>NW_023270852.1:17278420-17497432 GCF_011800145.1 Mirounga leonina
GAGGAGGAAGAGGAGGAGGTGGAGGAGGAAGAGGTGGAGGAGGAGGAAGAGGAGGAGGAGCAGCAGCAGCAGCAGCAGCAGCAGCAAAACATTTTTAAATACAACAGAAAACAAAGCTGTGTCACTGACAGATTTAACAAGTCCAAATTTGTTCCTTCTTCAGTTGCCCCCGTCAGCAAACAGCAATTCAACTCTTTCAGTTACTTAGCTGAATGTGATTCATCTTTGACTCTACTTTTTCTATCACCTCTACACCGAATCCAGCACAAAGCACAACACACTGATGACCCAATTCAATGAGGAAATGACTGCCATTACTTCTGATCATCAGATGCTGAAATGGGTAGCACTGCCCCTTCCGACAGGGCAAACCTCAGTGCAAGAGCCACTAGCATCAATAGCACTTCAGCGCCAGAGACTCACACTTGCAGGCTGATGCTACTCCTCTGCCGCCAAAGGCAGAGAGCCGGCTGCCCATTGCTTTCTCTCTCGTGTCATCAAGTCCTAAATCCAAGTGTGGTGTTGGTGAAAGCCAGGTCACTGACTGTGTTCCGGAAGCAGGGCAGTATGAAAAACAACTGTCTAAGATACATTTTTATCTCCTTTAGGGGATAGCATCTTTGCCCCCAGAAAGACTCGTAAGTTGGAAGACACAAAATGCTGTACAGTAAAACAAATGATACCTATTTATTTCACTTATCTGTTGCTTATACTTTTTCTTCCCATATATAAATTATTTTTTATTTTTTTTAAGATTTATTTACTTATTTATTTGACAGAGAGAGACACAGCGAGAGAGGGAACACAAGCAGGGGGAGTGGGAGAGGGAGAAGCAGGCTTCCCGCAGAGCAGGGAGCCCGATGCGGGGCTGGATCCCAGGCCCCTGGGATCATGACCTGAGCCGAAGGCAGACGCTTAATGACTGAGCCACCCAGGCGCCCCTATAAATTATTTTTTTAATATCACCACCAATCATGAGGGAAATGCAAATCAAAATCACAATGAGATATCACCTTACAGCTGTTAGAATGACTGTTATCAGAAAGACAAAAAATAACAAGTGTTGCTGTGGATGTGGCGAAAAGGCAACCCTTGTGCACTGCTGGTGGGCATGGAAAGTAGTATAGCCACTATGGAAAACAGTATGAATGTTCTTCAAAAAACTGAAAATAGAACTACTATATGATCCAGCAATTCCAAAAGTAAAAACATTCATTTGAAAAGATGTATGTCCCCCCGCAACATGTTCAGTGAAGCATTATTTACAAGTCAAGATATGGAAACAATCTAAGTGTCCACTGAAAGATGAATGGATAAAGAAAATGTGATGCATACATACAACAGAATACTCTTCAGCCATAAAAAAAGAATGAGGGGCACCTGGGTGGCTCAGTCATTAAGCATCTGCCTTCGGCTCAGGTCATGATCCCAGGGTTCTGGGATCGAGCCCCGCATTGGGCTCCCTGCTCAGGGGTAAGCCTGCTTCTCCCTCTCCCACTCCCCCTGCTTGTGTTCCCTCTCTCGCTGTGTCTCTCTCTGTCAAATAAATAAATAAAATCTTAAAAAAAAAAAGAGTTAATCATGAAAACAGGAAGAATGAAGTAAGTACTCCATAAGAAGTAGAAAAAAAGGATTGATACTGACCATGGACATCAGAGAGACTTCACTAGGTGACCTTCTCCCTTTATGGATGCCCTCTTCACTGTACTGTACTCAGACTCTGACAACCCATACCAGACAAAAAAACACACCAAGGAATTTTACCATACAGGAAAGAAATGAGTTGGCTAAGCCAGGTAGAGGAGAAGGCAAAGGCAAAAACTTGGAAGAGTACACGCATGGGGAACATCTAAGGAATGGCCATTGACCATGGTTTGGGTACAGGATGCACGGAGGAATTAACAAGAAACAAGGCAGGAAAGGCACATTTGGGTCAGATTCTGGAAGGTCTTGAATGCCAGCCTAAGGTAAGGAACTTGAAATGCATTCTACAAGCATGGGGAAATATTATAATTTTTTTAAGCAGAACAGGGCATGATTTGACCTATATTTTAGAAAGATCACTCTAGCAGAAGTGTGAAAGGTAAGGGAAGATTAGAAGTAGTACGACTGTTAGGAACCTACTATGTTATAAAAGCCCTGTTAAAAGATGATAAGGGCACTGCAACATCATGATCAGAGCCTAAGCAGGGTGAGGAGGATCTACAGTGGGGAGACGGGTGGGGGAGACACAGGCTGGTAAGGAGAATCAGAGCCCAAGCAAGGTGAGAAGGGCATCCATGCATGGAGCAGGGAGATGGACTGGTGTGGAATATAAGAGTCTAAGTACAGTGAGGAGGGCATCCATATGAGGGCAAGGGAGCATGGTACAGCATGTCAGAACCCAAGCTGAAGAAGTGAAGAAGAAATCTCCATGACAGAGCAGCCTGGTCTAGGTTGTTGAACCCACACAGGATAAGGAGAGCATCCATACAGTGGGGAGAGCCTGTAATGGAGAGTTGGAATCTTAGTTCCTCACTATGTCTCTTGAGAGGGCCTGGGAGCAGCACCAGCCCAACAGAAATAAGCATACCTAGCAGCCAGATTTTGGCTTCTAAATACCACTTAACACTAAAAGAAACCAAGGCTCCTTGGTGAAATGGCTTCTTTCCAGGGCTGGGGCAGAGAAAGCACAGGATGAGCCTAGAATATCTTCTTGGGCCAGAAGGAAAAGGAGTGGTCAAAGAAAAGCAGGGACATGTGAAAAGTATACAAAAGCCAATGAATGGGGCTCCTACTGGTCAAATCAGGGAGAACTAGAGAATCAAAATAAATAAAATAGCAATAGCATATTACCTAACTGAATAAAGTAGGAAGCCATGAGTCCATGCAGATACAAATAATTAAATATATAGAAAGTTTGGCACAGAAAAGGATATTTACACAGTTTCATAGTACCTCCCTACAAAATGTTTATTAATTATGAAGGAGAAAAGAGTACCTTTCAGTAGAGAAGTCTAAAAGATACCATCTTAAGCAGGTTACCAAACTGAACACCAACAGTAATGAGATAATGGCAGCAAAATATAATAGAATACGGACTCTGGAATTAGATCTAGTTTTGATTCTTGACTCTGCCACCTTGACCTGGTTATTTAACTTTTTTGAACTGGAATTTCCTCACCTATCAAATGGGGATAAAGTTTTTATTATAAATTGTTGGAGAAATTAGGTTTAAAGCACCTATCAAAAGTGCCATAAAGAGCAGGCGTTTAAAATGTACCTATCTAGGGGTGCCTGGGTGGCTCGGTTGTTAAGCGTCTGCCTTCGGTTCAGGTCATGATCCCAGGGTTTTGGGATCGAGCCCCACATCGGGCTCCCTGCTCCACGGGAAGCCTGCTTCTCCCTCTCCCACTCCCCCTGCTTGTGTTCCCTCTCTCGCTGGGTCTCTGTCATATAAATAAATAAAATCTTTAAAAAAAATTAAAAATAAAATAAAATGTACCTATCTTTTAGCTACATTTGCTATATTATGTGTAACATTTTGCTATTATTTGCATTATTATTTACAATAATAATTTGTATTATTTATATTTGCATTATTTGCTAACACAAATAACTAATGTGTATACACAGTTTTATATGCATCTACAATATCATTTATGCCCCATAACAACCCTGAGAGATTACATAATGATAGTGGTACTCTTTTTTCAATTTGACAAATGAGGCAACTGAAACAAGAATAGAATGAGTTAATGTGCCCAATCTTAACAGTAAGTTAAATATACAGCTGAGCCTAAAACATGTACTCCAAACTCCCTCTCCAGTGGCCTTTCCTCCTCATGGAGTTTGTGCTGCTGAAGGAAATGGCCCTTCTCACGGATTATTCCCTTTCACCAGAATGTGGAATAATATGAAAAGAAATCATCTCTCTGAGATGGGAGCGTGATTAAGGCCAACTAAAAAAAAAAAGCAAAACACCTTTCTTTCACTCAGAACTAGAATAGGGTAAGTCACCTAATACCTAGCCACTTAGAACTTATCAAAACAGCAAACTCTTCAGAAGGACCTAAGTGAAGGAAGCCCCACAAAAGGCAAGTAATTTCACAACATGCTATAACTAGAGGGACTCTTACATACCACTAAGTCCAACTTTCCCATGTATACATGGTGAATCTGAGACCTGGAGAAGGGAAAGGACATATCTGAAGAAAAAAAGAGTTATAATATGCCAACGCTACAATCACTGAGTGGCCTGTAAATAAGGTCATTGTACAGTTCATTTGGTAACTATCACACATCCACACAAGATGCTGTCTTTATCATATTCCTGTGTTTTCAACTGTAAACCAGTGTATTTTTCATCTCCACAATTACCGTGAATGGCCCCAACATCTTAGTCATGTGTGTACTCCCATAGGCTTCAAGCAGTTGGTGCCCAAAAATTACTTCTCATAAAACACAATATGATCAATGGTGCAGAAGGTTGGTTTAATGTCCAAAAATAAATAAATAAATACATCAAATACACCATATTAACAGAGTAAAAAGCAAAAGCTGTAAGATCATCTCTACTGACACACAAAAAGCATTTTACAAACACTAACACCCTTTCATGATGAAACAGTCAAGAAACCAATAATAGAAGGAAACTTCCTTAACTTGATAAAGGGCATCTACCAAAAAACCCCACACCTAATATCATACTTAAATTGGTAAATTTGAATGCTTTCTTCCTAAAATCAGGAACAAGACAAGGATATCTGCTTTTGCCACCTTTATTTAACATTGTATTGGAGGTTCTAGCCAGAACAATTAGGCAAGGAAAAATAAATAAACAAAAGCAATAAGATTAGAAAAGTACAACTATTTCTATTTGAGATGACATGATCTTGTATATAGAAAATCCTGAGGAATCCACACATACACAGACATAAACACACACAACCATTAGAATTAATAAATGAGTTCAACCAGGTTGCAGGATATAAGAGCAATACAAAAATCAATTATATTTCCATACATGAGCAATGAACAATCCAAAAGCTGAAAATTTTGTTTTAAATTACATTTACAATAGCCTCAAAAAGAATAAAAGAAGTGCAAGATTTGTACAACCTTGAAAAAGAACAAAGTTGGAAGACTCACACTTCCCAATTTCAAAACTTACTACCAAGCTGCAGTAATGAACACAATGTGGTACTGGCATAAAAACAGAGATACAGATCAATGAAACAGAACTGAGAGTCCAGGATATAGATATAACTCTTATATCTACGGCCAAATGATTCTGACAAAGTGCCAAGACAATTCAATGAGAAAAGAATAGTCTTTTCAACAAGTCGTGCTGGGACAACTGGATATCCACCTGAAAAAGTATGAAGTTGGACTACTACCTCACAATATATCCAAAAAAGTAATCCAAAATGGTACCTACAACTAGATGTAAAAGCTGAAACTACAAAACACTTACAAGAAAATGTAAGTGTAGATATTTATGACCTGGGACTAGGCAATTATTTGTCCAATATGGCACCAAAAGAAAAACTAAATAAATTGGACTACATCAAAATTTAAAACGTTTGTGCATCAAGAAAGTGAAAAGAAAATCCACAGGAGAAAATATTTATAAATCATATATCTGATAAGGAACTGCAAGAATATATAAAGAACTCTTACAATACAGGCATACCTTATTTTATTGCACCTCACAGACACTGCATTTTTTACAAATTAAAGATCTGTGGCAATGCTGCAGTGAACAAGTCTACTAGTGCCATTTTTCCAACAGCATTTGCTCATTTTGTGTCTCTGTGTCACATTTTGATAATTCTCACAATATTTCAAATTTTTTCATTATTATATTTATTCTGATGATCTGTGATCAGTTATCTTTGATGTTCCTATTGTCATTGTTGTGAGGCACCACAAACCATGCCCGTATAAGATGGTGAACTTAATCGATCAATGTTGTATGTGTTATGACCACTCCACCAACCAGCTGTTTTCCCATTTCTCTCCCTCTCCTTGGGCCTCCCTATTCCCTAAGACATAACAATATTGAAATTAGGTCAACTAATAACCCTCCAATGGCCTCTAAGTGTTCAAATGAAAGGAAATTTCCATGTCTCTCACTCTTAATCAAAAGCTACACATGACTAAGCTTAGTGAGGAAGGCATGTTGAAAGCCAAGATAGGCTGAAAGGTAAGCCTCTTGTGCCAAAGAGTTAGCCGAGGTATGAATGCAAAAGAAAAGTCCTTGAAGGAGTCAAAAGTGCTACTCCAGAACATACAAATGATAAGAAAGTGAAACAGCCTTATTGTTGATATGGAGAAAATTTGAGTGGTCTGGATAAAAGATCAAACCAGTCATAACTATGCCTTAAGCAAAAGCTTAATCCAGAAAAAAGTCCTAACTCTCTTCAATTCTGCGAAGACTGAGAGATGGTGAGGAAGCTGCAGAAGAAAAGTGTGAAGCTAGCAGAGGTTGGTTGATGAGGTTTAAGGAGAAAAGCTGCCTCCATAACATAAAAGTACAAGGTGAAGCAGCAAGTGCTGATGTAGAAGCGGCAGCAAGTTATCCAGATCTAGCTAAGATCATTCATGAAGGTGGCTACCCTCAACAACAGATGTTCAATATAGAAAAACAGCCTTCTATTGGAAAAAGATGCCTCTAGAACTTCCATAGCTAGAGAGGAGATGTCAGTGTCTGGCTTAAAAGCTTCAAAGGACAGCATGACTCTCTTGTTAGGGGCTAATGTAACCGGTGACTTGCTCTATAAATGGAACAACAAAGCCTGGATGAGACCCCATCTGTTTACAACAAGGTTTACTGAATTTTTTAAGCCCACTACTGAGACTAACTACTCAGAAAAAAAGGATTCCTTTCAAAATATAACTGCTTGGCGCACCTGAGTGGCTCAGTTAAGCATCTGCCTTCAGCTCAGGTCATGATCCCAGGGTCCTGGGATGGAACCCTGTGTCAGGCTCCTCGCTCAGCAAAGAGTCTGCTTCTCCCTCTCCCCCTACCCCTCCCCTCCAATCATGTTTTTCTCTCTCTCTCAAATAAATAAATATTTAATATATATATAAATTTATATATATTTTTAAAAATATATTACATATATCTATAAAATATATATATATATAAAATATATATATATACACACACACATATATATAACTGCTCATTAAAAAAAAAAACTGCTCATTGACAATGTACCTGGTCCCCCAAGATGGAGATGTATAATGAGATGAATGTATTCTTTTTTTTTTTTTAAAGATTTTATTTATTTATTTGACAGAGAGAGACACAGCAAGAGAGGGAACACAAGCAGGGGGAGTGGGAGAGGGAGAAGCAGGCTTCCCGCTGAGCAGAGAGCCTGATGTGGGGCTCGATCCCAGGACCCTGGGATCATGACCTGAGCCGAAGGCAGACGCTTAACGACTGAGCCACCCAGGCGCCTCCAAGATGAATGTTTTCACGCTCACCAATACAACATCCATTCTGTAGCACAGAAATCAAGGAGTCATTTCGACTTTCAAGTCTCATTATTTAAGAAATACATTTGATAAGGCTGCCATAGATACTGATTCTTCTGATAAATCTGGGCAAAGAAACCTGAAAACCTGCTGGAAAGGATTCACCATTCTAAATGCCATTAAGAACATTCATGATTCATGGGAAGAGGTCAAAATATCAATATTAACAGGAGTTTGGAAGAAGCTGATTCGAACCCTAATAGATGACTGTGAGGGGTTCAAGACTTGAGTGGAGGGAGTAATTGCAGATGTGGAAACAACAAGAGAACTTGAATGAGAAGTGGAGCCTGAAGACATGACTGAATTGCTGCAATCTCATGATAAAACTTGAATGGATGTTAAAGAAGGTATTTCTTGAGATAGAATCTACTCCTGGTGAAGATACTGTGAAGACTGTTGAAATGACGCAAAGGATTTAGAATATTACATAAACTTAGTTGATAAAGATGTAGCAGGGTTTGAGAGGATTGACTCCAATTTTGAAAGCAGTTCTTCGGAGGGTAAAATACTGTCAAACAGCATTGCATCCTACAGAGAAATCATTCGTGAAAAAAGAATCAATAATGCAGCAAAATTCATTGTCTTATTTTAAGAAATTGCCACAGCCACCCCAGCCTTCAGCAACCACCACCCTGATGAGTGAGCCATCAACACTGACGCAAGACCCTCCACCAGCACAAAGATTACAACTCACTGAAAGCTCAGATGATGGTTAGCATTTTTAGTAATATTTATTTTAAGTAGGCTCCATGCCCAGGACAAAGCCCAATGTGGGACTCGAACTCACGACCATAAGATCAAGACCTGAAGGGAATCTGGGTGGCTCAGTCGGTTAAACATCTCCCTTTGGGAGATGGGATCCCAGGGTCCTGGGATCAAGCCCCGTGTCACAGCAGGGAGTCTGCTTCTCCCTCTCCCTTTGCCCCTCCCCCTGCTCCTGCTTGCTCTCTCTAATTAAAAAAAAAAAAAAGATCAAGACCTGAGCTGAGATCAAGAGTCAGATACTCAACCGACTGAGCCACCCAGGTACCCCATAAAGATTTTTTTTACGTTTTTTATTTATTTAAGTAATCTCCACACCCAACGTGAGGCTCAAACTCACGACCTCAAGATCAAGAGTCACACATTCTTCTGACTGAGCCAGCCAGGTGCCCCTGTAATAAAGTATTTTTTAATTAAGGTATGTATATTGCTTTTTTTTGGACACAATGCTATTACACACTTAATAGACTACAGTATAATGTAAACATAACTTTTATATGCACTGGAAAACCAAAAGATTCATTTGACTCACTTTATTGCAAATATTCTTTACTGTGGTGCTCTGGGACCAAACCCACAGTATCTTCAAGGTATATCTATAAGAGTGTTGGTGGTGTAGTAGTGAACATAGCTGCCTTCCAAGTACGTCTATAATAGTAAAAAGACAACCAATTTAAAAATGGACAAAGGATCTGAATAAACATTTGTCCAAAGATATACAAATGGCCAAAAAACACATCATTAGTCATTAGGGAAATTCAAATCAAAATTATAATTAGATACCATTTCACACCCATTAGGATGCCTATAATAAAAAAGACACATAATGACAAATTTTGGTGAGGATGTAGAGAAATTGGAACCATCATACATCGCCGTAGAAATGTAAAATGGTGCAGTTCTTTTGGAAAAAAGTTTGGCATTTCCTCAAAGGTTAAACAGAGTTAACATATGATCCAGCAATTCCACTCCTAGATATATATTTAAAATAAATGAAAATATACATCCACACAGAAACTGTACGTAAATGTTCACAGCAACATTATTCATAACAGCAAAAAGGGAAAAACAACCCAAATGTCCATCAAATGTGAAAGAATACGTAAAATGTATTTTTACGTATGTAAAATGTATAATATGTATAAAAATACATACGTATTTGTACGTATGTAAAATGTATAATACAATGGAGTATTATTTCGTGAAAAAAATCACCAAATATTGTTCAGCAATAAAAAGAAATGATACCTATTACAACATGGATAAACCTTAAAAACAAACTGAGTGAAAGAAATAAGATACAAAAGACCACATATTGTAGGATTCCATTTACATGAAATGTCCAAAATAGGCAAATCAAATCTATAGAGACAGAAAAATAGATTAGTAGTTTCCTAGGGCTAGGGTGATGAGGATAGAGAAGAATGGCAAGTAACTGCTAATGGCTATAGGGTTTCTTTTAGGAAGATAACCTGGATTGGAGTGATGACTACACAATCCCATGAATACACTAAAAAACACTGAATTGTACACCTTAAGTAGGTGAATTTATGGTATGCTAATTGAATCTCAGTAAAGCTGTTACACACACACACACACACACACACACACTTCAGTAAAATGGCAAGAGCACCCACTGGTCTTAAGAATCAGACCTAAAGGGCGCCTGGGTGGCTCAGTTGGTTAAGCGACTGCCTTCGGCTCAGGTCATGATCCTGGAGTCCCTGGATCGAGTCCCGCATCGGGCTCCCTGCTCGGCGGGGAGCCTGCTTCTCCCTCTGACCCTCCCCCCTCTCATGTGCTCTCTGTCTCTCTCATTCTCTCTGTCTCAAATAAATAAACAAAATCTTTAAAAAAAAAAAAAAAAAAAGAATCAGACCTAAGTTCAAATGCTGGTTCTACTACTCACTACCTGAATGACCATGACTTCTCACTGAATCTATTTTCTTTATTTGTAAGATTAGGATAATAATAATAATCACTACCTTTGCAAAATGGCTGGGAAATAAGGTAAGAAAACAGACACGAAAGCGCTTTGCATACAGCTGATTTCCTAAGATACTTATTTTCTCTTGATAAACATTTCTTGTCACTAGACCAAAATAATCTTACTGATCAAAATAATTGAAACAAGGAGAGGACACTTTTCTCATTTCATTTAAGTAGCTCTGTGGCTTTTTCCCACAAGCTAAAAGGAAAATAAACAGACCTGACTCCCAGACCAGGGCTCCTTCCGTGGAGCTAACTTAGATAACCTTGCGAGCACTTTCTCTTTCCCTTCCCTAATTCTTCTATGCTTCTCCCTCTTCCTCTCCCTATTCCTCCTTCCCAGGTTTGGATCTGTTTCTTTTCTAGTATCATCAGAAGTGAGAGACAGGGATGACCTTTCTCCCCACCCTTCCAGTTACCTACCTTTAGAAGGACCTGCCCTCTCGAGCTCCAGTATGGGCTTTCGACCAGAAGCCAAGAACTCTTCTTATTTACTTTTTTTTTTTAACAGGAGCCAAGCTGAGCTGCTTTGGTCACCTCTCTCTGCTCTCTCCCGAGGTTAGGCAGGCATTCTGCCTGAAAGCATAACTTGGGTCAGGCAACCTGGAGTAATTTCCTTTTCCCTGTCTATGGGAATGAACTAGCCTTAAGGAGGGGCGGCCATAGGCAAGTTGTAACAGCTTATGTTGGACTTTCTTCCCAGGAAGTGGTTTCGAAGAGAAAAAAGACCATGGATATCTTGGTGAGAAAAAACATGGAAAAAGAATATGTAAGAGAAAAAGACTATCGATGGCTTTAACAGAGTATTCAGCTGCATACAGGACATATCAAACATTTCCCAGATCTAATTCCTACCAGTACTTCGAGGACAAATGCTTGCCTCCTCAAAAAAAGCCTCCCATGACCACTTCAGCCCAAGAAAATATTAAGCAAGTGCTCATTATGTGTTGGCCACTATAGTAACTTTATCTCATTTAATCTTCACAACCTGAGGTCATTATTATCCCCATTTCAGAGATGAAGAAACTGGTAAGAGAGGTTAAGTAACTTGCCTTACTGCCTTAGCCAATAAGTAGCAGAGCTGCAATTTATCTCCAGATCTTTCAGACAGCAGAAAACTAAGCTCTCAACTAATTTACTAAATTGTTTCTCAAGACAATTTCCCCCTTCTTTGAACCTATATTATATTTACTGTCTGTATCACATACTAAGCAATTAATTTCAGGCTCTCTTGTCTTAGTTACATGTGCATTAGATTTGTTCCAGACCCTGTGCTAGCGCCTATGAATAAAAGATATAAATAGCAGGCAGTCTCTTCTCTAAGGCAGGGCTTCTCAAACTGGAGACACGGTATATATGCACATACACATGTGTGTGCATGCACACACACACAATCTATAAATATAAAACTAAAACACAAGTTTCACAAAACAGTCCTTGCTCTTTCTATATAGCATGTATTCTGATTTTTTTTTTTTCTGGCGTATTCTGTTTGACTTTTTAAAAATGCTGGTCCAACGTACTATGTTAAATCAACAATCCAGGGGTTATGACTTACACAGTTGGAAAAAAACACTGCCCTTGAGAGCTCCCAGATTAAAAGGGGAGATAAGACATTAGTAAGAGTAAAAATAATGACAATAACAGTAGCCAACATTTCAGGAACGCTTATTGTGTTGTCTAGCATTCTAATAAGCACTTCACGTGAATTATTTGGATCCAAAATCCAACCCAGGTCTGCCTGTTTAAATCCAAGGTCCATATTCTTTTGACCACACCACACTGCCTATGCAGCATGAGAACTATAATGAGGAACATTTCCATGAGGATATGAGGGTGGGGGAAGGGAACAGTCAGGAAAGTTCACAAAAGTGAAGGTTTCTGAGTGTGTCTTGAAGTATAAATTTTAAAGAATTTGGCACATGAACTCCTATAGGTGCTCTATAAATATCTGTGGATAGAACCCTTTACCTTCTCTCCTGATACTGAAAAATAGCATGTTATTTTTAGACAGAAATCTACAAAATTTTTAACTGATGCTGTCTCTCCTAATAGAAATCTCAAGGTACACCTGCCACATGGCACTTTAAAAAAAAGTTTTAGAGTTTGGTAACAGTCTCTCTGGAAGAACTATCTATGGAATGACACCCAGTATTGGCTACCAGGAGACCAGGGTCTTAATGCCAGAATTTATGTGTGTCTTTGGGCAGATGACCTCTCTGGGACTCAGTTACTAATCTGTAAAATGATAAAAACAGGCCATATGACCACTAAGGTTCTTTCTAGTACTAATAAATTCTAATAATAAATTCTAGTGATTCTACTGCTAATAAATCCAGCAAGTCCATGAAAAAGAATAAATAATTTTAATAAAACCCACTGACCCACAAAGACATGAGAATGAATTTGAGGCTCTAGAACTGAGCTCCTGGGTCTCTGTCTTGCCTGATCCCCTTAGCTGGATGTGGGATGAATGCACACCCAAAGACTTAACATACACTATTTCTTTTCTTTTTTTTTTTTTTTTAAAGATTTTTATTTATTTATTCATGAGAGACACAGAGAGAGAGGCAGAGGGAGAAGCAGGCTCCCAAGGAGCAGAGAGCCCGATGCGGGACTCGATCCCAGTACCCTGGGATCATGACCTGAGCCGAAGGCAGACGCTTAACCATCTGAGCCACCCAGGCGCCCCTAACATACACTATTTCATCCACCAGAACCTAAGTTTCTTCATGTAAGAGGCTGGTGATTAGAAGCCACATAGGAGTAGATTTTAGTTTTAAGGGCCAAAATGTCAAACCATGAAAATGACTGTCTCTAGCAACAGAGAGCTCTCCATCATGGAAATATGCAAGCAGATATAATAGAAATATTTGGGAGGAACTTTGCAGAAGAAATTCAAACATGGGGTAAAAGCCGTGTTAGACGTCCTTACAAGGAATTTTCAGTCCTAAAATTCTACAATTCTCTCTTCACACAACAACAGAAAGAACAGCCTTTAGCATACGTTGGAGGGGAAAAAATACCCAAAAAGTTTCCTGAACTTTTCCACTCTCCTTCCCTCCTTCTTTCCATACTTGATTCCAGCACACTATGTCATTCACAGCCAGAGACATCTGTCTGCTCTTCTCAGGATTTGTTTTTAATTTATGAAGAGGAAGGATGGGTTTAGTCATCAAGGAAAGAGCCACTAAGTATATCTTCAGGGCCCAGGTCCACACCAGCGAATACCTCTCAGAAGAGTGGGACATTACGAGATTGGTTCTACCCAGCAGTATCCAAACTCAAGTGGCCATTGGTTTCTCAGGGCACATAGATTAATGGCCCTCAAAGCATAAAGTTAGGAACCTACTGTGGATACCTATGCCAGCCCCAGCCACCCAGACTAGTTGAAGACACTCCTGTAACTGGAGAATGAGGTATTGTAAACTGAGTCCCTGCTGCCTCTACTGGGAGATCTTGGACCATTCATTGCTTCACTTTGAGCCTGAATAATTCCAATTATAAAATGTACCAATTGTAAAATGAATAAATAAGATGATCCGTAAGACTTTTTCCAGTACTGATATTGTTACTCTAATATAAAATAGTATTCTTATAATTTAATTAGCATCTATCCTAAATTCTCAAAAACATAAGTACAAAAATAATAGTAAACACTTAACACCTAATGAACACGTATTTTGGCAGATGCAGTACTTTGCATGCTTACTTCCTTTCATCTTCACAGCAATCCTATTTTATATATGAGGAAACAAACTGAGAAAGATTAAGAAATTTGCCCAAGTTCACAAAGGTGAGTAGGAGAGCCAGAGCTTCACCTAGACCAACTGATTCTCAGTCCTCTTTCTGCTCAACTATTCATTTCCAGGCTTCTACTCCAAAAAGAATATTACCTGGAAAGTAAGAGAACAGAGAGTAAAGAGGGCTAAAACCTAACTTCAACCAGCTGGCAATGGTCTGCTTTCTACCGCCAATAGAGAAATAACAAAAAGTACTGGAGCCACCAAAAGAAAAGAATCCTCCTAAGCTGCTGGAAGCAAGACTCATTTGAAATTCCTCCCACCTCTACCTTCTCTCTCCATTAGTCTCCAAAAGATAGATGGGCTTGGGGACCAATAATAGGCCAGAGAAAGTGTGTTTACATCTAAATAATCCAAAGGAGACAGAGGCCAACTTACAGGACCAGTCCTTCTCACCTGCTGCTGATTTACCCAGTCACCTCCTCTCCCAGGAAGCCTGTTGCATGACCTCTGCCTCTCCAAGGAAGGCCTTCATTCATTCCTCCAGATCTGGATCCTAATTCCAGAAGAAGCTATACCATCTTAAAGACGGGAGACATAGCCAGCAGCAACGAATGCCCACCTCTCCCTCTGCTGGCTTAAAGGAAAAATCTAAGGAGGAAAGGGTGAGAAAAACATCTAGGTTTCTTAGGAGACATCTAGGTCCGCTGCTCTGCTGTTCTATCTGTAGAAATGTAGAAAGGATAGTACGCCAACACCCCTTAGGCTACTGCTCACCCAGTGACATCAGAAAAACCAACCCTTTTCTTTGCATGGAGAAGTCTTTTGAAATCACTCAACCCAATGGTTTCCAAGCTTTTCTAAAAGTCTCTTGAACTCTTTTTTTCCCATCAAATCTTACAGAAACACCAATATCTAAACAGATAAATGTAGTGCTGCTCTGGCTGAAAAGGAGGTGGGGAAGTTCCACTTCCTCAGCCTCTTCCCACTTCCCAGTCTCACCACAATAGCCTGTGAAGTTGCACTTCAAAACCCTGAGACTCTATTTAACACCTCCTTGTTTTACTTAAAGAAACTAGGGTCCAGAGGGAGAACATGACTTTGTCAAGATCACACAGTCAGTTAGTGCCAAAGCTGCAACTCAAATTCAGACGTACTGACTTAAATGGCAGTCAATTTCCCATCTCATCACACTATTCCTTTGAGATGATCACGTGAAAATGAAATGTGAAAGGCGTTTTAAAAGCACTAAGTGCTGGAGGCTTGCATAGTTCCTTCAGCTAATTTTCTCTACAGGTAAAAGAATCAAAATGCTCAGATTTCCAAGGTTAATTACACCAGATGAAACTCAATGGCAAAGAAATCCTCTCATGTTCCCCAACTCCTCAATAAAGTGTCTATTTTTAAGAACAGGCATGATTATGTTACCAACTTAGAAAGACTGATAGTAAATAAATAAGACTCAGGAGGCTTCTGCAGGACTCCCTGCTCCCTGTGTCCTGAGAAACCATCCCTTAAAGACATATGGGAATTTTCCTGATATCCACCATGCCTGGAACATGGACTAGAATCTACACCTGTGTATTAAATAAAGTTAACTTTTTAGGGACACCAGGGTGGCACAGTTGGTTGAGCGTCTGACCCTTGGTTTCAGCTCAGGTCGTGATCTCAGGGTCCTGAGGATCCAGCCCTGTGTCAGGCTCTGCTCTCAGCACAGAGACTGCTTGGGGTTCTTTCCCTCTGCCCCTCCCACTCGTGCTTTCTCTCTCGCGTGTGCGCTCTCAAAAATAAATTAATTAAAAAAAAACTTTTAAATAAAGTTAACTCCTTAATACATTATGTGTATAGCCTGGGCCTCAAAGTTTCTCTACAGCTATGGTAGCCAGCCTCGAAGACGATATCCAATGGTCCCTGCCTCCTGGTATTTGCACCTTGTGTACCCTTTTCCACCTAGTAGAAGGGTTGGTCTGTGTAACCAAAAGAATAGAGTGATGGTATGTCATTTCTGAAATTAAGATTATAAAAGACACTACAGCTTCTGTTTTGGCTCTTTTCTCTCTCAGATCATTCACTGTGGGGAAGCCAGCTGCCATGTTGTGAGCTGCCCAATGGAGAGGCCACGTGGCAAGGAACTGAAGTCATCAGCCTGCCAACAGCCAGCAAAAAACTGAAGCTGGCCAATAACCAGATGAGTGAGTGTGGAAGGGGATCCACCAGGCCCAGTTGAGCCTCTAGATGATTGTAGCCCTGGGCAACAGCTCCCCTGTAATCTCAGCTGAGATACTGAGCCAGAACCACCCAGCTTGGCCACTCTAAAATTCCTCACCCTCAGAAACTGTGTAAGATAATAAATGTTTATTTTTTAAGCTGCTAAATTTTGCAGGCAATTTATTTAAGCAACAGTACATAAGTAATACAACCAAGAAACTAAGGCTTCTGGGTTTACATCCGAAAGCCCATTATGAAACCAAAAGTCCAGCTGAAACAAAACCTAAGGCCTCTAGGGTTGGGGCTTCCCCTTAAACAGTAACTCTCTGCATTGCTTACTCATAAGGTAACCAGCTGAAAGTCACTTCATCTCTCTTAGCTGTGGTTTCCTTATTGAACATATAGGGATATTTCCCTTGCAGATTATGGTGAGGATTAAATGAGAACAGCTCATAAAAGCATCTTTAAAACTGTAAAACTATACAAATTAAAGTTGGTATAATAAAGACTTTGGAAGGTACCCCACCAAGCACACCCCCAACAGCCATCAAAAGGAAGATGACTCTGTTGAGTGAAGTCACATGGAGTAGTTTTTTACCATTGATCCGACTGTTTTAAAGGTATTTCCCTCAATCACTGCCCCTCATAACAACAAAAAGTAACAATTACCAATGCTTGGTATTACATACCAAATATAGTGCTAAGTGCTTTCACATTATTTTCTCATTTACGACTCCATTTAACATACAAGGAAACAGAAACTTAGGTTAAAGTGATTTGGTTAGTAATGGAGCCAGAATTGAACTTCACATCCATGCAACTCCAAAGACCATGTTCTTTCCACTAAACCAATATGCTGCTTACTATACCTAGGAGCCTAAAAGTATCCAATACAAAGGCATTCAGATACAACTTAAAAGAACTGAAAAAAATGAAAGAGAAAGGAAGAAAGATCACCTTTCAAGTTAATGGGGAAATAAAAAGATTCAAGAGATGTGGACTTTGGTCCTATCCATGGCACCAAGCAGCTGTAACACCTTGGGCAAGTTATCTATTAGTGAAAAATTTAAAAACCCTCATATTTACTAGTACTTCGGAATCTACAAAGCATTCTGAAGTATCTGCAAATATTTGATTGTCACAGCAAACCTTGAAGGTAGTTTTAATTCTCTCCATTTTACAAATGAGAAAGCTGAGACTCAAAAAGTTATTTTGAGCTATCAAACAGCTGGTACATGCCAGAGATAATACACCTAGATTTATTCTCAGAGGTACCTGAGACTCAATAGTTTTAGGGAATGTCCAAAGGTCACAGCAAGGACAAGAGTCCAATTTCCTTGACAGATGTTGGCAAGGATGCGGAGAAAGGGGAACCCTCCTGCACTGTTGGTGGGAATGCAAGCTGGTGCAGCCACTCTGGAAAACAGTACGGAGGCTCCTCAAAAGGTTGAAAATAGAGCTACCCTACAACCCAGCAATTGCACTACTGGGTATTTACCCCAGAGATACAAATGTAGTGATCCAAAGGGGCATGTGCACCTCAATGTTTATAGCAGCAATGTCCACAATAGCCAAACTATGGAAAGAGCGTAGATGTCCATCAACAGATGAATGGATAAAGAAGATGTGGTATATTATGGAATATTATGCAGCCATCAAAAAGATGAAATCTTGCCATTTGCAACGACATGGATAGAACTAGAGGGTATTATGCTAAGTGAAATAAGTTAATCAAGAAAGACAAGTATCATATGATCTTACTGATATGAGGAATTTGAGAAACAAGACAGAGGATCATAGGGAAAGGCAGAGAAAAATGAAACAAGATGAAACCAGACAGGAAGACAACCATAAGAGACTCTTAATCTCAGGAAACAAACAGGGTTGCTGGAGTGTAGGGGGGTAGGAGGGATGGAGTGGCTGGATGATGGACATTGGGGAGGGTATGTACTATGGTGAGCACTGTGAATTGTATAAGACTAATGAGTCACAGACCTGTACCCCTGAAACAAATAATATTTTATGTTAATTTTAAAAAAAGATAATTAAAAAAAAAAAGAACACCATTTCCTTCCTACTCCCCTAACCCAGTGCTACAACCAGGTATACAAACCTGGGGAGCTTTTTAAAAACACTGATGCCTGAACCCCATACCTACCTTTACCCCCCAAATTTAATTTATTTGGTCCTGCATGGGTGGAATCTAAGTATCAACATAATTTTAAGCTTTCTAGGAATGGCCACACTTGAGAACTACTGCCCTAATCCCAAGAGTCACAGATTAAGAAATGTCATGATTCAACCTTATTTTCTTATTCCTTGAGTGAAGCCATCTATTTTTTTTTTGTAAATTAATCACATTTACAAAGAAAAAGATCTTCTATTATTACAAATGACTGTGTAAGTTAAAATAATTTAATTTTTGTTACCTAAGAATAAATTTTTATGCAATATGCAATCAACGTCTTACTGGTCGAGACTGGATATGTGGCATGCATTAATAAAATTGCCCATAATAGTATACTGTGAACAAAAATAACTAAGAAAACTGAAGTAATCCTGTTTCTCTAAATATCCCTGCTTGAGGATCTCAGAACTCCTTGGTTCTACCAAGATGAATTTACCTGGAGTGTCCTCTTATGAGGGTTTGGATATTGTACAGACTTGTTTCATAATATCTCCACTTCTCTCTGCTAATTCAACTCTTACCTGACCAAGTTCTTTCCTTAACCCTCAAACCTATGGTTATGGGTTTGAACTGTGTCTCCCAAAATAAGATATGTCAAAGTCCTAAACCCTAGTATCTCAGAATGTGATTTTATTTGAAAATAGTTTTTAGAAAGATAATTAAGTTAAAATGAAGTTATTAGGGTGGGCCTTAATGCAATATGACTTGGGTCCTTCTAAGAAAGAGAAATTTGGAAACAAATTTCCAAATTCCAGCTAGGCTGTTCTGGCCTGTGCTTACTAAGAAGTTCACACACACACACACACACACACACACGACTATGAAAAGACACAGAGAGAAGATGTCCATCTACAAGCCAAGGAACACCTGAGGCTACCAGAAGTTAGGACAAGGGCCTGGAACAGATCCTTCCCTCACACCTTCAAAGGGAGCATGGCCCTACTAACGGCTTGATTTTGGACTTGTGGCCTCCAGAACTGTGAGACTATAATTTTCTGTTGTTCTAAGTCAACTAGTTTGTGGTACTTTGTTACAGGAGGTCTAGGAAACTAATTATCTGCCTTTCTCTAAACTCTTAAGTTTATACCCAGTTTATTTGGTAGAACTGTTCAATTTTTTAGCATATACATCCTACTGTCCTAATGAAATCAAAGCCTTTCGGGGGCAGGAACATCATTCATCTACCACTCTTAGGGAGAGACTGATCTCAGAAAAAGTATTCAGGAAACATTTGCTCACTTGATCACTTTCTGGAAAATGTTCAACAACCACTACTATTGTTTTAGAATTTAACAACCAAAAAATCACTTCTCCTACTTCCATAATTCTGTTACACAGGAATTAGCTTTTTTAAAAAAAAGATTTTATTTATTTATTTGACAGAGAGAACAAGAGCACAAGCAGGGTGGAGGGGTAGAGAGAGAGGGAGAATCAGACTCCTCACTGAGCAGGGAGCCCAACATGGGGCTCAATCCCAGGACCCTGGGATTATGACCTGAGCCAAAGTCAGACACTTAACTGACTAAGCTACCCAGGTGCCCCCGGAATTATCTATTTTTAAATCAACATTCTTCTTCATGAGTTTTTGGTATATATAATATCATTTACTCTCTGGTACCCATAAGTGAAAAACTCACAATATCATATAATCTTATACTGTTTGGGACTGAGAGAGAGCTTACAGACCATCTAGTGCAAACCTAATGTGGTGTTTTCCTCAATGCATACATACCATTTCTCTTTTGTTTTTTTAATTTTTTTTAAGATTTTATTTTTAAGTAATCTCTCCAGCCAACACAGGGCTCAAACCCACAACCCTGAGATCAAGAGTCACATGCTCCACTGACTGAGCCAGCCAGGCACCCTGCTCTCTCTTTTATGATAAATGCTACATTCTCCCTTGTCCATTGTATTAGTTACTGGCTTACAGGGCTCCTTCTCACCATGCCACCTCCCATTAGGCTATACACATTATCAGGGGTTAAGAGTCTCTCATTCATCCCCATTGCTTATCATGGTTCATAGTACATGCTCAATCAACAGTTCCTATTGTTTTCTCTTTCTTTGCCACTAGTCCATGAGCTTCTCCAAGACAGGAACTGGATCTTAGTTACCTTTGTATACCTAGAGTCTAGCACAGCAAGTAGCATAAAATAAATACAATAATATTTGTTGTTGATGTAATAAAAATGTTTCACTATTTCTGTGCTAGGCTGTTCTAGCCTATGAAATTACTAAGAAGTTTAGATGCCCAACAATCAACAAGCAAAAAGTATCAAGACAAAAAAGAACCAACTTTTAGTCCAAAAGGAAAAATATATTGGCAAGTTACTTTGAGTTAAATGTTGAGGTATCTTAAATAGGTTAGGTCCTAAAGACCCCACAGCTGCCTGGAACGCCAGAAAGTAGAGATTCCAAACAGTTCTGTCTCAGAAATTCACTCAGGTAGCTCTCAAAAGAGCAGACATAATTTTCTGCTTAACTGACATACGTCCATTAACAGTACCCAAACCTCAAACAAGTCTAAGAACAACAGCCTGGCCAAGCATCTTGTCTCCACTGGTATAAAGAGAAGTCCAAGCCAGCATCAGAAAAACACTAATTCAGACTTCCAAAAAACTTCTCAGTTCCTAATAGGCTCCAGTGACTTCCTAAAGAAGTCCTTTAGGTTGTGTTGAAGCCCAGAGAAAGAGCAGAGCAACCCTAAAAAGACCTCACACATTTTCAAATTAGTGAAGCTCAGTGGAAGCTCAACAGCAGCTCATTCTTCCAACTTGAATGTCACCTCCACTCTGGAGCCTTCATTGCCTCTTCTTCCCCCTTCCCACTCCTTGCTTAGATAATACTTGGTACATCTCTCTATTATACATTCATCACTGAACGTTACAATAATTTTAGTGTCTTTCTTTCCCGCTAAAGCAGACACACAATAATCACAGCTGCAAAAAGCAAAAAGCTGTTCTTTCCCGTGCTAAGACCTCAGGTATCCTGACTTATCCTAATCCCAGGAGAAAAAGGAAAAAGGGTGAATGTTTTAAAATGGCTGCCTGTTTACCATGTACTAAGAGCCATGGATTTGTATACTGTGATTGCTCTTTTTTTTAATTTAAATTCAATTAGCCAACATATAGTACAATATTAGTTTCAGATGTAGTGTTCTATAATTTATCAGTTGCATATAACACCCAGTGCTTTTCACCCAATTACCGCATCCCCCCACCAACTTCCTCTCCAGCAACCCTCAGTTTGTTTCCTATAGTTAAGAGTCTCTAATGGTTTTTCTCCCTCTCTGATGACTTCCCATTCGGTTTTCCCTCCCTTCCCCTATGATCCTCTGTGCTGTTTCTTATATTCCACATATGAGTGAAACCATATGATAATTGTCTTCCTCTGATTGACTTATTTCATTCAGCACAACACCCTCCAGTTCCAACCACATCGATGTAAATGGTAAGTATTCTTTTTTAAAGTATCATGCTCTGGTCAGTATAGTAGGCAGATACACACAGACTTCAGAACACCCAGTCCTGTTTGTTTGAATCCTAGGCCTTAATCATCCTGAACAAGGGGCTAGACATTAGCATCAAAGAACCAGTGCTCTTCAGGAATCAGGAAAATTTCATACTCCTTAGAATAGTAAGGAACTTAGAGGTCGCCAAGGCCAAGTTCCTCATTTTACAGAGGGAAACTGAGGCCCAAAAAGGGGAAAGGATTTGGTCAAAGTCCCATAGTCTGCTAAAACCAAACTCATGTTTTGATTACTAGTTCAATACAATTTCTAATGTATCTTTTCTCTTAAAAAAAAAAAATTCCAGGGGTACCTGGGTAGCTCAGTCAGTTAAGCGTCTGACTTTGGCTCAGGTCACGATCTTGGGGTCCTGGGATGGAGCCCAGCATCGGGCTCCCTGCTTAGCAGGGAGTCTGCTTGTTCCTCTCCCTCTGCCCCTCCCCACACTTGTGCTCTCTCTCTCTCCCTAATAAATAAATAAAATCTTTAAAAAAAAAATAAAAATAAATTCCAGGGGCACCTAGATGGCGCAGTCGGTTAAGTTTCCAACTCTTAGTTTTGGCTCAGGTCATGATCTCGGGGTTGTGAGATCCAGCCCCCCATCAGGCTCTGTGCTCAGCAGAGAGTCTGCTTGGGAGTCTCTCTCCCTCTCCCCCTCCCTCTCGTGAGCATGCTCTCTCTCTCTAAAAATAAATCTTTAAAAAAATTCCAATCTCAAAAATGAGGATTTAGGGAGGTAATTTGTCCAAGGTCATATACCTAGTAGATGATGAAGTCAAAATCTAAACCTAGGACATCTCCTGGGAAGGCCCAGCCTCTAACTCTCCCTTACTTTCATGGTGAAGTTTTTGCAACTCCAGATATAAATGCAACTTCATTTTCTTTACCTTTAACTTCCTTTGAAGTTTGCTTCTAGTTAAATTTGCCAGATTAAAAACACATTAACATATGTTCCTACCTAAAATCACACTAAAATGATAGTAAAAGTGGGGCACCTGGGTGGCTCAGTCATTAAGCGTCTGCCTTTGGCTCAGGTCGTGATCCCGGGGTCCTGGGATCGAGCCCCACATCGGGCTCCCTGCTCCGCGGGAAGCCTGCTTCTCCCTCTCCCACTCCCCCTGCTTGTGTTCCCTCTCTCACTGTGTCTCTTTCGGTCAAATAAATAAATAAAATATCTAAAAAAAAAAAAAAAGATAGTAAAAGTAAAAAACTCAACAAGGAAGAGAATGGGTAGCAGACATCAAAAGATGACAGATTTCAACAAATTTTTAGAGTATACATAGTGAATGGAGGATTTGTGACCTAAAAAAAAGAAAGGCAAAAGAAGATGTAATTTACAGCACAGTATGGTCCCTGGACAAGAGAGAGATGTGTGGTACCTGGACTACAGGATCACATCCCCTAGAAAGAATCACTGGATTAAAACACCTAAAAGAAAAGGCCTAGGAAGTATAAATCATTTGCCCCAAATCACATAAGGCTAACAAGAGCTTGAACCACGGTCTTCTCATTTTTGTTACCTTTCTGTAATGCATTTGCTATTAGTCAACTTAAGAAAAGACAGAACGACTCAATAGCCCATGTCACAAAACAAGGAGACAGAAGTGTTTCCCAATGTCTACCATTTGGCCTCCTTTACCAACTCCATAAAAGTCCTTTGTGTTTAGGTTCTCCCTGGTAAGAGCTTAGGCTATTCAAACAGTTGGGAGTAAGAACCCCATATTCCAATTCATATTCCAATTGTCTGATTCTACAGTTCTGAAAAAGTAGGTTAACAGCACCTGACAAAATATGACAAAGCTTAGAAGCAAAAGATCTCAGAAGCACTGTTTCAGGTCAAAGTTGAGCTCATCCCCATTACCCATGATAGTGCGAGAGAAGCAGTTTTCATCCCTTTTTAGAACAGAACAT
Source organism: Mirounga leonina (assembly GCF_011800145.1). Classification (NCBI taxonomy): domain Eukaryota; kingdom Metazoa; phylum Chordata; class Mammalia; order Carnivora; family Phocidae; genus Mirounga; species Mirounga leonina. Next base: position 17,302,254 of record NW_023270852.1, read on the forward strand.
GCCCTAAGGTAGGTGTTGTTACATCTGCTAACCAGCTAAAACAGATTCATTTGTAAGTGCCAAATTATAGGACTGCCTACAGTACCGATTAAGGCACTAACAACTCCAGACCATTTCTTAATACACAGCAATTACGTGAGTGCTACTGCTATTTGCACCTTACTCTCATTTGAACTCTTATCCATCACTGCATTAAACACATCTACATACTCACTTTGTGGTTTTCTGATGTGCACAGAAAGAATACTGAATTAGGAGTCAGAAGCATAGTTCTAAACACAGATCAAGCTTTGAAGTCAGCAAACAGGTCTGACACCCAGTCCTTTGAATTACCAGCTGTGAGATCATAAATAGATCACTAATCTCTGGCCCTCAATTACTTCATCTGTAAAATGGGCCTAATACTACATGAGAGACCTGTTGTAAGGACTAAGTGAGAGTATATGGCTACTTGCACAGCAGTAGGGCACTGAACAAATGTTAGTTGCCTTTTTTGTTGACCACCTCGTATATGACAGGTACTTTCAACATTGGAAGGGCTAACTGAGGAAGTGTTTAGGGAGAGGAAGGATAGATGAACAAGTAAAATTACAATACAATACAGTACAAAAAAGTACAATACAATAAATGCTGCCATAGCTATTGGAATAAAGTATTACATAAACACTGAAAAAAAGGATATTCTGTCTGGAACAGAAGGAGAGTGTCAGGGAAGGTATCAGAGACATATTTTAACTGGGCCTTGAAGGTTGTTGAGCAGAAGTACAGCAAGCAAAGAAAAACATGTTACACAAAAGAAACTATGAGAAACAACTTAGGGAGACAATGAAAGAGGTATATATGGCTTACCTAAGCAACAGTGAAAAAACTTGAGAGAAGTGAATGAGTTATACAGAATGAGAAAATTAGTGTAAGAGCCTACCCATAGGAATTTTTTGTGGAGAGAAAAGTGGTATGAGAAGCAAGGAGAGGTAGTCATCTTAGAAACTCATGAAGAAAATATTTACTAAAAAAGAAAAGAAACAAAATCACCACTGTGATTATAAAGGATTGTAATATGGAGAAGAGCTTGAATTTACTTTGTATGACCCAAGGGTCAGACTTACAAAGGTAGATGGAAATTAAAGAGTGACATAAAAATGGCCCAGGGATATTAATCACATACAGAGTGGAGTGTTTGGAATTTAAAAGGAAATATCCCTTCTTTAAGTGGTGAAATTAGCCCAGAGAACTCAAAGAAGACAATTCTTATCTACTGGTTAAGGAGTCCAGGCTTTCTCTTCCTCTTTGAGGACAGGACTTGACTTGATGGTCTTTTGATGCAACCAGGTTTGAGGAAGGTATTTCAGCCACTTCCTGAGGCTTTACACAATTCAATTCAACTTTAAAAGGGAACGCTAGCCCACACAAAAACAGCCTAAAAAAGAAAACTAAACTAAAGCAGGTAACTGACTTTAGAGGAAAGTAGGCATGGGGCTTAAAGAGAGAGGAGTCATAGGGCTGCAGAACAACACAGGCATCAATTATGTGTTACTTCATTAATGGAGGAGTGCACTTGCTGGGATGAGCACCAGGTGATGTATGGAACTGTTGAATCACTATACTGCACACCTGAAATTAATGTTACACTGTATGTTAACTGAACTTTAAATAAAAACTTCAAAAAATGTAAAAAAAATTTTCTATTTTTTCCTTTGCAATAGGAATACACAGATTTGAATCAGACAAGACCTCTACCTTCAAGGAGTTCCCATTCTAGTAAGGTAGAAGATATGGCAATCAGTGATTATCTTTGAGTCATAAAGACCTGGATTCAAATCCTAAGTCTACCCTTTACTAGGTAAAGCAAGTCATTTCCTTTATCTAAACTCTATATTCCTTATCTGTGAAATTGAGGGCATCAGCCTAATTCAAAGGATTACTAAGCATTTGGTGAAATAATGTATTCAAAGCACCCAGAAGAATGTCTGATCTGTAGTATACATGATTAGTATGTATTTACTGAATTAATGGCTTATATGAGAGTATTCTTTTGGGGGAGGAAGAAGGAGGGAACCTATTAGCATTTCCCATAGTTGTCCCATAATCCTGGAACTTCTGAGGAAATGCTGTTTGCCTGACCATGCAGATTTTATGTTCTCTAGCTCTTGTGTATTAGAACCACCAACCCCATCCCAGGATTAAAAACCAGAAAGACGAACCCAGCAGGTGCCACACAATGACTAGGAATGAAGGAAATAGTCGTCTGGCCTGACCAAGGCAGTAAAGGGAAGCTGGCAGTAGAGCAAAGCTTAAAAAACCCAAGACCCAAAATTTCACAAATCCATCAGGTTAAAGACTATAAAAGCCTGATTAAATATAAATATAAATATCTCAGCAAAGTGGAGCTTGGATAAGATATTAGGGGCCACCAGGTATTTATGGACCTCTATGGGCCACAGTACTTCTCCATTTCAGGTAGTCATTCTTTCAATAAAAATACATTACATATCTACTGTAGGTCAGGTGTTTGGGGCAACAGAGGACTTAGACATGGTCCCAACACTTTGAGACATTTATCTCAGAGACTGAGATCACTATGAGAAAAGGTTTCACCACAAACGTTCTGACAGATATTCAGTGGCCTGCAGTCAGTGGTGATGAAAAGTAGCATTACTTTTCCCATTTCCATTCTCCCTTCTGAGTTTCCCAGCCACCAAATTTCCTCTACCTTTTCTTCAATCAATTCATCACATTTAATGCCTGCCATCTCTACAGGCCCTTCACTGGACAGAAGAAAGAGCCTAACCATGGGCCACTAGCATTTAGAACAGAAACCTGACTAACTGTAAAGCTCATACCTTACCCATCCCACCTACAGCCTCTGAATCAAACTTTACAAAATAGTCTTAAAGCCACAGAAGAATGAGTTCTGCTATATCTACTTTAAGTCTTTAGAGGAACAGTTCTAAAAAGATAGAACTAAGTCTTCTGAGAGGATCTCACATACTGAATACCTATTATGTACGAGGCACCATTTTGAATGCTTCACATACACTAATGTCCTCAAAACAGCTCTCTGCAAGGGAGTTAGTATTGTCCCAATTTTACAAAGGAAAAGCTGTGTTCACAGAAACTAAGTGACTTGCCCAAAAATCACACAGTCAATAGGTGATAAAGCGGGCGCCTGGGTGGCTCAGTTGGTTAAGCAACTGCCTTCAGCTCAGGTCATGATCCTGGAGTCCTGGGATCGAGTCCCGCGTCGGGCTCCCCTGCTCAGCGGGGAGTCTGCTTCTCCCTCTCCCGCTCCCCCTTGTGCTCTCATTCTCTATCTCATTCTCTCTCTCAAATAAATAAATAAATAAAATCTTTAAAAAAAAAATAGGTGATAAAGCTGAAATCCATAGGTGAATTGGCCATGTTCACTTTAATCTTCCTTTTTCCCACTGCATCTCACATTTTATCCTAATGATAACCCTGTAAGGCAGGTAAAAGAAATATCAGTATTATCCCATTTTACAAATGAGGAAGCTCATACTTGAGGAAGTGATACTACTTTCTCAGGAACAAGTCAGTAAATGGCAGAGCCATGGTTCATACCCAGATCTTTTCTACTACTCCACATTTCCTCCTACACTGTGTCCTGCAGAGGTGTGTGGTGGAAATGTACTTAACAGAGAGTCCGATGTGCTGAGATGTGGTCCTGACTCTATAACTTACTGTATAACATTGAGTGAGTTGCTTTCCTTTCCAGCCCCAGCCCCGTATGTAGCAGCTGCTGAGATGTTGATGACCAAAAAAAACCCTACTGTCACTTACGAACTCCTTTTCAAGGAGGGAGTGATGGTGGTCAAAAAGGATGTCCACATGCCTAACACCCTGAGCTGGCAGACAAGCATGTACCCCATCTTCATATTGTCAAGGCCATGCAGTCTCTCAAATCATGAGGCTACATAAAGGAATACATTGCCTAGAGACATTTCTACTGGAACCTTACCAACAAGGGTATCCAGTATCTCTGTGATTACCTCCACCTGCCCCCTGAGATTGTGCCTGCCACTCTGCACCACAGCAGTCCTGAGACTGAAAGGCCACAGTCCAAAGGTCTGAAGGGAGAGCCACCTGCAAGACTCACACAGGGGAAGCTGACAAGAGACACCTACAGACAAAGTGCTGTGTCCCTTGGTGCTGACAAGAAAGTTGAGGCTGGGGCTGGGTCAGCAACTGAATTCCAGTTTGAGGTGGATTTGGTCGTGGATGGGGTCAGTCACCTCAGGAAAGTTGGAAAAGATTGTTTTGTGTTGAATAAATCTGTAGCCAGAAAAAAAAGTTTTTTAAAATATTAAGTGAGTTACTTTTCTTCTCTCAGCTCCATTTTCTCATTCATAAAATAAAGGTGTTGAATTGGATAACCCTCAGGTTGCCCTTCAGCAGGCAATCTAGGTTTTAATTAGTACCAACAAGTCTATGAGAAGTTTCTCTGATTTCCTTGCCACCCAGTAGTAACTTTCTAAAAGAAACAAACATTAAACGTTATTTGTAGTATAGATAAGGTGAGAAGTGCTCAGCAACCAGAGTAAACATTGTTCATTTGATTTCATTCCTTCCTTCCTCAAACACTCTAGATATAAACATAGAAAAGACCACAAGCCACCTAATAATGCAGCATTGGTACACCCAATAACTAGCAAATCTAATAGCATGCCAAGTATGTCTAGAAGTGAAGAGCAATGTCCATGGTGGGCCCTTCTTTCCACTGCTGGATCCACAACACTTCTACTCACTAGGTAATCTTTTTTCCTAGGTTGGGACATCAGCTCTGTTTCATTTTCAACAGACCAGGCTTATGACTTTAACTAAATCCCATTAGATATAAACAATTTACAAGAGACTTTTGACTAATACATAGGGGAAAAAATGAAATTTAACCCCATATATAAGTTCTTCCATGCCAGGAAATAAGAAAAGGGCAAGAAGCAGGATACAGGACTGGACAAATCACTTCCCTGTCTTAGTTTCTTATATAAAGTAAAGGAGAGAGTCCAAATCAATCCTAAACACCTTTCCCACTGTAACCTATTAGAAATTTATAAAAATCCTATATTTAGAAAATGTGACATATGTAAAAAAACAAAAAGTAGTAGGAAGAGACCATAGTGTTACAAATAAAATGACCTCACAGAATAAAATAAAAAGGAATCAGTTATTCTGCCAAGGCAGAACGTAAAATATATATGGTCACATCACCCTGAGTACATATTAGTTGTAAGAGCAAAAAGAAATCTCTATATCTGCGACAGCTGAAGTAAACAATTCACATGAAAAGAAAAGACTGCAGAGGCAGAAACCATTGCTCATGAAATTAAATCAGAGCTTATCTAAATATGATCAAGCACCTGAGACCCGAAACAATTACTAAGAACCAGGGAATTCTTAGGAAGAAAGACAGTCCTAAGGGAGCACACTTCCCCTTGTCCTCAGAATAAAGTTTGTATTATTTTGGCCAAGCATTTTCAGTAAATATTTATTTATTAATTTGCTAAATAATGAACCTCCACATACATTCGTTCATTTAACTCTTTCAACACTTTAGTAATTATACTTCTTATTTTACAGAAGAGGAGTTTGAAGCTTAAAGAAGTATAGAGACCTGGATAAGAACCCAATCTGTGACTCCAAGTTCAATGTACTATCTACCTCATCCCTATTATAATCTATCTCCTTCACTTGCACAGTTCCCTTATGCATACATTACCTGGTTTTATATCTCACAACAACCTTGTGAGGTAGACATTCATGATTCCTCATTTACAGACCACTACCCACCTTTACAATTTTTAAATGGATGCTATTGGCTGCCTACCTAGCATTCATTTTCTTCTTCCTCCTTCCTAATAGAGCCCTGATTCTTATCCAGTATTCATCCTTCAGCAGCTTATGTTACTAAGGCATTTCTCAAATTTTAGCATGTTGTCAGAGTCATGATTACCTGAAGTGCTTATAAAAAAACAGATTCCTAGGCCCCATGCCCAGAGTTTTTGATTCAGTGGGTCTGGTACGCCCTGAGAATCTGCATTTTCAACAAGTTCCCAAGTGACTACACTTTGGAAACCACTATCCTAACTAAGGTAATGCTGACCCTAAACCTAGCTCCAGAGGTAGTTTTTTGTTTGTTTGTTTGTTGTTTTGGTTTTTTTTCAGATTTTATTTATTTATTTATTTGTCAGAGGGAGAGAGGAAGAGAAAGAATACAAGCAGAGGGAGCGGCAGGCAGAGAGAGAAGCAGGCTCTCCACTGAGCAAGGAGCCCAATGTGGGACTCTAGATCCCTGGACCTGGGGATTATGACCTGAGCCAAAGGCAGGCACTTAAACAACTGAGCCACCCAGGCATCCCAGCCAGAGGTAGGTCTTGATTCTACATTTAAACCATAGTATTCAAACCATTCTCTTTGACAGTCATTAGTTCAAGAACTCAGGCTTAACCAATTAGTTTCTGGTAGTCTCTGAAACTCTCATAGTTCAGGGATGGGCAAGTGCCTAAGTTGATCCAACTGGACTAAAGAATTTTTTTCCCCATTTTGGGAGATGAAGTCAGTGTCCATCTCTCTTTCTCTGCCTCTCTCCCTATCTCCCTCCCTCCCCTTCCCCTTCCTCTCTGTCTCTATGTATCTCTCTCATCCATTGGTTAGCAAAACAAACTTACCTCCTCGACTGTTCCTATCAGCCACCATGATGAAAGCCAGCTTGGAGAATATATATACATACACACATTTCTCAGACTCCCTTCTAAGCGTGATTTAGGTTTCGCTAATCAGATGCTCTCACACTACTGACTTGGAATGAAATTAGATAAGTGGAAAGACTGGACACAGGACATCCCTCTTGGAGCAAACTGCACAGAGGCAGCACGGTTCTAGATCTAGCAGTTGTGGCAACAGCTTCCTGATTCTGCAGCTTCGAGACTATGGCAAAGACAGTGGCATCCTTGACAGCTCAGTTCTCCAGTGCAGTTTGAGGATTTTTTCCTGGAAACTCAGCCTGGGTCCTTTTCTTCTACTTTCCCAAAGGCTCTTTAATCTCTCTGGCACCCTCTAATAAAGCATTTTTCCTTGAACCTGCTAGAGTGGATTCTGTTACTTGCCCCAGTTAATAAGAAACCTGACCAATAAACTGCCCTACACTAAAGATAACATTTATTATTTACTATTATGTTCTCTAACAGCTGACCCTTTCCTTCCTTGTCTTTGCAGCAACTCTTTCCTCAGTCCGCAATGTCTTCCCTCAAAATCATCCCATTTGCAAAAGCTATCCACTTCTTCCATAAAGAGATTTACATACAAAGGAATTAATCACAAAAGAAAGGAAGTAAATAGACATGACAGAGGAGACTAAGCCCTAAAGAAAGAGCAGTGTGACATCTGGCAGAGAAGGGGCAAGGAGGAAGGAGAGGGTATTTCATGTGTAAAGAACATTCACAAGGGCATTAAAGTGCCTCTTGCCACCAACGCCTTACCCTATGAATTCACAACTTCTTGGAGTTGGAAATGATGCCACAGCATATACTGGTGTTTGCTCAATAAATTAGTACTGAATACGAGTGATTTTCAGAGTCAGTTGTCAGGAATTACTAAGCCTTAATAACTGTCTATAAAAAAAAGCTATACTAGGAGCCACAAGGAAATTCCCATAGTGAGATCACAGTCTCCTACCCATGAAGATTTATAATGTAGAAACAAAGATAACTAAAAAGATCAAGGACACAATACAAATAATATAAAGACAAGTGCAATTCATATAAACAACTACAAAGAAAAAAAGATTCAAGTCTTTGGAGTATCTAAAAGTAGGTATTTTGGGGCGCCTGGGTGGCTCAGTCGGTTAAGCATCTGCCTTCAGCTCAGGTCACAATCCCAGGGTCCTGGGATGAGTCCCACATCGGGCCCCCTGCTCAGTGGGGAGCCTGCTTCTCCCTCTCCCGTTCCCCCTGCTTGTACGTGTTCTCTCTCTGTCAAATAAATAAAATATTTAAATTAAAAAAAATAAATAAAACTAAAAGTAGGTGTTTTTCAGAGGAGATTTTCTCTAAGAGAATTCATTAATTCACTAAATATTTACTAAGCAACTACTACTAAAAACTACTCTAGGTGCTGAGAATACAGGGAAGCAAGCAGACAAAATCCTTGCTTTCACAAGGTTCAGATTCTAGCTGAAGGAGAAATAGGAACAAAGGTTTCAAGGACAGAGCTGTAAATTAAAGCACTGGTCATTAGGCTCGTTTTAGCTTCCTTATGCTGTAATAATAATAATTAGGCAACAGTTGCTGAACACTTGTTATGTGCCCGAATCTGCTAAGTGCTTTACGATTATTGCCTCATGTAATCCCAGTAACAAACCTGTGAAGCAGGTACTGTTATTAGTACCATTTTAAGGATAAGGAAGCTAAAACTACAGAGGTTAAGCAACTCTCCCCGGATCACAGTCAGGAAAAGACAGGGCTACAAGATTCAAAGTCAGGTCAGTAGCAGGGGTTTTAAATGTTGCATAAAATAGAGAAGGGACAACATTACATTTACATGAGACAGATCTTTACTAAAATGGGAGGCCAGGAATTATTAATTTGGCATGAGCTTTATCATCTCTGGGTTGTTGTTTTTTTTTTCCTTATCCCATAAAATGAGGGATTACATTCCCTAAACTATGATCACTTCCAGCTTGTTTCCATCATTTCAAAAATAATGCGAAAAGGTATTCAGGTGCCTAGTCCAACTGTTGTTAGAGAAAAGGTACTTTGAAGGTTGACCCTATCTGGTTCTTATTCACCAGCTGGGACCGTGTGCTTCCACACTTTTTATTAAGGGTCACATTAGCATTATATTAATTGGTATAAACAGCTGTAGCACCTCCAGCAGATAGGAGACTGGAGGCACAGAGAACAAAGGGAGAGGCAGGAAAGCAATGATTGGCTGACCTGGATCCGTCTAGGTCAGGCCTGGCATTTGGTCCCTCTGCATTTCTAAGTTCTCATGAATGTGGATGCTGAGGCAGCAGCCCAAAGCCTTCCTCATTTCCATCTCAATCTCCAGGAAGAATTACAATGAGAACAAGAGCTATTGAGGCAGAGAACAGACTGTGAATATTAAAGTACACACCAGGCAAGAGCCGGCAAAAGAAATGAGAGGTTTTCCTTTGGGACCTAACAAAGTGTAACAGTCAAACCCTATTCACTCACCTACCATACACACTCTGCACCAAACAGTACCTTTTCAAAGAGCTTTTCCAAACCCTTCAATTATTATTTACTTCTTCCTATCCCCTATGCATTTATGAGGTATCTCTTAAGTACCAGACTCTGAGCTAGGCACCATAGGAATATAATGAATAAAGCACAATCCGCAACCTTGGGGAACTAAATCTAATGGAGAAACAAGTACATACAGTGGGATTCTTACTGAGTATAAGTGATATCAAAAAATGCCATTTAAGTTAACTGATGAGAGATCAAAATTTCCTAGTAAATTTTTTTTTAAAAATTGATTGGGACTTGGGGCACCTGGGTGGCTCAGTCGTTAAGCGCCTGCCTTCGTGGCTCAGGTCATGATCCCAGGGTACTGGGATCGAGTCCTGCATCAGGATCCCTACTCAGCGGGAAGCCTACTTCTCCCTCTCCACCCCCCTGCTTGTGTTCCCTCTCTCGCTGTGTCTCTCTCTGTCAAATAAATAAATAAAATCTTTTAAAAAATTGATTGGGCCTTTAATTTATCAAGATAAATGTAAAACAAATTTTTCTAATTCTTAATATTTAAAAAAAAATTAAGTTGTAATTGCCTATAAGGTAATTCTTAAACCAAAGAACATCTGTCACTTCACATTTGGCTTTCAAAACATGTTGATAAGAGGATCAATTTTGTAAAAATATTCAAGAGCTTCACCAATCTTTCCCAAAGGTCTCTTTTAATCCTTTGTTACTCAAATCATTGTCCTCTGAATCTCCTATTATGTCATTATTCGTGTTAATTTCCCCTTCAATTTTAAACTGGTCTAACTCTACCTAATCCTCATTTGTCAATGATTTTTTTGTGTGTGATTCAAGCCATTCTCCAATATTGCCTTATTTCAAATTCATAAAAGTCTTCATGCTTTGCGGAATTGTGGTTTTTTTCTTTTTTGGGGTCAGTTTCCATTTTAGAATCTATTTGTTAATTATCCTACCATTTAGAAAGGCACTTACTGAGAAAGAGAGGTGAAGAGGACAGAGTCCAACAGAGAGCAAAGAGGGATGCTTGAGTGGGGATTAATTTTATAAGTGATCAGTTCCTATGGATAACAAATGAACTTCTAATTATAGTGCAAAGGACACAAAGAATGCTACGGACATTCAAAAAAGCTTAATAAATAGTTGAGTAGATAAGTAAAATTGTCGTTCAATCATTCAACAAGGGGGCGCCACGGTGGCTCAGTCATTAAGCATCTGCCTTCGGCTCAGGTCATGATCCCAGGGTTCTGGGATCAAGCCCCTCATCGGGCTCCCTGCTCGACGGGAAGCCTGCTTCTCCCTCTCCCACTCCTCCTGCTTGTGTTTCGTCTTTTGCCGTGTCTCCCTCTGTCAAATAAATAAAATCTTAAAAAAAAAAAAAAATCATTCAACAAGGATTAATTGACAGCCTACTACATGCCACACACTGCTCAAGATGCTGAGTACATAGTAAGGAATGAAAAAAAGTACTACCCTGCTTTAGTCCATTCAGGCTGCTATAACAGAATACCCTAGACTGGGTGGCTTACAAAAAACAGAAATTTGTTTCTTACAGTTCTGGAGGCTAGGCAGTTCAAGATCAAAGCACCAGAAAATTCAGTGTCTGGTGAGAACTCTCTTCCTGGCTCATCCATGCTGCCTTCTCACTGTGCCCTTGCATAGCAAAAGGGGCAAGGGAGCTCTCTGTGGTCTCTTTTATGAGAACACTAATCCCATTCATGAGGGTCCCATCCTCATGACCTAATCACCTCCTAGAGACCCCACATCCCCAATCATCACATTGGGCATTGAGATTTAACATATAAATTTGGGAAAGACATAAACATTCAATGTGCAGCATACCCTCAAGGAATCTGTAATCATGCGTGGGTAGATGAGGCCTGGAAGACTCCATGGAAGACATGGCATCCAAGCTGATCTTGAAGAATGAAGAGTTTTAATAGCAGAGAGGGAAAAGATATTCTAGGCTGAGGAAATAGAATGATATAACATATGAAAGTGAATGAAACTTAAAGTCTTTTTAGAGAGATGGAGTAGGGTAGGGAGAAATAAGGATGAAAAAGTCGGTGGGGTCAAATTATAAAGTTTCCTGAAAAACTCAGTTTTACACATTATCTTACAAGTAATGGGGACACAGTGATTACTTTTGAGCAGAACAGTAACAGGATCAGAAACATTATTCCAGGCAGAATAATGAATGAATAAGAAGGCAGAAAGACTGGTGACCAGGACACTAGTAATGAGGTAGTTAAAAGCCTAGAGAAAAGATGATTATGGTCTAAACCAAGCAGAGGAGACAGAAAAATAAAAACAAATTTGAAAAAAAATTGCAGAGATAAAACTGCCAAGGCTTAATAATCCTTGATAGTGTGAGCACATTCATTCAGCAAATATTTACAACACTATGTTCCACACACTGTGCTAGGTGTTGAGGTACAGTGGTGGACAAAAGAGATGCAATCTTTGATTCCATGAAACTGGAAGTCTAGACATACAACAAACAGTCAAGTAAGTATAGAATTACAGATCATTACAAATGCCATTACAGAAAATAACAAAGTACTGTGAGAGGATAATGGGGGGGAGGGTCTTCTTTAGATTAGACAGGTCCTGGCTCACACTTGTTTTCTAAAAGAAACGAAAAGGGGGGAGAGAGAAACCAGACTTGTGAAGAAGCCAGAATTGGGGAAAAACATACAAGGGGAGAACAGATAATGAAGACCTTGAGGCAAGAAAGATTTTCTCAAACTTTGCAGAACAGGAAAAAAAAAAATGCCAATCACTCTGAAGCACAGCCAGTGCCGTGGACAGTGGCACAAGATGAAGTTAGAGAAACAAAAACAAGGACCGGGTCTCTCAGAACCTTACAAATCTAATTTAAGATTTTATATTTTCTCCTAAATAAAACAAAAAGCCTTTACAGGTTTTAAGCAAAGAGTTCATTTAAAAGATGACTATAGTAGTCTAGGTTAGAGATAGTGGTAGCGTGGATTAGAGAGGTGACAACAGACATGGAGAGAGGTAGATGGATTCAAGAAATACATCAGAAATAAAATTGATAAGATTGGGGGTGGAGTACACGTGAAGGATAGGAGAGAAGGAGGTATCAGGGGTGAATCTTAAATTTGTGATTTGAGCTACTAGGGAAACAAAGATGCCACTAAGACAGGGGTAAGTGAGGGAGGACTAAGTTTGTGGGAAAAGATCAAGAATGCAGTTTTAGAGCACATTAAGTAGGAAATGTAAGACCTCAAAGTGGAAATATCAAGTGGGTAAGTGGATATATGGGTCTAGAGTTAAGAGGAGAGGTTTAGGCCAGGGATATCTGGAAAAATATAGGAGTTGCCAGCATATATATGGTATTCAAAGGCAGGATAATGAATGAGATCAAGTAGAAAGAGTCTGGCATAAGAGAGGATCTCACCCTTAAGGAATTCCAACATTAAAAAATAAACTAAATAAAATCAAGATAGAAAAAGGACACAAAATTAACTGAAGAATGATCAGAGGGAGGCAAATGAAGAAAGTAATATGACAGAAGGCAAAAGAATATTTTAAAAAGAGAGTAACCAAAAAGGTAAATAGAGAGATCCAGTACTATGAGAATGAAAAGGAAATACCATGGCTGCTAACATAACAAAATGAAAGACATCCAGGCATTAAGAGCCCCTGATGAAAGAACACACTGATACCTAGAAAGTGGTCATGTAAAACAAACAAAAAAACAAAGAAAAGAAAAACCTGAATCTGAATTAGCCTCTAGATACTAATTTACATGTAATATACAGGACCGAGGAACTTGTTAAACTATAAAAGGGAGATGCAAAATCCAGACAGTGGGAAACTACAAAACAATGTGGTCTCTTCAACAAATGAACTGAAAGGGAGGAGAAAGAGATTGAGAGGAACTTTAGAGATTAAAAGAAACAGAAAAGACCTATCAACCAAACTCTCTGTGTAGTCCTTATCTGGATTCTGCTTCAAACTGTTAAAGAAGAGAAAAAGTATGACATTTGAATCACAACTGAATATTTTTATGACATCAACGGATTACTGAGTATTGGTTTTTGGTTGCTTTTTTTTTTTTTTAAGATTTTATTTATTTGACAGAGAGAGACACAGCGAGAGAGGGAACACAAGCAGGGGGAGTGGGAGAGGGAGAAGCAGGCTCCCCGCGGAGCAGGGAGCCCGATGTGGGACTCGATCCCAGGACCCTGGGATCATGACCTGAGCCGAAGGCAGTCGCTCAACCGACTGAGCCACCCAGGCGCCCAGGTTGCTTTTTTTTTTTTAAGTAGATTTGGCACCACGGAGGTCATTGTAGGCCTTAGTAAGAGTGGTTGTGATGAGGTGGTAAGGGTAGAAGCAGACTGGAGTAAGCTTTCAGGTAAATAGGAGGTAAGAAACTGGAAGCAGAACTTGTAAACAGCTATTTAAGGAAGAGTGACTTTGAATGAGAGCAAAGACAGGGTTTTAGCGGGAGGCTGACACAGGATCTCAGGAGGGCTTTTGTTTGGTAGGGAAGGGGAAAATTGTTGTCATTTAAATAGAACACTTGAATGCTGCTTATGATAACTCAATAGAAAGTAAAATGTAAAGAGGCAGTGAAGTGAAGTTTCTAAGATGGGACCATGGGAAGTAATCTAAAAGCATGTGAAGGAGCAGGCTTTTCCTTGGAAGAGAAACCGGCAAAGGCAAAAATGGGTGCAAATCCAAGTAGATTCTTAGATTCAGTAGTAGGAATATGAAGCTTCTATTTTATCTGTGATATGGGAAGCAAAGTAGGGTAGGGAGTTTGGGGGTGGGGGGTGAGAAGAAACCCAGAGGAAAGTATGACAGGTGGAGATTGAAGGGAGAATTGAAGATAACCCTGAATTCCAGAGCCAAAAACACAGGGGGAAAAAACCAGGTTTTTGGAAATAGAAAATAAGTCAATTGAATAGATTAATTCCTGAAGAAATCATTAAAAGAAAGACTGTAGTGGTAGGGCGCCTGGGTGGCTCAGTTGGTTAAGCGATTGCCTTCGGCTCAGGTCATGATCCTGGAGTCCCGGGATCGAGTCCCGCATCGGGCTCCCTGCTCAGCGGGGAGTCTGCTTCTCCCTCTGACCCTCCTCCCTCTCATGCTCTCTGTCTCTCATTCTCTCTCTCTCAAATAAATAAATAAAATCTTTAAAAAAAAAAAACAAAAAAGACTGTAGTGGTATTTTCTGTTTGCAGATATTAAATCCTGTCAAGCACCCATTTGGTCTTTATATCCCTTGACCCAGTAATCCTACATAGGGGAATTTATTCTTTAAAAAAAAAAATCTTTTAAAGGAAAAAGCTATATGTAGTGTTATAGACAAAATTACAGTATGATTTATAACAGGAAAAGAAAACCCAAATGATTGTGATGGCTAGTTTTATGTGACAACTTGGCTAGGCTACAGTGCCCAGTTACCTAATTAAATCTAGGTAATAATCTAGGTACTTCTGTGAAGGTATTTTGTAGATGTATTAAACATTTACAAGTCAACTGACATTAAATGAAGGGGATAATTCTTCCTACTAATGGTAGGCTTCATCCAATCAGGCTGAATGACCTCAAGAGCAAAACTGAGGTTTCCCACAAACGAAGAATTCTACTATTTCTGTTTCTCTAATAGAACACTGACTGATAACAATGGTTTTAGGCAAATTATGGAATATCATCCAAAATTTTATAATGAGCACAAAGAAATAACATGGGGAAATACTTATAAGTCAAAAAAAGGCAAACAACAAATTTAGGTCTACATTGTGATTACAACTATGTAAACATGTATGTTTATATGTAAGAAAAAAAAACAAGTGTTTATTCATTAGAGTAATGGAATCCTGGCTGAATTTTAAATTTATGAATAGTGTTATGAAATAGTCTGTGAAACAGAGCTCTGTTATTTTTAATGGAAGAAAGTTAGTAACATTATTGTTAAGCCTTATTAAAATTATGTAGCACTTCAAAGAAACTCCTAATAATCTAAAAGGAAACCACCAATTTTGGAAATGTTGTCTTGGATATTATAAAAAGAATGGACCCTCTGGAAGGTAAATATGCCTACAAGGGCCTCAATCTAATGCCATTTTTCAGTAACATAGAATTCTTCAAATCAAATAAAATGAAGAAAGACCCAGAATGGCAAAGAAGCCAGTGATCAACTTGATCAGCTTAAGAATTTCCCACAACCTTAACTAGCTAGCTAGCTAGCATCAGGGCATGCATCCAACTTTGACTCAGATCAGTTATTTGTACTGGGTAGCTAAATATTTAGCACACTAAGGTTTCTTCTCTCCTTCCCTCTCCCAACACCAGGCACTGAAAGGATTCTTTATGAACTTGAGAAAAACCAAATGCTCTCAGTAAAGAAGTCATATGGACCTCAGTTTGATGCTGGCTCCACTTTCATTCTTTCAAACAAAACATATTTATTGAGTGTCTACTATATGCTAGGAACTGTGAATATAATGGTGAGCAGAAAAAGATAATTTTTATTTTAAGGAAAAGGGTACTATATTAAAATTCATTCTCTTTAGGATGCCATGCCTTAAAGAGAAATAATTCTCTAGAGCTTACGGTCTGATAGGGCAGATAGAGATTACTCAAATAATGCCATAGTGTAATGGGTAAAAGTATGGTTCAATGTAAATAAATAATGATACAAATGCTGAAGTGTTTAAGAGTGAAGTGCACTGGGGTCTGCAACTTATTTGGAATGGATTCAAAATAAGATGGATTGATGAATGGATTAAGGGATGGATAGATATTAAAATACAGCAAAACATTACAAAATCTAAATAATGAGTATATGGGTGTTTGCTGCACATACTTCCCTCCTAATACTTTATTATAATTTTTAAACATACAAAAAAGTTGAAAGAAGTGTACCATGAAACAGTTTCAAGAGGAGTCAACCTAGGAAGGATTTTTTTTTAATTCTTATGTTAATCCCCATACATTACATCATTAGTTTTAGATGAAGTGTTCCATGATTCATTGTTTGTGCATAACACCCAGTGCTCCATGCAGAATGTGCCCTCCTCAATACCCACCTCCAGGCTAACCCATCCTCCCACCCCCCTCCCCTCTAGAACCCTCAGTTTGTTTTTCAGAGTCCATCGTCTCTCATGGTTCGTCTACCCCTCCGATTTCCCCCGCTTCATTCTTCCCCAGGAAGGATTTTTTGTGTGATGAAAATTTCAGTCTTTGACAAAGAGTTGTACTTAGATATTATAGATACCAAGAGGCAGTCTCAAAACCACTTAGTCAGTTTACCCATCAATATTCATTTGCTTGTGTTAGCTGACAGTGATAGGGAACATTCTACACTCAAGATACTAAGCTAAATGCTGGCACGATCCTGGTGGGAGTGGCCCTCAGGCACTAATTGTCTCTGTCTATAAAATCAGATTTAATAATCCCCTCTCAGTCTCTCAGAATTAAACAGGATACTGCATAGGGTAGCATTTTGAAAGACTCTTCCTACCACCCCAACTTTATCAAGTTCCATTCACTGTTGTTCCATGTGCACCAGCCATAATGGCTTTTTTTTTTTTAGTTCCTATGTTGAGCTAAATCAGAGCTGTCTAACAGAAATATAATATGAGCCATTAATACGAGCCACATGTGTAATCTTAAATTTCCTAGTAGCTTTGTTTTTAAAAGCTAAAAAAAAAAAGCGGGTGAAATTATAAATTAACCCAATTTATCCAAAATGTTAACATTTCGATATATAGTAAACATAAAAAATTAGTTGCATTACATTCTTTTTTCAGTACTAAACCTTCAAAATCTAGTATATATTTTATATTTATAGCACATCTGTATTTGAACCAGCCAAATTTCAAGTGTTCAGTAGCCATATTGTCTAGTAGTTACCATCTTGAGCATGATAGCTCCAAACTTTTAGCTACTTTCAGAGTCTTTGTGCATTTAAAATGTTCCCTCTGCATGACATGTTCTACGCCCTATTCTCTGAATGACTAATACCTATTTATCTTGCAGATCTTAAGTTTAAAAGCATCATCTCCTCAATGCGGCCTTCCCTTTCATCATTCCAAAATTCTCTACATTAGTCCTTTATCTCTTTTGTAGGACTTATCAAAACCTGCAACTATTTATTTGTACATTTAATGCTTTTCTTTGTCTTCCCCTCTGGAATGTAAGCTTTATAAGAGCAAGGAAAAGGATCATTTCTGTATTGTACCCAATTGTACCACAATGATTGGCACATAGGAAGCAACCAATAAGTATTTGTAGACTAATTAAGGAATTGATAAACAGATGCACTGTAGAGACGTACTGTGTTTGTATCCAAATGAAAGTATGTGTATTTTGCCATTCCCAACTAGCCTGGGACCTTTACAAAACAGTCAACTTCCGACAATTCTCTGGCAAGCAGCAATAGTTAGAAACATGATTTTGGGGACACCTGCGTGGCTCAGTCAGTTAAGCATCCAACTCTTGATTTTGGCTCAGGTCATGATCTCAGGGTCGCGATATCGATCCCCGATCCCCAAGTGGGGCTCTGTGCTGAGCGGGGAGCCTGCTTAAGATTCTCTCTCTCCCTCTGGTCTACCCCCACCCCACCCCAACCCTCCACCCCACTTGCTCATGCACGCACATGCGTTCTCTCTAAAAAAAAAAAAGAAAGAAAGAAAGAAAAAAACAACATGATTTTTGGGAAGAGAACAAGTTGTAAATAGCTTTACCATTCCCCAAGGAACCAGGAATTTTTTAGAAGTCAAGGGAAAATGAAGGAAGTGCCACTGGTCAAAGAAACATCCAAGTGATCAGGAGCCAACTAGATTTGGAGACAGATGATATGCATTAAAGACTGCAATTTCCAAACTCGTGGCCATGTTTTTATGCATAAGCCCTTAACTTCTCTCCATCTATAAAAATATGATGCCTTAAAGACAGAATTAAATTAAGTGAGATTATATATGAAAGTGTTTTGAAAATAGTAAAGCCTCAATATATATTGTCTCTAGGCTGCTCAGGAAATTGGACTTTCAAAAGTCTATCATCATGAATTGTTCCCCTTTGTTCACCTGGTTTGTTTTATTTTGCAGATTATAAATAGATAACTTCTTAAACTAATCAAGCAAAATCTATCCTGATAGCAAATAAAAATCTCAGACTCAGGACTGATAACTCCAGATGGGAAAATAATCTTAAATGGAAGAAAATCTTATAAAAATAGTAATTCTCTAACAGGTGATAGGGGGACTAAGAGTCCCTCCACTATATCAGGTCCCACTGTACCCATTCCCTGACCTCTAGCCCACTAAGAATTGTTTCCATACTAAAACATTGTTAATGATGGACTATGTCCTAGTGTATTACAGAACAAGGGTGAAGGCAGAGAGGAGGAGGCATGAAGGTAAAAAATCACTGTCACAAAATATTTGAGCTGGGGAAGTTAGGATCAGATTTAATGCATCTATAAAACAGCTAAGGAAAACTGAGGCTCAGAGTGGTTAAGTGATTTGCCAATGTCACACAGTAATAATCATAAAAAAGTCTTCAAATCCCAGCTTGATCTTTCTGCTCCTAAATTTCCTCATCTATAAAATGAGTATAAAACAGTATACCTCTTACAGGATTATTTTGAGGAGTAGAGGGAAAAATCAAATGTAAAGTACTTGGTACCATGAAAGTCCTTGGTAAAAGGTCAGTTGTAATGAGGCTGATGATGTTGATTTGTTCTCGATCTCATTTTTCCCCAGTGAACAATGACGTTGGGGGAAGCAGGTGGCTGGGAAACAGGGAGATCACCAACCCCAACTCATTTCTTAAAAACATTAAAAAACAGATGAAATGATACTATTGGCTACATTTCCACAATAAAAGGTTTGTTGGTTTGTTTCTTTTTTCTTTTTTCTTTTATTCCTCTGTATTCTCAAGAGCCTAAAGGCCCTGGCTTCAAATCATAGCTGTGCTGCTGAATAGCCTCAATTCAATTAACCTCTGTTTCCTATTCTGTAATATGGAGCTAAAACAATACCTGTCCTAACTAATCCACAGAGTTGTTGAAAAAATAAAGTGAGACAATATTAGTGAAAATATTTTGTACACTAGAGACCCTTCACCATCCAGGCCTTGCTTCCTCTCTGCTCTTACCACTCCCCACCTTGTACCCTACCCTTTAAGCGTACTAAAATACTCAGAGTTCCCCAAACATGCTCTCAAGCCTGCCAGCCCTCATGCTGCTCTCTTCCAGGAAGGTGCTTCCTCTCTCCTCTCTTCCCACCCCTCCCCAACTGTGCTTGGTTAACCCCTGTTCGTCTCTCAGAACAAAACTTAAGCTGTCACTTGCATTAAGAAGGCTTGCCAGACCACCCTCATTTCAGGTGGAGTAGATGCCTTTCCTCTGTCTTTACATAGCATGAGCCTGTATCTCCACATGTCATTTTTGTCTCAGTATAATTGTCTATGGACATGTCTGTTTCTCAACTATAAGCTTAAGGGTAGGGACCAGATATGATTCATCTATTTCTTCAGAGCCCCTGACAATGCCTGATGCTTAATATGTGTTTAGCAAATGAAACTTAAATGACAATTAAAACATTAGTTTTCATATGGTAGGTACCTAAGACTTTTATGCAAAATATTATAATATAAAGCAATACTCAATCTTGGCTGCATATCAAAATCACCTATAAACCTTCAAAAATAGAAATTCCAAGAGATTTTGATTAGACCTTAGAGCCCAGGCAACAGTATTTCTTTTTTTTTTTTTTACATCTTCACAAGTAGTTCAGATGCATAGCCAAAATTCAAAACCACTGCTACAATTGAAGTCATTAAATTATAACAATTCTACCCAACATCTACATAGCTTAACATCCTACAATTCATTTTCACATATATTAATTTTTTAATCCAGTATCATTGACATACAGTGTTATTATTAGTTTCAGGCGCATAATATTCATTTTCACATATATTATTAATTGAATCTTCACAACTCTGTTAGGTGTTATTTCTATTTTCCAAACTAAGAAATAGATATTTAAATAAGTGTCCAAATAGGTCTTTGCCTAACTTCAAATTTAATGCTCTCCCTTCTATCTCTCTCTCCTTCCCTAGAAAGTGACAGGTAATATTGCAGCAACATACCAAGTACATGCAGACAAGGGTTCAAATGAGAAAGACATGGATCCCAGCTTCTTGGGAATCAGGGAGAGAATAAGAAAAGCTAGGCCTTGAAGATATAGGCAGGCAGAGGAGGGTGGAACCCACACATATTGTCACCGTCATTTATCATCCCAAAAGAGTCAAAAGGCAGATCCTGTAAAGGAAAAAAATGTTCTTACCAGCCTCACTTGGTACTTAAATAGTCTGCAAGGGACACTGGAGAGGTCTGGAAGTAGAAAAGTGGAGGAAGAAAGTCCCAAACACAAGAGTGAACTTACCAATGCTGCATGCAAATTACCTCACCCTGACACCATGGAGTAAGAGCCAAGACATAATGGACTTGTTATAACTAAGACTTAGATCAACTTTAGAGAATTAATACCAAACAAAATCATATTAATGAGGGATCAATGAGCTTCTGGTTCTTTCTAGGATTATTATCACACTATTCTTAGAGAGGGGATAATCTGGAGGATCCTAGCACATAGATCATTTCCCCCATCTCAAAGACTAGAAGGATAGAATGGTGGAGGAAGTTACTTACGAAAAGTAAAGCTTAATACAAGAGTAGAAAAATGTATGACATGATGTTAATAAATTTATGACGGCAAAGGGAAATGAATATTCAGGCAGTTGTGACTCAGAACGCTGGATTAAGTCTGATCTCTCAGCTTCAGTGGTAAAATGTTATCTTGTGAGTCTGTATTATCATGACCATGTGACATAGTTTTACCAGCAATTATTTTTTTGTAGTTCAAACTCTGGACTTCAGTCAGAATTTTCTTAGGGGGAAAAGGCTAAAGGGATTAGGAAGCAATCTAAAAGGACATTTCTAGTGCTCCAAAGTTTAGTTTGATAGTTTAAAAGGCAATATGATATAGTGGCAAAAGTGAAGTACTACACTGAGATTCAAAAATGTAGTTCTAAACCAATATTTAGTCATTTGCTAATGATGTGCCTTTGAGCAAACCAAGACTTCTATAATCCAGTCTCCTAACTCGTAAAATGGAAATACCTATCTCATGGGGCTGTCGTGAAGACTAAACAAAAAACACCAGGGAAAGATGTTATTCTTTTCCCTGTATGAATGATAAATGTAAATGCATGTAAAACTCTCTTCACCAGTCTTTCTGTGCACAAAAAAAGAGAGCAGGCTAAATGAAGAAAAAAATTTATTTTAACTCTCACAGCAATATACGTGTAAAACATTCCTGTATTGTCTCCTCTACACAGAAAAATTAAAGCAGCCTGGGTAATGAACGTAACTCATAATTGCTGGTATCAGGTGAATATGAACTGGAATGGAGGTCTACCACTTACTTTCAGCAAAATCTTGAACAGGTTCTTGTTGCCAGTTTGAGCCTCAACCTCCTTATCCATTAAACAGAGATACCAGTAATCATCTTAAATGCTTATTTTGAAGATTGGAGAAAACAACTCACATAATGTCTGGTACATAACAGGTGTCAATAAAGTTTACCACCACCTAACAACTGCTAACAAATTACACTCTCCAAAGTTTCCTTTATATTCAGTATTTTATTAAGTTGCTTTGTAACCTTATAAGCTAGTCATAGCAACTGTTACTATCCCCATCTTACAGTTGGACAAAAGGAACAGAGATAAAAATACTTCCATAAGGTCATACAGTAATAAGAGACGAAATTAAATTTCCCTGACCATTCCTCCCACCCCAAATTACATTAGTCCTTAGGAATTAAAATGACATCTATGAAATAGTATATGCTTTTGAAAACCTTAAGCTTCTCTCTTTACAAAAATAAAAGTTTTTCCCCCCTACTTTCTGGTTATGGTTTAGAAAGATAAAAAAAGTGGGGGGGGGGGAGAAAAATTCATTAAAACCAGCCACAACGGAATTGAGCATTGTCTCAAATTAGCAACTATTGATTCCATCTTGATTTTTCTTTTCACTTTCCCCAACAAAGCCATTGATCTCTTAATTAAAATTTTTTAAAGATCTGCTTATCAAAATGATACTTATTTGATAAACTATTCCTTAACTGAGAAAAAAAATTAGAAAGACAAATTTGTCCCATCTTCACGAGTATACATCACTTTTTTACCCCTCTATTTCATCATTTCAGCACTACAGCACTTATCATACCATATTGTAATATCTTTAACACCTTGAGGACTTGAACCGCATCCTATGCATACCTGAACATCCTGTCCCAGCAAGGGGACTTGCACTTGGTAGAGAAAGACTCAGTAAGTGTTTATAAATAAATGAACAAATGAAGCCAATCTCTCAGAGGGAAGTTAGGAAAGGAGAAACTGGATATGGTATCTTGGGGCTAATAGGAAAGTGAAAGAAACAAAATATTTTAAGAGCTTTATAAGGAAGAGAAACCTTTGTGTGGAGTCAAACGGGGCGGCCCTTGTATGGCTTTAAGTATCACTAGAGAAAGACAAAAACCACAGAAGATCCGGAAGAGACAGTTTCAAGTCAAAAGACTCAAAAGTTAGGGCACTTATATAGATCTGCAAAACCAGGTTGCAAATTCCCAAGAAACAATCCTAGCCTAAGATATTTCAAAAGCAGTTTTCAGGTAAAAGAACTCTAGCTGAAAAATACTACAGGCTTTGGTGGAGAAGGACAGATGTAAAACAGAAGAAAAGCTCAGTCTAAAACAAATCCCCCAAAATGTTAGAATCCACTTGGATTTGCATATTGGACTATGGTTCCTCTTCATTCTGAGAACTATTCTTAAATAAAATCCCAGTATAACAGCTGGCTGTAAACAGGACTAAATCCTCTTATATTTTTCATTCAACAAATATTTGAGAGCCTGCTATATGCAGTCCCTGCTCTAGGCATCGGCAATAAGGTAGCAAACAAAACAGACAAAATGCTCTCAGGAAGCTTTCAATCTAGTGGCAAAAGATACATGACTGACAGATGGGATGGAATGGCAGGCAGTAAGTGCTAAAGAAGAAAAAGAAGGGAGGGAGAGAGCAACAGTACAGAAGGAAAGAGTGGGAAGGAGCTGGCAAGGAGCTGGTCTTATCAAAAACAGATCTTTTAACCCAGTGGTTTTCAAACTTTAGCAAGTGTCAGAATCACCTGGAGGGCTTGTTAAAGCAGAGGTTTGGGGGCCCCATCCCCAGTTTTTCATCTGTAGGTCCAGGATGGGAAAAGTAATTTGCAATTCTATCAAATTCCCAGATTATGTTGATGCTGTTGGTGTAGGGACGGCACTTGGAGCTAACTGTTCTAACCCAACAGATTAGGAAGCCTCTATCCCATAGGTCTTGATTTACTTCTTTATATATTCATTCATTTCAAAAATATATTCAGTGCCAAGAACTCTGCTAGTCACTAAAATTAAACAGATCCTGCCTTCAAGAAATTTACAGGCTAGGGCACCTGGGTGGCTCAGTTGGTTAAGCGACTGCCTTCAGCTCAGGTCATGATCCTGGAGTCCCGGGATCCAGTCCCGCATCAGGCTCCCTGCTCAGTGGGGAGTCTGCTTCTCCCTCTGACCCTCTCCCTTCTCATGCTCTCTCTCTCTCTCTCAAATAAATAAACAAAATCTTAAAAAAAAAAAAAAGAAAGAAAGAAATTCACAGGCTAATGGGGGGGGACTCAAATAATTGCAATAGAATACTATAGAGAGCTCTGAGACTGGTATGTACATGAGCCAGAGGATGGAAAAGCAACCAATTCTATGGAAGTAACAGGAGTGACTTAGGGATTGCTTCCCAGAGGTCCAACAAGCACTTCTCCACAGGCTTATAGTGGGTGGGAAGCCAGCATTTCCAATGAGAAAAATAGCACCAGGCAAAAGCAGAGATGAGAAAAAGTATGGCAGAGGAGTTATAGAAAGTGAGGCTGCAAAGGTAAGCAGTAATCTGATCTCCGAGAGCTTCTCATTCATGTTAAAGAGTTTAAAATTTTATCTTTAGGCAATGACTAGTTGGGAAGTAGGGAGAAATGATGTGATCAGGTATAATTTTACAAAGATCTCTCTGGACACATAGGGCCCTTCTTTCACAAAGCACTAGTTTCTCCAAGCCTACATGGCCTCCTAACGTGTGCTTACTAAATGTATATTTAATTGAACTGAACAAGCTTTCCGTCAAGTGCTATCTTATGGATGAGAGCCAGGCCACCACCTTCCTCACAAGACTCACTTTGGCCTGGACAAGACTTGTAAAACAGGTCCAGCAGCCTCAATTATTGCACATTACTCCTTGTACAACTGGAGTCCCCCCAGAGATTAGGGCAGGCCTTCATTGTTTACATGTCTACTCACCCACTAGACTTTGAGCTCTCTGAAAACAGAATGTCTTAATAGACTCTGAATGCCCATAGCCCTAGCAGGAGACCCAAAACATAGTAGCTCCAGATCCAGTAATGTTGGGTAAACTAATGACTGAGTAAGCAAATTTACCAATAAACCCATGAGATCATATAGGTAAGGATATGGATAAGCTTCAGGGTCCATGTCCCCAAACCCCTTCTGAGAAGTAGAGTCTCCAGTTGAGGCAAGGTGGATTTCATATACACTTGATAAAGGATTTCCCAAATAGGAACAAAAAAAAAATGTTACAAGTGCCATAAAAATCCTGCCAGGTTTCTGGGGGCCCCAATGAGAAGTAAGTTTTGCCTGAAAGGAGTTTGAAGGCAGATGCCAGCAAAGACCTGGGGGGGTGGGTAGGGGAATGAGGCGAGTGGCGGGATTATTCAGCGGACTCTTCAAAGCTGAGTACGTGCTGGATACCTGCCGATTTCTAGGGCTTAAAAAGTCCTGGAATTTTAAGGCTAGGAGTGACCTGCTCAAGATCACAAAGTAAGTAGGTGAAGTCACAAGGTAAGACCAATGAGGCATCTATATACTGTTGAGTCCTGTTTTCTCCTGACAAAGACACAGCAGGCAAAATGAAAGATTATTCTCAGGAACAAGTTTTCAAATATGGGCTAGACTAGTGAATTGAATTTTTATTGGTAACCACAGTACTAACCCTTCCCTAACCTTTCAGTTCTGGGGAAAAAGTGTAAGACAGTTACCCAAGCAGTTTAACAAACAAGAGGCACTTTGCTCCCAACACACATAAATACCAAAACTTCTAAAGCATTCTTCCAAAGTACCCGCAGTAATGTTTGCTGCTGAAACACCGAAGACCGTAAAGGCCATAATAATCACGTCTTTCGAAATGGAGTATTGGACATAAAGTAACTGTCAGTCTCCTTTCCTTGTTTGTTTCTAACTCCACAAGTCAGGGTATTCCCGGGGTGGGGGAGGGGCTGCATAAGTCAAGCTCCATCCAGCCGTGTTTTTCAAGGAGGTGAACGCCAGAGGTGAGTCCCCCCGGCCTGAACAGGAGGGACTTTTTCCATGCAGAATGAATCGACGCCGCTTTGCCTGGCTTCCCGCTGGCCCGCCAGGCTTAGCGCCGGAGCCCCGCAAAGTTCGCAAGGGAGGCGGCTCCCAGCCCCAGACCGGTCGGGTCTCCCGGCCCCTCCCCCGCTCCGGCCCTCCCCCGGGCTCCCCGGGTCTCCAGCTTCTGAGACCGCCGGCCTCGCCGGGCAGTGCGCAGGGGCCTTTGTTGGTCCGCCAGGAGCCGCGGCCGCGCCGGGCGGCGCCCCGCCTCACCTTACCTGGCGCCCCCTCCCGCCTACCCTGCCCGGCCGCAGGGAATGAATGGGCCCCGGCCCCCACCCCGCGCCGCGCCCACCCCCGCGCCCCCACCCCGCAGCCTGCGACGCCACGGCGGCCGCGCGGGAGGCCGGCTCTCACCTTCCGCGCTCGCTCGGCTCGACTCCGCTCCTCCTCCTCCTCCTCCTCCTCCACCCGGGTGGCGGCGGTCGAGCCGGGGAGTGAGCGCGCGGGTGTGCGCGAGGGGCCGCTTCACTTTCTCGCTCCCGCCGCCGCCGCCGCCGCCGCCGCCGCCGCGCTCGGCGCCTCCCCCAGCCTGCTCTTGCCGGGGGGTCCCCTCAGGACGGGCTGGGGGGCGGGGGTCAGCGACGGCCAGGGGGCCGGAGGCAGTTCGGCGACGCGGGAGAAGGGGATGCTGTGAGGGGCGAGAGTGTGCGGGGATTCGGGCGGCCTCTGGGGAACGAGGTGGGAGACAGTTCGCTGAGAGATCTTGAGAGCGCGGGGCCCCGTGAAAGAGGGGAGAGTCTGAGGGAAAGCGTCTGGGAAGTAGGACCGCAGAGCCGGTGAGGGAGACGGCGGGGAGGCGCGAGGGACGAGCGCAGTGGGAGGGAGCGTTGTGGGGGGAAGCCGTGAGGGGGCGTCTACAGTGCGGCCGGCACCTAGGGCACAGCTGCAGCCGCGGCCCGGCCGCCTCGCCCGCCCGCCGCCGCGCTATTGTACGCCGCGGGGCCCGGCCCGACCGCCTCTCCCACCGGCCCCCGCCCCCTCCCCGCGAGGCCGCGGCGCCCGCCGAAACCGGCCCGCCCCGCCTCCCGCAGGTGGGAGGGGGCGGGAGCGCTGCCCGACCCACGTGAGGAGGCCAACCCAGGCGTGGGGGAGGGCGAGCGCCTGGGATGACGTCATCGGCGCATGACGCCAGAGGCTGGGGAATCACCCGGCTGCCGCGTGATGTCATTGCGCCCGCGTCTTTTCTCCCCGTGCACCCTCTTCGGCTGGAGGCACCTTTGCGCGGCCTTTCCCTGGGAAGGTTTTGGGACGATTTGGGGGGGCGTTAGTGGTGTGTGTAGTATAGGGTCCAAAAAGACGGCTAACCCCTTGGCCTGCTGGTCCCCTTCAGGTTAAAAAGCACCACCGCTTTTCTGCTAGCTTTCATTGCCAAGAGCTAAATTTGAATACCCCATCTCCTGTGACCTCAAAGTCAGACAATTATTATACTGTTTCGTTTCTTTGTGGGTAGAGGTGCGAGGCGGGAGACCCAGAAAGGATAATGGGTGTTTGAACTATCGTGAACTGATAGAATGGGTTTCCTTTCCCCTTGTTCTCCTACCACGGAGACTACGTTCAACCCAAACCTTTCCCCTGAGCTCAGACTGTATATTTCCTAATACCTCCTGGACAGCATCACTTGCATACCCCACTGTACCTCAAACTCCCTATGTCCAGAACTGAAACAACATTAGTGACAAAGGGTCTGGAATCAGATTGCCTTGCTTCAATTCCCAGGTGCGCTAACTTTAGTGATAGGACCTTAACATTTCTAAGCCACAATTTCTGCATAATCAATAGTACTTGTGTATCCTTAACTCCGTCTCTCTATGCCTATTTTACCATAATAGAAAATACAACCTATTACCATTTCCCCCAAACTTACTAATGTTACTTGCTGGTGTCAGTGAATGGACCGCCATCGCCCAATCCGCTATGCCAGAAACCTGGACATAGCCCCCATTCTTACTCCGCCATCACCCTTACCAAGTTGGTTATCAACTCTAGGAGACTATATAGAGTCTCCTAAATATTTCTCAAGTCCTTGCCGTTCTCTTCACTTACCGTCACCTGGACAATTGGAGCCGCTTTCAGTCTCCAGATTCAATCCATTCTTGCTGGTGACCACAGAAGTCTTTTAAAACCACAAATCTGATGATGCCTTCCCCTGTTTAAAGACTCTGAAAGGCTTTTGTTGCTTTCAGGATGAAGTCCAGACTCCTTAACTTGGCACTGTACAACTTTTGTGCTTATAGCAGTCTTTCTAGCTTCCTCTCACGTGGAATATCTTTTGTTCCAGCTACACTGAAATGCTACTTAATGTTCTTTGAGTGCACATTTCTTCATATCGCTGAGCCCTTATATCTTTATCTCACTGGCCAACACTTACCCATTCATTCTGCAAAGCCCAGCTCAGATGTCATGTTCATTTATTCATTCAACTAATATTTCTTAAGTTTCCTGGAACCTTCACAATATGTTCTAAGTGTTGTAATCCTACAACACTTCCATGCCTTTTGTGGCAGGTAGCACAGTCTAGTAACTGTATTTGTGTATCTAACTTCCTAAGCTCCTTGAGAGCAAGTCACATTCCTATCCATACTATCCTTATTCCCAGTACCTAGAACAGTGCCTGATACACAGTAAGAATAAATATGTTATAAAAATGCATTTAATAGGGGCGCCTGGGTGGTTTAGTCATTAAGCGTCTGCCTTCGGCTCAGGTCATAATCCCAGGGTCCTGGGATCGAGCCCCATGTCGGGCTCCCTGCTCTGCGGGAAGCCTGCTTCTCCCACTCCCACTCCCCCTGCTTGTGCTCCCTCTCTCACTGTCTCTTTCTGTCAAATAAATAAATAAAATCTTTTTTAAAAATGTATTAAATAAATCTTTACATAGTGCTTACTATGTGCCAGACACTGTTCTAAGCACTGCCTCCTTTAAACCTCCAATAACCCTATGAGATAGACTACTGGTATCTCCCCATTTTATTGATGAGGAAACTGAGGTGCAGAGGGGTTAATTTAACCCAAGGTCATAATCTAGCAAACTAATTCTAATCTAAACTGTTTTTGCTTGGTCTCTGGTGGACAAAATAATGGCTCCCTAAAGATGTTCATACTCTAATCCCAAGGACCTATAAATATATTACCTTCCACGACAAAAGAGATTTTTGTGGTTAAGGATCTTGAGATGAGGAGGTTATTCTGGATTATCCGGGGGAGATTCAATGTAATCACAAGGATCCTTAAAAGTGAAAGGGGGGAGGAGTGTGGAAAAGGGAAACAAGACTGAGGAAGAGGTAGATTCAACTACAGAAGAGGTCAGATGTGAGATGTGATTCAATGTGAGAAGCACTCTACTCACCCTTTGAATACAGAGGAAGAGAGCTACCAGCTAAAGAATAAAACTCCAAAAGTGGGAAAAGGCAAGAAAACAGATCCTTCCTCAGAATCTCCAGAAAGGAACAGAGTCCTGCTGACACTTTGATTTTAGTCCAGTGATACCCATTTCAGACATCTGAACCACAGAACTGTAAAATAATGAGTGTGTGTTGTTTTAAATCGCTATATTTGTGATAGTTTGTTGCAGCAGCAATAGGAAACATACAGTGTCAAATCAAGGGCAACTGCAGGTGCCTGGGTGGCTCGGTCACTTAAGCATCTGACTTCAGCTCAGGTGGTGATCTCAGGGTCCCAGGATCAAGCCCCAAGTCAGGCTCCACACTCAGCACGGAGTTGCTTCTTCCTCTCCCTCTGCCCCACTGCCCCCCACTATCTCATGCGTGCTCTCTCTCTCTCTCAAATAAATAAATAAAATCTTTTAAAAAAAAATCAAGGGTGAGGGTGACTGCTGTAGGCTAACAATTGGAGGGGGCTACGTGCTGGCGGTACAAGGTTCTTACTTGCATCTACCCAAATGTCTCCATCCCAGGCCTCAGGGTCGCACTCCCTGCCTACAAGAACCCTGACGTTAGCATAAGAGAACATTCAAGGGATCACTGCCACCCTAACTATTATATTCTGAGCCTGGTTTTCAGCAGTCTGCTCCCCAGGTGCAGAAGAGGGTTCTTTAAAAATCTTCCATGGGGGTGCCTGGGTGGCTCGGTCCCCTAAGCATCTGCCTTCGGCTCAGGTCATGATTCCAGGGTCCTGGGATCGAGCCCCACATTAGGCTTCCTGTTCAGTGGGGAGTCTGCTTCTCCCTCTCTGGCTCCCCTGCTTGTTCTCTCTCTCTCTCCCTCTCTCAAATAAATAAAATTTTAAAAATAAATAAAAATAAAAATCTTCCATAGAGGTCTTCTGGAGTTCATACCATGTCCTGAATTGATGGGTGGATGACCTGACCCTGAAATTCCCTTTCTTCAAGGCTTTTTTTTTTACCTGATTTTTATGTATGTATGTATTTATTTACTTTTTTATTTAAGGCGGGGAGGGACAGAGAAAGAGGAGAGAGAATCTTAAGCAGGCTTCACGCCCAGCACAGAGCCCAATGTGGGCTTGATCTCACAATCCTGAGATCATGACCTGAGCCAAAATCAAGAGTCGACACTTAACCAACTGAGCCACTCAGGCACCCCAAGGCTTTTTTTTAGATAAACTTTTTTTTTTTTTCGTAAACTCTATGCCCAACATGGGGCTTGAACTCACAACCCCGAGATCAAGAGTCACATGCTCACCCGACTGAGTAAGCCACGTGCCCCTTTCTTTAAGACATTCAAGATAGTTAATAAAATCCAGCCAACTCCTTGAAATTATAATTAGCATTGCCCCATACCCCATAATTAGCATACCCCATGCAAGAACTAGACCATGCATTCTCAATCAGGGCCAATATCTCCCCCAAAGAAGTGAAAATTTGGTTTGTTTTTTTTTAAGTTTTTATTTAAATTCCAGTTAGTTAATATACAGTGTGGTATTAGTTTCAGGTGTACAATTTAATAATTTGATATGAAAATTTGTTCTAAGGTAGGAAAAGAATGGATATCTTAGATATTGCAATGGTTTATGGCCTCCAAAGATCAGCCCTATTTGACAAAATCTTATTCCTTAGTATCAATTTCTCTGGCTAAGGATACTTTATTTGTATTGAGCTATAATTGACATATAACATTATATTAGTTTTAGGTATACAACACAATGATTTGATACAGGCACATATTGTAAAGCAATTGCCACCGCCTAAGTTTCGTTAACATCCATTACCACATATAGTTATAAATTTTTTTCTTGTGATGAGAACTTTTTTTTTTAAGATTTTATTTATTTATTTGAGAGAGAGAATGAGAGAGAGAGAGAGCATGAGAGGGGGGAGGGTCAGAAGGAGAAGCAGACTCCCTGCCGAGCAGGGAGCCCGATGCGGGACTCGATCCCGGGACTCCAGGATCATGACCTGAGCCGAAGGCAGTCGCTTAACCAACTGAGCCACCCAGGCGCCCCATGTGATGAGAACTTTTAAGATCTACTCTCTTAGCAACTTTTCAAATATACAAAACACTATTGTTAACTATGGTCACCATGCTATACATTACATCCTCAGGACTTTATCTTGTAACTGTAAGTTTGTATCTTTTGACCACCTTTACCCCTTTTGCCACTCTCCCACCCAGGATTCTTTTCACTTAATTTTTCTCCTTAGGAGGGTGATTTTTTTTTTTTTTTTAATGTTGAGAATCCCTATACTAGAGCTACTGCATAATCTAATGTACTTCTTCCATTTGTTCTTCCATTCCACCACAGGGGAAGAGCTGAGCTGTGACAGCATAGAATATCAGGGGCTATCACCAGCTATTGAGTCCTTGTTGCCATCTGATCAGCGAGTAATTCCATTCCATAATTCTATCCTGAGAGTGCTCACTTTGGGGTCTCTCCTGGTACCATCAACCCAAGTTTAGGTTCCCAAAAACCAGAGCCTGAGATAAATACTTGGGTGCAGGCAGTTTATTTGGGAGGTGACCCTAGGAAACAGGAATGAAGGAAAAAGGAAAGCCAATGTAGAGTGTGTTATTTAGGGTCTCACTTCTGCCAGAGCCTCAGAGATGCACTCAGAATCCCTCCCAGAATAAGCCACCTGAAAGATGGGAGCTTTCCTCCTAAGGCTTCCATCTCTCATTGGGTGAGGATTGTCCCCAGGGCTGTTGACCCCCCTGGACTCTGTGGCTTTGCTTGCTGGTCTAGCAAGCAAATACAGATATTGGAGAAGATTCTGAGGCAGAATAAGGAAAGATGTGAGGTATACACTTGAGGTGACACACGAGCAGCAGGAGGAGAGTTGGAACGGTCCACCACAACTGTGGATGAAATCAGAGGTGGACTAAGGAAATGTGACAAGTACCAGAGATGTCTACTGGCAAACTAAGCAGGTTTCATTTATAGATCACATTATCGGGGCACCTGGGTGGCTCAGTCGTTAAGCGTCTGCCCTCAGCTCAGGTCATGATTCCAGGGGCCTGGAATCGGGCCCCACATTGGGCTCCCCGCTCCGCGGGAAGCCTATTTCCCCCTCTCTCACTTCCCCTGCTTGTGTTCCCTCTCTCGCTGTGTCTCTCTCTGTCAAATAAATAAAATCTTAAAAAAAAAAAAAAAGATCACATTATCAAATCAACTTTAGGAGACAATGCCAAACCTATTTTCCAAAATAATTAAATCAGTTTACATTCCCATCAGCAGTGCATGAGTGTTTCAGTCATCCCACCTCCCCACCAATACTTGATGCTATCAATCTTTGTTATTTCAATCATTCAAATGGGTGTGTAGTGATATTACAGTGTTATTTTAATTTTCATTCTTTTGGTTACTAATGAGGTTGAAAACCTGTTGATAAGTTTGTTGGTCATTTGGATATCCTCTTTTGTGAAGTACCAGTTCAGATCTTTTGCTTTTTTTTTTTTTTAAGTTTACTTATTTTTTTAGTAATCTACACCTACCGTGGGGTCGAACTCATCACCCCAAGATCAAGAGTCGCACATTCTTCCCACTGAGTCAGCCAGGCACCCCATTTTGCTAAATTTTTTAAAAGATTTTATTTATTTATTTTGAGAGAGAGAGAAAGAGCACACAAGTGGAGAGAGGAACAGACAGAGAGAGAGAGAGAGTCCCAAGCAGACTCCCCACTGAGAGCAGAGCCTGATATAGGGCCATAGGACTCAATCTCAGGACCCCAAGATTATGACCTGAGCTGAAATCAATTGACTGAGTTACCCAGGCACCACCCCCCCATTTTGTTCAATTTTTAAAATCAACTTTATCGAGGTATAACTTTCATGTAATAAAAATACACTTATTTTAAGTGTTTACCTTGATGATTTATGACAAATGTATATCCCTTGTTACCACCACCACACCCCTTCTGACCCAGGAATTTCCTTGTGCCCCTTTTCAGTCAATCCCTACCCCCATGGCAATCAATGTTCTGCTTACTATTACTATAAATTAATTTTGCCTGTTCTAGAATTTTGTATAAATGGAATCATACAGTATGTATTTTTTTGTGCTGGTTTTTAATTCAGTATAATGTTTTTGAGATCATCCATACTGTTTCATGTGTCAGTCAGTACTTTCTTTTTATTGCTGAGTATAAATATACTATGATTTGTTTATCCATTCAACTGTTGATGGACATTTCAAGTTTGGGGCTATTATAAATAAAGCTACTAGGATCATTCATATACAAGTCTTTGTGTGGATATATGTTTTCATTTCTCTTGGGTGTGAAATGCATGGGTTGCAGGGTAAGCATATATTTAACTCTACAAGAATTGTTAAACTGTTGAGTGCTTGACTGGCTCAGTCAGAAGAACATTTGACTCTTGATCTTGGGGTCGTGAGTTTAAGCCTGAAGTTGGGTGTAGAGATTACTTAACTATAAATAAATAAAGAATTGCTATACTGTTTTCTAAAATGGTTGTACCATTCAGTGTCTTTTTGACATGTCCCCATCATTCTCTGAGCACTTCCTTGATTTTTGGTCCAAGATGTTTTAGGCTCTTCTTGTAGTGTCTTTGACCCAAAACCCTCAAATCAGGCTTTTCTCCAAAGAGTTCTGATTCCTTTCATTGAAAAATTGTATTTAGAAACCAAGATGTAAGCACTAGGTGAGGTCATTACTATGGACTGTCACTGTTCCTTGGTGCTCTCAGTGTATATAAGACTCCAAGTAGGGGTGCCTGGCTGGCTCCACCAGTAGAGCATGCGACTCTTGACCTTGGGGTTGTGAGTTCGAGCCCCACGTTAGGTGTAGTAATTACTTAAAAATAAAATATTTTTTAAAAAAAGACTCCAAGGAGACTCACTCTCACTCTCCTTCTGGCCTTTAAAATTTTTAGCATACCGCCATGAGTTCTACAGCAAAAGGGAAAGGAATTCTGCCAACAACTTGAGGGGGCTTGGAAGCCTCTGATAATAAAGGAACCCACCAACACAACGATTGGAGACTTGTGAGACCCTGAGCAAAGGACCTATCTAAGTCATTTTCAGACTCCTGACCCACAGAAGCTGTATTTTTTTAAGTCAGTAAGTTTGTGGTCATTGGTTACTGAGCAATAGAAAACAGAGACAAGAGGGGTGGGAGAGAAGGCTCCACCAGTTAGCGGCGCTCATGAGAGCCTGGGAAGGCAGGATTGAGGCAGAGAGCATTTTCCTGTTGCCCTGGCTGTTGCTGCTGGGGAGAACAGTTATGGGACCAGATTTTTCTGCAGCTGTATCTCAGTGGCCAGCCACTAACTTTGTGGGTGACGAGAGGTCATTGTCATGAGACATGATAACAGCAGCAGCCCTCGGTTGCAGCTCTGGTGTGTATTCTGGAACATCAGTCCTTCATTTGGCGGGTTTCTGATGCCTCTAATTGTGTGAGAGGTGGCAGCTCCACTGGCAAGTCCGTTTGGCAGTGTTGTTCTGGTAGTGATTCCAGCCTATAACTCAATTCTCCTAAATTTGCAACAACCTTTTAAGTACCTCATGTCTCTTTAAATCTTCTTCTACTTAGAATAGCTAGAGTTCATTTCTGTTTCCTTCACCTAAAGCTTAACAGATACACCCGCCTTTGCTTGAGCTAGCTTAAAAGGCTTCCTCTTTCTTGTGGCCAAGTGATTCTGTCTAAGATAACAATGGAGACATCAAGAGTTGACTATTACCACAAAGGGTGGGAAACTGAGGAGTTCAGTGAGGCAGAATGAGGGCTAATTCATTCAACCAACACATTTTTCTCATCCTCTGCCCTGTGTCAGGCCCTAGAAATAGAGATGGGTCACGAACACCTCTGCCCTCAAAGAGCTCCAAAGCTAGCTGGGAAGACAAAGATATATATGAGTAAATCACAGGACTACACTTTATGACCCATAAAAGGAATTAATTAAATATAGTGGGAGCCCAGAGAAGACAGAGGCAATAATTCTGCCTCTCCAGGGGTATTAGGAGATTACATCTGAAGTGGGTCTTCTAGGATGAGTGAGCTTAAAAAGAAGGAAGAGAAAAGGATCCATTACCCACAAGCCTTGTTGGACACAGAGTGAGTCAGTCACTTTGAAGGCATCGTTCCATTTAACCCTCACAACATCCCCAAAGCTAGGTATTATTATCTCCTTTTTACAAATAAGGAAGCTGGGCCTCAGTGAGGTTAATAATTCGATGATGTCCAACAATTGGGTGTAAAGGAAACAGGCTTATAGGATCCATTCTAGATAGTATAA
Organism: Mirounga leonina; assembly: GCF_011800145.1. NCBI lineage: Eukaryota > Metazoa > Chordata > Mammalia > Carnivora > Phocidae > Mirounga > Mirounga leonina. The sequence continues at coordinate 17,337,717 of NW_023270852.1, forward strand.
GCATAAAAACACTTACCTCAGGGTGTGAAATTGCTTGAGCCATCATTGGAAGTGCTCAAAGTAAAGACTCCAGGCTGGGCTTTCAGGAGTGACTCCCCAAGTCCTACTAGTGGGAGCAGCAGGGGAGCGGTGGTCCTAGCACACTAGGAAAGCTTCTTTTAAGGCTGCTGGCTCCAGAACCCCGCCATCTCCCCTGCGTTTCACACCAGTATAAACAGTTACTGGGTGCCCTGCCCCTCTCCCAGCTTAACTCAGTTCCAAACTCAGGTCCTGCAAGAGTACATCTGATTCGTGGACACTAACTAGCTGGAAACAAGTCTGGAAAAAGGGATTTGTTTTTCCCACCTCCAGTACACGGAGACATACCAGAAGGCAGCTGAACTGGATGTTGAGTGAGCCAATACATCATTTCTGCTGCATTCAGTTTGATGGGCTTAGGAATATTCACTCAACAAATACTAAAATGATTGATTATGCCTATCATGTGTGGAAATGGACACTCTCATACACTACTGGTGGAAGTGTAAGGTACTTTGACAGCATCTAATAATATTAAAAGCATGTATCTACTCTGAGCCAGCTTTTAGGAATCTATCCTACCAAGAAAAAAATAGCACAAATACATGAAGTTCAAGAATGTGCATTGTAGGGCGCCTGGGTGGCTCAGTTGGTTAAGCGACTGCCTTCGGCTCAGGTCATGATCCTGGAGTCCCGGGATCGAGTCCCGCATCGGGCTCCCTGCTCGGCAGGGAGTCTGCTTCTCCCTCTGACCCTCCTCCCTCTCATGCTCTCTGTCTCTCATTCTCTCTGTCTCAAATAAATAAATAAAATCTTTAAAAAAAAAAAAAAAGAATGTGCATTGTACATTGTGGCTACATAAATCTGGAAACAACTTAAATATCCATCAATATTTGGCTAATTAAATAACTAAATGATACATTCACACAGCAGAATACTATGCAGGCATTAAAAGGAGTTAAATGGATCTCTCTATGCATTGGCCTGAAAAGATGTCCTTCATATGTTGTTGAGTGCAAAACAAAACAATGACCAAAAAAAAAAAAAAAAAAACTGAGTTGCAACTACTGTAGTTTATATAACATAATCTCATTTTTTGTTTTTTTTTTTAAATGGAGATAGCAGATATGTCAGTATAAGCATAGGAAATTGTTGATAGTGTTTACTCTCAGGGATTGGAAGGGTGAAGGTAGGCAGACTTTCATATGCTTTACTTATGTAATTTTTAAAAGCTAGGTATTATGGGTAAGATTTGCTTTTCTTGGTTGTAATTTCCAGTATTTTCAGAATATATATATATAGTGTGTGTGTGTGTGTGTGTGCCTTTTAAACCATTTTTAAGGTCATATTATTCATAGAATTTTAGAGGTGTCTCCTCAGGCTCTTCCCTCATCTTGGCACGCATTTCCTCCTTTTTGTTCTTCTCCTCAATATTCCCTGCTCATCTATCTAGATTCAACACATGATTCCACCTCTGGAAAGCCTTTTCTGCCCTCTTGGTCTCCCTCTACCCTGGAAAGATTAGGTATTACCTCTTAGGTTTTCTAATGAAACTTTGGTTATCTCTTTATTACACTTTGTATCTGAATGAGCTTTTTACATGTCTGTCGGTCCTAACAGTCCTAACAGTTAGGGAGCTTCCTGATGGCAGGGATCATTCCCAGAGCGAGTTTTGTTGAATGGCTATAAGGATGGGTGGAGGGAGGAGGAATGGACAGCTGAATGAATGATGCAGGGAAAGAGACAATCTCCTGATTTTCATCTGCTGTAGAGAGCATCCTTAGCCTTTTGGCCATGCAGCTCCAGCCTCAACTATGTTGCCATGGAAGAATCACTGGTAGAGGGCATATGGATGATGCCATGCACTCAAATGCCTGTCATCTCTATGGGGAAACTCCCTAAATCCCATGGATATTTGTGCATAGTCCTGGATTCTGGCCTCTCATTCACTGGAGAGACAGCAGACCTGCTCAGCCATCCTGAAAACCCAGATCTTCGTCTCAGTTCTGCATCAGGAGACCCAGATTTCCATCTCAGTCCTGTGACACACTTGCGATGCATGGCCTTGGACAAGCTACTCCCCCGCTGCAGGTCTCAGTTTTCTCATTGTGCGACATGAGGATTCCATTAGGCGGTTTCTAATTCTCCTTTCAGCACTCACCCTTGATGGTCTCACGATGTACTTACTATTCATCTCACTCAGAGAAGAGGCAGGATAGCAGCAATGAACAATTGCCCACATTTCCTAAACTGTCCTCACCGCCACTAACTCACCAAGTGCCCTTGGACAAATCTCTTTGCTTCCCAGGACCTCAGAGTCCTCGTCTGGAGAGTGAAGATTGGGCCAGCTCTTACACACTATGAATTTATGTTCACAGTACACCCTTTGAAAGCTGTCTAATCCAAAGAGAATATTCCACTTCAAGATGAGTATTTAGAATATCTGAGAATATAATAAGCTTGCATTAGCTGATGTTCTCTGTGTTCTCAAAGACCACCATCTTACACGGAAATAAATGTTTTAGCTTTTACCAAAATCACTCTGATTTGAGGCATAGCAGTTCCCAAACTCATTGCAAAAGTTACCACCACAACACACTGGTTTACAGAGCTACCAAAAAATAAGGAAATGGCAAACATCAATGCTGCAATGCCTAAGTTCTCAGGCGCTTGAGAACTTTTCACCTTTTATTCATAAAATGACACAATTTAGAGTTCTCTAAAGGTTATAACTCACTGTCAATATTACTCTAACACTAATTTGAGGCTACTTTTCCATTAGAAAAACCATAGTTATTACATTAAGTATAATGGATATTATTGGCCACCGATATGAAATTTCAGTAATGAGCAAGAATTTGGAAAAGCATCTTTTCTCATATAGCAAAGGATGGATATATACATATAAAGAACAGGAAAAAGGCAAGAATGAAACACACTAAAATGTTCACAGTACATGAAAATATACTGAATATCATTAACCATATAGAAATGCAAGTTAAAACCATGATGAAATACACTATATACTTTTTTAGAATGTAAAATACTAAAAAGACTGACCAAATCAAGTGTTAACAAAAATTTCAGAGATGGGACTCTCACACACTAACAAGTGGTAATAGAAAATGTATACTAAATTGGAAAACAGTTTATTATAAAACAGTTTGTAAGTGTCTTTAAAAGCTAAATATATACCAGGTGCCTGGGTGACTCAGTTGGTTAAGCATCTGCCTTCAGCTCAGGTCATGATCCCAGGGTCCTGGGATCGAGTCCCGCATCGGGCTCCCTGCTCAGCCGGGAGTCTGCTTCTCCCTCTGCCCCTCCCCCCCACTCGTGGTTGCATGTGCTCTGTCTCTCACATAAATAAATAAATAATATATATTTTTTTAAGTTAAATATATACCTACCTACCATATAAGCTAATCATTCCAACCTTGATAGTTACTGGAGAGAAAGCATATAAAAGTATATATCCATAGAAAGTCTTGTACATGAATATTCATAGCAGCTTTACTTGTAATAGTCAGAAACTGGAGGCAAATTTTGGGAGTGAAGGGTATCTTGGTTGGGGCAATGACTCCACACGTGTAGACATATGCCAAAACTTATCAAATTGTTCATCGACAAGTGAACGGATAGACAAATTGAGGTGTATCCAGCCAAGGGAACACTACCCAGCAATAAAAATGAATGAACAATTAATGATTCTCAGCATAATTATGCTGAGTGAAAGAAGTCAGACAAAAAAGGATATGCAGTATATGTTTCCATTGATAGAAAATTCTAGAAAATGAGAACTAATCTATAGTGACAGAAAGGTGGTTGCCTGGGATGGGAGAAAGAATGGGAAGGAGGGATGACAAAGGGCATGGAAAACTTGGGGAGTGATGGATATGTTTATGATCCTGATGGTGACAATGGCTGTATATAGCTATTATATATATATAATATATATATGCCAATACCTACCAACTGTACATTTTAAATAAGTTTATTTCAAATAATAAACTATTAATAAGATTATAAACTATTAAATATGATTAATATAATATAAATATACATTATATTTATTATGTTTTTATATTTATATTGCAGAAATATCAATAATAAAGGGGTCTATCCAGCTAGAAGATCTAACAGTTGTAGGGCGCCTGGGTGGCTCAGTCAGTTAAGCGTCTGCCTTCAGCTCAGGTCATGATCCCAGGGTCCTGGGATCGAGCCCCGCATCGGGCTCCCTGCTCAGTGGGAAACCTGCTTCTCCCTCTCCCACTCCCCCTGCTTGTGTTCTCTCTCTTGCTGTGTCTCTCTCTGTCAAATAAATAAATAAAATCTTAAAAGAAAAAAAAAGAAGAAGATCTAACAGTTGTAAATATTTATGCCCCCAACATGGGAACACCCAAATATAATAAACAATTAATAACAAACATAAAGGAACTGATTGATAATAATACAATAATAGTAGGGGACTTTAACACCCCACTTACATCAATGGCCAGATCATCTAAGCAGAAAATCAACAAGGAAATAATGGCTTTGAATAACACAGTGGACCAAATGGACTTAACAGATATATTCAGAGCATTTCATCCTAAAGCAGCAGCACACACATTTGTTTCAAGTGCACATAGATATTCTTCAGAATAGATCACATACCAGGTCACAAATCGGGTCTCAAAAAGACTGAGATCATACCATGCATACTTTCCTACCACAATACTATGAAACTTGAAGTCAACCACCAGAAAAAAAATTGGAAAGACCACAAATACATGGAGGTTAAAGAACATCCTACTAAAGAATGAGTGGGTCAAGCAGAAAATCAAAGAAGAAATTTAAAAATACATGGAAACAAATGAAAATAAAACACTATGGCCCAAAACCTTTGGGATGAAGCAAAAGCAGTTATAAGAGGAAAGTAAATAGCAATACAGGTCTACTTAAAGAAACGAAGAAAATCTCAAATAAACAACCTACCCTTATGCCTAGAGGAGCTAGAAAAAGAACAAAAAATGAAGCTTACAACCTGCACAAAAAGGTAAGGAATAAAGATAAGAGCAGAAATAAGTGATACAGAAACTAAAAAAATAAGAGAACAGATCAATGAATCCAGGAGCTGTTTCTTTGAAAAAAATTAATAAAATTGATAAACCCCTACCCAGATTTATCAAAAAGAAAAGAGAAAGGACCCAAATAAATAAAATCACAAATGAGAGAGGAGAAATAACCAACACTACAGAAATACAATTATAAGAGAATAATATGAAAAATTACATGCCAACGAATTGGACAAACTAGAAGAAATGAATAAAATCCTAGAAACATATAAACCACCAAAACCGAAACAGGAAGAAATAGAAAACTTGAACAGACCAATAACCAGCAAAGAAATTGAATCAGTAATTAAAAATCTCCCAACAAACAAAAGTCCAGGGCCAGATGGCTTCCCAGGGGAATTTTACCAAACATTTAAAGAAGAGTTAATACCTATTCTTTTTTTTTTCCTTCCAAGATTTTATTTAAATTCAAGTTATCTAACATATACGGTAATATTGGTTTCAGGAGTAGCATTCAGTGATTCATACATACAACACCCAGTGCTCATCACAAGTGCCTTCCTTAATGCCCATCACCCATTTAGCCCATCCCCCCACCCACCTCCCTTCCTATTCTTCTCAAACTATTCCAAATAATAGAAATGAAAGGAAAACTTCAAAATTCATTCTGTGAGGCCAACATTACCCTGATATCAAAACCAGATGAAGACTCCACTAAAAAAGAGAATGATGGGGCGCCTGGGTGGCTCAGTTGGTTAACAGTCTGCCTTCGGCTCAGGTCACGATCTCAGGGTCCTGAGATCAAGTCCAGCATCGAGCTCCCTGCTCAGTAAGGAGTCTGCCTCTCCCTCTCCCCCTGCCTGCCCCCCTCCCCCGCTCCTGCTGTCTCTCTCTCTCTCTCAAATAAAGAAATAAAATCTTTTAAAAAAGAGAGATGATCACAGCTTTGTAATATAGCTTGAAGTCAGGCATTGTGATGCCCCCAGCTTTGGTTTTCTTTTTCAACATTCCCTTGGCGATTCGGGGTCTTTTCTGGTTCCATACAAATTTTAGGATTGTTTGTTCCAGCTCTGTGAAAAATGTTGATGGTATTTTGATAGGGATTGCATTGAATGTGTAGATTGCTTTCACTCATATGTGGAACATACGAAATAGTGCAGAGAACAATAGGGGTGGGAAGGGTACTGAATGGGAAGAAATCAGAGAGGGAGACAAACCATATGAGACTCTTGACTCTGGGAAACAAACTGAGGGTTGCGGAAAGGGAGATGGGTGGGGGATGGGGTAACTGGGTGATGGGCATTAAGGAGGGCATGTGATGTGATGAGCACAGGGTGTTACACTGAACTGATGAATCATTGAACATCAAAAACCAATTGAATTTAAATAAAATAAATAAAGTACAAAAAAATAAAATAAAAAATAAAAATAAAAGAGAGAACGACAAGCCAATATTCCTGATGAACATGGATGCAAAAAAATCTCAATAAAATACTAGCAAATCTAATCCAACAGCACATGAAAAGTGCAATTCACCACAATCCCACCACGATGAAGTGGGATTTATTCCTGGGCTGCAAACAAAGTACAACATCCATTCATGACAAAAATCCTCAACAAAGTAGGGTTAGAAGGAACATATCTCAACATAATAAAGGACATATATGAAAAACCTACAACTAATATCATCCTCAATGTGGACAAACTGAGAGTTTTTTCCTCTACAGTCAGGAAAAAGACAGGGATGTCCACTCTCACCACTGTTATTTAGCATAGTTCTGGAAGTCCTAGCTTCAGCAATCAGGCAGCAAAAAGAAAGAAAATGCAGCCAAATCGGCAAGGAAGAAGTCAAACTTTCATTATTTGCAGATGACATGATACTTTATATAGAAAACCCAAAAGACTCTACCAAAACACTGCTAGAACTGAAACACAAATTCAGTAAAGTTGCAGGATACCAAATCAACGTACATTTCTATTGCATTTCTATACACCAATAATGAAGCAGCAGAAAGAGAAACCATATACAATTGCACCAAAAACCATAAGACCTAAGAATAACCTAAACAAAGAAGTAAAAGATCTGTGCTCTGAAAACGATAGAACACTTATGAAAGAAATTGAGGAAGACACAAAGAAATGGAAAAACATTCCATGCTCATGGATTGGAAGAACAAATGCTGTTAAAATGTCTATATTACCCAAAGCAATCTACAAATTTAATGCAATCCCTATTAAAATACTACCAGCATTTTTCACAAAGCTAGAACAAACAATCTTAAAATTTGTATGGAACCACAAACGTCCCTGAATAGCCAAAGCAATCCTGAAAAAGAAAACCAAAACTGGAGGCATCACAATTCCAGACTTCAAGCTCTATTACAAAGCTGTAGTGATCAAGACAGTATGGCACTGGCACAGAAACAGGCATATAGATCAATGGGATAGAATAGAGAACCCAAAAATGGACCCACAACTATATGATCAACTAATTTTTTTTAAGATTTATTTATTTGAGAGAGAGAGAGCATGAGCGGGGGGGAGGGCGGTGGGGGGAGGGCAAAGGGAGAGAGAGAGAGAGAATCCTCAAGCAGACTCTCCACTGAGCACAGAGCCCGATTCGGGACTCCATCCCAGGACCCTGAGATCATGACCTGAGCTAAGATCAAGAGTCAGCTGCTTAACTGACTGAACCACCCAGGTGCCCCAGGTTAACTTATCTTTGACAAAGCAGAAAGAATATCCAATGGAAAAAAAGACAATCTCTTCAACAAATGTTGGGAAAACATTACAACAACAGGCAGAGGAATGAAACTAGACCACTTTCTTACACCACACACAAAAACAAATTCAAAATAGATTAAAGAAGTTGAAAAATGTGGAATATATATATTTCAATATATATTTTTTATTACATATAGTGGAATATTACTCAGCCATCAAAAATGGTGAAATCTTGAATCTTGCCATTTGCAATGACATGGATGAAACTAGAGGGTATTATTGTTCAGTGAAATAAATCAGCCAGAGAAAGACAAATACCATATGATTTCACTCATTTGTGGAATTTAAGAAACAAAACAAATGAACACGGAGGGGGAAAGAGAGGTAAACCAGGAAACTCTTAACTATAGAGAACAAACTGAGGGTTCCTGGAGGGGAAGCAGGCAGGGGGATGGGTTAGATGGGTGATGGGGATCAAGGAGGGCACTTGTGATGAGCACTGAGTGTTGTATGGAAGTGTTAAATCACTAAATTCTACTCCTGAAACTAATATTGCACTGTATGTTAACTAGCTGGAATTTAAATAAAAACTTGGGGAGGGAAATAAATAAATAAATAACTTCATTTAAAATAATAAACTATTAATAAAATTATAAACTATTAAATATAATGATTAATATATGAATATATTTATTATATATTTATATTGCAGAAATATCAAGATCAATAAATATATAAATAAAACATAATGATGTAATAAATGTAATAAAATATTAAGTTTAAAATAAACTGAGTTTATTATTAACTTTGATTTTAAAACAAGACAAAGGAAATAAGAAACTCAACCACTTTCAGTGCTCATTAGTGAGGAAAACACAATAGTTTACTTTATATATTTTTGTGGAGGGGCCACTCTCCAGGGCAACTGGTCCTGGGTCCAGAGTGCTTCCTAAAACATTGAGTTGATACATGCCACTACCACCACCACACACACGCGCGCACACGTGCACGCACGCAACACTGGATCTTCTGGCATTTTTGGCTTCTACAGAAAGAATGGTTGCATCCTAGTTATTCTTGCCCCCTTGACCTTCTCTTGCACTCACCTGGCAAACCCGCCATCCCGCATCCAGCCTCTGCTTCTGCACCTGGCTCTGGGAGTGACTGGAAGGACTCTGAACACATGTGTGAAAGAGAGGAAGCTCTGCCCCGAGTGAGGGACAGAAGTTTGCTCCCTTGGAAAAACTAGTTGTAATCAGTTCATGATTACAGCTCCTATCATAAAGGTGAATGTATATAACTCAGATTCAGCTCGGGTCCCTCCTCCTCCGAAGTACTGAGACAAAATTGGCTTGGACTCCTCTTGTCTCCAATTCCATATCTTGTGGAAATCCAAAGCCCTCCTCAAGATGTCAATTCTTTTCCAGAGATGCTCTGGGACCATAACCTGGCCTCTGGACTGCTGGCTCCACACCCCTTCCTCTGTTCTACAGTGTATGGATTCAGATGCAAACCTCTTCCGTTTCAGCCCCAACCATTCTGACATCATCTGGTATACTGCAACTCAATTCTAACACTAAGCACCCAGACTCATCGGCGGACCCCACCGGTTTAAGGACACGGTCCCCACCAAGACTGTAGCAAGTGTGGTCCCAGGCCACCTATATGTTGACCAACCAGCTACAAATCCAGAGGGTTCTCACAAACCCCCTCAGGTTCTATAATTCACTAGGATGACTCACAGAGCTGAGGATAGCACTATTCTTAAAATTACAGCTTTTTGTTTGTTTTGTTTTATAATTATAGTTTTATTAAAAGGGCTACAAATCAGACCAGCCAAATAAAGAGACACACAGGGTGAGGTCTGGGAGGGTCCTGAACACACAACTTCTGTACCCTCTCCCCATGGAATGAGAGTACCTCATCATCCCAAAAATGTGTTCACCAACCAGGAACCTCTGCTGAGTTTTGGTGTCCAGAGTTGTATTGGTGTTTCATTGTTTAGGCATGACTGGTTAAATCAGGACCATGTGATTGAACTCAGTCTTCAACCTCTCTCCCCTCCCTGGAGGCTGGGCTGGTTCGAAGCCCCAGCCTCCTAATCAGAGGATGGTCTTTCTGTTGACCAGTCTCTTTCCTTCATCTAGCGTCCCACCATGAGTCCCTTCACTAGCATAAACTCAGGAGTGATCCAAGGGACTCATGAGTAATAAGACACTTTTATCAATCAGGAAATTCCAAGGGTTTTAGAAGCTTTGTGCCAGGAACCTGGAAATTACTTTTCAGAACTTCCAAATGACTTGAACAGGGGGGACCCCACCCTATTCCAGTGATTCAAACAAGTGACCAAGCCCAAATAATCGGTACATTCCATCTCCCTGGCCAGACGGCCATTCAGTGATAGGCTTATGGGAATTCTTGGTCAGTGAAGGACTCTTGCCCTTCGGGATCACTGAGCTGGTAGAAAGAAAGGTCAGCCCAGCAATGCTGGTGCCCACCTTTGCCACCATATATGAAGAGCCTGCTTGAGAACGAATCACAACAAAGGAAAACAAAATCAAGAGATGGAGAAAGAATTCAAACATAGATGACAAAGTTTCAGTCCCTGAATCCAACCATGTCTAACTAGATACCTGGGTTTTTTTCCTTATGCCAGATTGAGTGAAATTTCTCAATTGAGCCAATTTGCAATTGCAACTGTGCTGAGCAATACCTTGTTTCTTCCTCCCCCTTTTCACAAACAATACACCAAACTCCTCTCTTTGCTTCATGCCAAGCAGCTTCCCCTCTTGGAGCTGGGCATCTGCTGACATCTGTGCCTGCTGGGCATCTCCAAGTGTTTCCACAAAGACAGTTTCCTCCATATGAGACATATTGGTGCCAGCCACTAAGATAAACATTTTTTTCCACTTTGTTACAAAAATATTTATGTAATCAAGATTGTACCGTATGTACAGTTTTCTTATTCTGCTTTTTAAAATTTTCAATCAACAGATATTTATTTAAAAACTGCATGCTAGTCATAGAGCAGGTACCTAATATTCTTACGAATTTTCCTGGGTCATTAAAAAAAGACTTTGCAAGTGTCATTTATTTTTAACTAGCACAGAATATACAATCATACAGATAAGGATTTTTTTAAGACTTCTTTTTTTTTTTTATAGCAGCAGTTTTAGGTTCACAGCAAGACTGAGGGAAAGATACAGAGATTTCCCATACTCTCCCTGCCCCCCTTATAGTTTTAAAACTAAACCTTTATTGTAGAACATTTAGCTTGTTTCCAAATTTTATGAATAATGGTAGACACCTAATGCCACCTAAATCTGTCATCATTTCCTTAGGATAGATTCTCAGAAGTAGAATTTCCAGAAGAACTTCATATTTTACACAGCCCCCCCCCCCCAAAAAAAGGCAGAAAAGAATTTACCAGTCACCGCTGTAGTAGACTCTGTCCCTCCTGACCCCACATAGCCTGGAGAGATGTGGCCTAAAGTGCTTCCAGATAGCAGAAGAATCACGCTCCTTCGGGGGCGGGGGGGGGGGGCTTCCTGCTCCCTCTGAGTGTCCCTCCTCAGCTGTCCTTCAGGGCCGCTGACTGACCAGCAGCTGCCCATCCACCATGCGGCAGGCAGGCTGTCAACCCCAGAGATCTCTGGAGATCTCGCAGGACACATATTGTTTGCAGGGATTGCTTGAAAAGAATGGCTTTGAAGGCAAGCCTGAAAGAGAGATGCCAACACAAGAAAGTCAGGGCGAACCGTGACCCAATTTTATTTTTTAAGGCTCTTTTTTTTCTGCTTTTAAAAGTTTTCTTTAATGAGCATGTGTGATTTATAATGGAAAAGAAATTAATTTATTGAGAAAAACAGCAACAGAAGAGTTTCTGCAATTTGGTTTGGGGCTGGAGATAATCTTCTGGTTCCTGGAAAAACAGCTGTAGTTATCTGGTTTGGCAATGCCTCCCACAAATCCCTGGCTGACTCAGAAAAACACATACATGCGTTAGTCACCCGAAGGACGGGCTGATTCCCGCGGAGGCCACCACAAAGGGCAGTTAGTGACTGTCTTCAGACCTGGAAGAGGGTTCTACACTGTGACGTGTGAAACTACAGGGTGGGTCTAAAACCAGTCTGTGCAAGCCTCCAAAATACGGATTTTGACTCATTGCCAGAACTCTCTAGCTGTCAGAGTTGTCCAAAGATAAAACCAGCTGTCCAGAAGGTGGTGACCTCTCCATCCCATGAAGTGTTAGAGCGCACGTTAGAAGCCAGCTGTCTCGGGTGCAGTGGCGGGAAGCCAAGTTCAAGACCGGAGAGTGCTCCTCAAACTTTTTGGTCTTTACACTCTTAAAAATTATTGAGGATCCTAAAGAACAGTGTCTATACAGATTCTATCTATCAATATCTACCATATGAGAAATTAAAACTGAGAAATTTAAAAATATTAATTTATTTTAAAATAATCTTAGTTCATTATCATTAAGAGCATATTTTTATTTAAAAAATAACCATATTTTCTCAAACAAAAACATTTAGTAAAAAGAACAGCATCACTTATATCTTTATTATTTCTTTACTATCTAGAGTAATAGAACACAGATAGACTCCTATCTGCTTCCATATTTAACTTGTTGCAATACGTTCCTCTGGCTGAAGAATAATGAAGAAAACCCATCCTCCGATATGTAGTTGAGAAAGGTAGGAGTATTTTAATTGCTTTTTTCAGATAAGTGGATATTTTTCTTTGATACTACACCAAAACTTGACTAGTGGGAGTTTCTTAAAGGTTAGTTGCAATGTGGAATCTGAAACCACATCAATGAACTTTTAATACTCCCTACACTCATGCGAAGATGATACTGATGGAAGCAAATAACACCTTAGCATTATTATGAAACTAGTTTTGACTTCACAGACACCCTGGCGGGTCTTGGGAGCCGCCACCGGCTCCCAGATCACACTTGAGAATTGCTAAAGCAGGGGCTTGAAGTAAGAGACTATCGCCGTTCATTCAATGCGCACACATGTCCTGGGCACCTGCTGTGGTAAGCACCTGGGATACAACTATGACAGAGACAGAGTCCCTACACCCAAAGAGATCACAACTTAATAATAACAAGATAAAACACCTACTGAGTGCTTACCCTGATCCAGGTTCTGCATCACGTATTCTACATACATTATTTCCAACAACTTTATGAAGGGAAAGTCACTATTTCTACAGATGTAGAAACCGGAGCTCGGAGAAGTTATTTACCTTACATCGGCTCACACAGCCTGGTGAAGCCAGGATTTACAGCCAAAATTAGAACAGCGAGGCTAACTTGCTTCTCTATACACTAAAAAAAAAATTTTTTTATCATGGTAAAAGATATGGAACATAGAATGTAGCATTTTAAACGTTTTTAAGTGTACATTTCAGCGGCATTAAGTACATTCATGATGTTGTGCAAACATCACTGCCCCCATCTCCACAACTTTTTCATCATCCCAAACAGAAACTCCGAATCCATTCTCCCTGTCCCTCGGCTCCAGCAACCTGTATTCTACTTTCTGTCTCTGTGAATCTGTCTATTCTAGGTACTTCATAGAAGTGGAATCACAATATTTGTCCTTTTGTGTCTGGCTTATTTTACTTAGCATGATGTTTTCAAGGTTCATCCATGATGTAGCATCTATCTGTCCTTCATTCCTTTTCTTTTTAAAGATTTTATTTATTGCGGTGCCTGGGTGGCTCAGTCGTTAAGCGTCTGCCTTCGGCTCAGGTCATGATCCCAAGGTCCTGGGATTGAGCCCCGCATCGGGCTCCTGCTCAGTGGGAAGCCTATTTCTCCCTCTCCCACTTCCCCTGCTTGTGTTCCCTCTCTCGCTGTGTCTCTCTCTGTCAAATAAATAAATACAATCTTTTAAAAAGATAAAAAGATTTTATTTATTTATTTGAGAGAGCGAGCACAAGCAGGGGGAGCTACAGGCAGAGAGAGAAGCAGGCTCCCCGCTGAGCAGGGAGCCCGATCCTGAGCCAAAAGCAGACGCTTAACCCACTGAGCCACCCAGGTGCCCCTGTCCTTCAGTCCTTTTAAAGATTGGATAATATCCCATTATATGTATAGACCACATTTTGCTTATCCGTTCTTCTGTTGATGGATGCTACTCAGTACATTTTATTTTTTTTTAAGATTTTATTTATTTATTTGACAGAGAGAGACCAGCGAGAGAGGGAACACAAGCAGGGGGAGAGGGAGAAGAAGGCTCCCCGCAGAGCAGGGAGCCCGATGCGGGACTTGATCCCAGGACCCTGGGATCATGACCTGAGCCGAAGGCAGACACCGAACGACTGAGCCACCCAGGCGCCCCTACTCAGTACATTTTAAATAAACAATTATAATGCGCTGTGATAGAAGTACACACAGATTCTAAGAGGGAGAAGCAGAGGAGGAGGAACCAATCTAGCTCAGGGTGGGATGGCCAGGGACTGGTGCTGGTGCGAAGGCATGAAGGATTGATGGGAGACCTCCAGCAAAAAGATAGCAAGGGAGGAACTCCCGTACCAAGGCCCGGAGGTTTGGGAGAGATATAACCCGCAGGACTGAGGCCGATTTGTGTGAAGAGGGGCAAGAGGTGAGGCTAGAGATATCCCAGCAATGACATTACAGAGCATTTAAGACAGATGGGTATTGTGCAGAGGCTCTTAGCTGTTTTAACTTATTTAAATATTACAGCAACCCTATGAGAAAACCAGCTCTTCTTGAGTATATACTGAGGGTCAGGCACTGTTCTCACTGCCCTGTGTGCACAGCTTTAATCCCACAGCAACGTTGAGACTGGCACTATTATCATTCCCATTTTAGAGATAGGAAAGTAAGGCATGCATGGAGAAGATAAAAAAAAAATTGCCCAATGTCATGCTAATAAGCTGGAATTTTAACCCAGGTTTTAGCAGCCTTGCTTATCACCTGACAGCTGAGGACATGAGGACAAGGTAAGGAATTTAGACTTTCACCTGTCAGGGCCACTGGGCAGGTTTAGGCAGAAAGCAACTGGTTCTGATTTGCATTTTATAATCATTCTAGCTGCTGTCTAGAAAACGGTAAGCAGGAATAGGACGGGAGGCAGAGAGACCAGTAGGAAGCCAGATGAGAAAGGACGAGAATAGGGCAGGGCAGTGGAATTACAGACAAATGGGAGATTTCAAGAGATACTCAGGACACAGAAGAGTCAGCCAAGGGCGATTTATGGGAAAGGGGTCAGGGATTTCCTGCCAGGTTTCTGAGAGGATGACAGTGCCAATCATGAAGATGGGGGATACATGCGAGGAACAGGTTTAGGGTTGGAAAGAATCAGGGGGTGAAGATAATGAGATAATCTGGGACAGATTGAGTCTCTGGTACATCTGGGGAGAGATGTCTCGCCATGTAAGATCCATGAAAGCAAAGATCTTTGTGTCTTCCAGTCACTGATGTAGCCCCCTGCCAAGAACAGTACATGGCACAAGAAGACAGCAGTATGTAGTTGTTGAGTGAGAGGGTGTGGGTCAAGAGAGGAGAGAGCTGTGGCCTAGAGAGGTCAGGAAATCATGATGGGAGCAGGAGCTAGAGGTGGTCGACAGCATATAGAGTCGGGAGAGTTATAAGGGCAAACTCTGGGTATGCTAACACTTAAAAGATGGGCAGAGAAAAGGCAACTGATCCCTAGAGAGACTGAGGAGTGGCCAGATGGGGGGAGAAACTAAGAAAAGAGGGGGACGTCAACCGCCATGTCAGACTTCGCAGCTTAGCGTTGTTTAAGCTTGATACATAATGCAAGCAACCAACATTTGAACAGTGCTCTCCAGCTTATAACAAATTCTTCTTTCCCTTTCAATTTCAATCCAATATACCTTTTACTCAATTTTTTATTGAGGTCAGAAGTACTTTGTTATAAGGTTGTGATCATCTTAAGTGTATTTCTGGATGAATGTTTGCATCTGTGTGTATCTGTGTAAACTCCATCTGGATCACAAGAGAGAAATGCTCCAACACTCACTCAAACATCTCCTTCACACGCCTTCTCACTACTCACCTCCCCATCAGAGACAAGCATTTCTATAACCTTCCATCAGTTCATGCACTCCTTTCAGTTCTTAAATTTCATATAAAGGGAATAATACAGTATGTATTATTTTGTGTCTGGCTTCTTTCACTCAGTGTAATATCTGTGAGATTCGTCCATGATATCTTGAGTTTCAGTATTTTGTTCTTATGTGTTCCCAAAAACAGAATTTTCCTTGAAGATAATAATTTCTATCTCTAAGGGCTCCTATGGAAATTAAACCTGATTGTGCCCGATAGCCACCCTACAAAATGAATGTCTATTGATTACCTGGCTTTGGTTCAACACCAAAACAATTTAATCATCATAGAGGAATCACTATTCCATTTTTGCACAATTTGGTGACATTTTGGAGGGGAGTAAGGAAACAGTGGTGTGCTGGTAAACCTGTTTTCTGGGGGGGGTGTGATCCCTGATTTGTAACTTTTGCCGATTTTTATGGTATAATACTCCCACTGTGGCTGATACCAAGCTACCCATGGTTTAACAACTGGCTGGCAACATTCCTGGACATTTCACATTCAGCTCTCCAACACTGCCATGACCGATGAATGATTCAGACTCTGAAGCTCAGACCAGCTCAGAATCTTGTTCAAGTTTTCACACCTGGAACGTAGGGTTTTAAGACCAGCCTTTTCTGGCTCTAATTGTCTATGCTTTCCGCCCCCTCTGGAAGGTATTCTTTAAAAATGAGCTGGCATCTGCTGATGGGCCTCAAACTGACTCCAAAATTCATAATTTTATAAACTTTCATTTTCATTAGTAATCTACTAAGTGAATCATCCAATACTAAAATGTGATATTCATAAACTAAAATTGGGCTGTTACTAAGGTTTATTAAAGACTCTAAATTCGGGTCACCTGAGTGGCTCAGTTGGTTAAGTGTCTGCCTTCAGCTCAGGTCATGATCCCAGGATCCTAGGATCCAGCCCCGCATCAGGCTCCCTGCTCGGCCAGGAGCCTGCTTCTCCCTCTCCCACTCCCCCTGCTTGTGTGCTCTCTCTCTCTCTGTGTGTCAAATAAATGAATATAATATTTTTTTTTAAAAAGACTCTAGGGGCGCCTGGGTGGCTCAGTTGTTAAGCGTCTGCCTTCGGCTCAGGTCATGATCCCAGGGTCCTGGGATCGAGCCCCACATTGGGCTCCCTGCTCAGAGGGAAGTCTGCTTCTCCCTCTCCCACTCCCCCTGCTTGTGTTCCCTCTCTTGCTGTGTCTCTCTCTGTCAAATAAATAAATAAAATCTTTAAAAATAAATAAATAAAAAAGAAAATAAAAATAAAAAAGACTCTAAATTCAGTATTCCACTAAGAAGTCTAGCTGCCAGGCCAATCTTTGCAACCCCGATTAGCCTCCTGCTGCTCATTCGCTCACCCAGATGGCTGGAATGCTCTTAATTTGAGTAATGGACCCTCTGTTACCAGACTATGCAATCTTTACAGTGTTGTCTTGAATTTGTTGTGATTTTCAGAGGCCAATAGTCTTCCTCTTTAAAGTTACTGTTATTTAGCTTCCCCTTTTTTGTTAAGGTTAAGTGTTGTAGAACATGTAGTAACACATATTTGCCCCAGCAGCATTTTTGTCCTAACATTTTCTAATAACCAGACTCTAAGACATGTGTGCATCATGATTCAGTCATGACTCATCCATAACCTCATTGCCAAAGCCGTTGTAAATTTCATCTCTCTAAATGTTGTGTTTGCACTCATGCTTTTGTGGTGTGGCTGGCTGTTAAGTGGTGCTGCTTGAACAATTTGCAACACGCTCTCAATATAAATGCAATTAAATCACCGAATTATCATTAATGTTACAAGGCATTGTTTATAATACAAAATTATATGACCATACATGTTCTCCCATATGGAAATAATAAATGTAAATCCAATTATACATACACCTGTGTTCTCCTATGTGGGAACAGGTGAGAATGAAAGAAATGGGGAAGGTTATTGAGGCTTTGGAACAAGTTCCACATACCACACAGGGAGGTAATAAGCTAGAGCTGAAGGTGCAGATTTTGGAATCAAAATGATTCGAATACACCCTGTGTGATATCATGCAAGATACTTCTCTCTATCTCAGTCTTCTTGTGTCTAAATCAAGCAAATGCCAACTACTACATAAAGATATTTTAAATACTAAATGTACAAAAACAGACACATAGACCAATGGAACAAGATCAAGAGCCCAGAAATAAAAAACTCATGCATATACAGTCAACTAATATTTGACAAGAAAGCCCAGAATACTCAGTAGGGAAAGGATAGTCTTTCAATAATTGGAGTTGAGAAAACTGGATATTCACTTGTAAAACAATGAAATTGGACACCTATCTTTGCACCACTCACAAAAATCAACTCGAAATGGACCTAAAGACTTAAATGTAAGACCTGAGACCATAAAACTCCTAGAGGAAACATGCGGCGACTGCTCCTTGGATTGGTCTTGGCAATAGTTTTTCAGATATGATATCAAAAGCTCAAGCAACACAAGCAAAAACAAAGTGAGGCTACATCAAACTAAAAAGTTTCTGCAGCAAAAGAAATGACTGACAAAATGAAAAAGCAACCTATGGAATAGGAGAAAATATTTGCAATATAAGGAACTCAAACAATTCAATAGCAAAAAGACTAAAAATCCAATTTATAAATGGGCAGAGGACCTGAACATTCTTTCAAAGAATACATACAAATAGCCAACAGATATATGAAAAGATGCTCAACATCACGAATCATCAGGGAAATGCAAATCAAAACCACAATGAGATATCATCTTACATCTATTAAATTGGTCTATTATCAAAAACACAAGAGATAACAAGTGTTATCAAAGCTATGGAGAGGGCACCTAGGTGGCTCAGTTGGTTAAGCATCCGACTCTTGATTTCGGTTCAGGTCATGATCTCAGGGTCATGAGAATGATCCCCAGACCCCCACTCTGCCCTGAGTGCAGAGCCTACTTGAGATTCTCTCTCTTCCTCTCCCTCTGCACCCCCACTCTCACTCTCTCTCTTTCTCTAAATAAATAAATAAAATCTTTTTTTAAAAAAGATGTGGCAAAAAGGGAACCTTTGTGCACTGTTGATGGGAATATAAATTTGTACAGCCATAATGGAAAACAGAATGGAGGTTCCTCAAAAAATTAAAAATAGAACTATCACATGATCCAAAAAGCCTACTTTTGGTGAAGAAAATAAAATCACTATCTTAAAGAGATATCCTCACCCTAATGTTCATTGCAGCATTATTCACAATAGCCAAGATATAGAAACAACCTAATTGTCTGTCAATAGATGAATGGATAAAGAAAATGTGATATATATATATATATATTATTCAGCCATAAAAAGAAAGAAATCCTGCCATTTGCAACATGGATGGACCTTGAGGGTATTATGCTAAGTGAAATAAATCAGAAAAAGAAATACTGCATGTTGTCACTTACATGTGGAATCTAGTAAAAGCTGAACTCAGAAACAGAGTAGAATGGTGGTTGCCAGGGGCTTAGGGTGGGGGAAATGGGGAATTATCAGTCAAAGGGTAAAAAAAAATTTTTTTTTTATTTAATGAGATAATGCTATGCCTGTAATAAAGTAAATGGTATGTATTATTATTCTTCCTCTGTGGTCTCCTCTCAAGTAAAATCATGGACCTCCCTTCCTATTGCTTCTCCAAGATTTCACCAGATACACAAATATTGTTTGGCATATTGACTATACAATCTGTCATGCAACCAAGATAAACATTTTCTAGAAAATCTGAGTAGAATTCATTCTACTTTAATAACTGGACATTCTGTGGACTTGGTTATCTCCTCACCCCAAATCCAGAACTTAAAGTTCCTTCCTACTCTTTTTTAGTGGATAGATGCACTATACACTAGAAATAATTGACACAGGGTTAACTCTCCAAATAAGCATTTTTTCTTAAAGATTTCATTTATTTATTTGACAGAGAGAGACACAGCGAGAGAGGGAACACAAGTTGAGAGGGAGTGGGAGAGGGAGAAGCAGGCTTCCCACGGAGCAGGGAGCCCGATGCGGGGCTCGATCCCAGGACCCTGGGATCATGACCTGAGCCGAAGGCAGACACTTAACCGACTGAGCCACCCAGGCGCTCCCAAAACCACTTTTTCTTTCCATTGCAACTACTCCTCATGGCGGGTGGTGGTGGAAAGGTCCCAGACATTTTGGGGACCCTGCGAAAGGCAAGTTGAGTTGGGGATAACTTTAGTTTTGGTTTAGTTGGATACAGGTATGTGGTTCACAATCACTTTCACATATAGGTATTATTAGTCGTTCCCGTGTAGGAATCGCTTCCAAGAGTATTCTCACTGCCCTCCAGCAGCAGTACCCGCATCACGACAGTGCAGAGACAGCAGTATTCATCCATATTCAGTATGAACGCATCCGTGGTGCCCAGCACTTGTATGTGGGTGGTGCAGGAGAAACAACAATAGATCCTGAAGTTAGTCTGTGGACAGTTCTTCCAGTTATCAGATGTGTGCGATTATAAGGGGGAGGATATGGTTCTCATTGGCAGCTAATCAAAAAAGTTCTCTCGTCAATATATATTGACTTTTTCTTTTTTGATGAAAGTCATATAAAATAGAATTTATTTTATTTATTTTTAAAGATTTATTTATTTATTTGAGAGAGTGCATGAGCAGAGGGAGAGGGAGAGGCAGAGGGAGAGGCAGAAGCAGACTCCCCGCAGAGCAGGGAGCCCAATGCGGGACTCGATCCCAGGCCCCTGAGATCATGACCTGAGCCGAAGGCAGACGCTTAATGGACTGAGCCACCCAGGTTCACCAACTCAGAAGTTCTGTGAATCTTGTAGTTCAAGAGCTTTTATAACCCAATCTCCAGTCCCCCTCATTTTGTTGGAAGTCAGAGGGTGGGGATGAATGTTCCCACCTTCTACTCTTCCATTTGGTTTTTTTGGTGACCAGCCCCCATTCTGAAGCTATTAAGGGGCCTCATTCTGAGTCATCTCATTAGCATAAACCAAGTGTGGTTGAGAGGGGCTCAGAAAGAACAACAAAAGACATTCCTCTCACTCAGGAAATTCCAACAGTTTTAGGAGCTCAGTACCAGGAACTAGTGACAAAGACCAAACATACATTATAACACAGTTTGTATGGAGTTGTATACACATCCAAATCAGGACTCTAATTTCTCACTTATTTTACTGAAACCTTTAGAAACATCTTTCCAGATTTCAGTTGAAAATTATGTATTAGAGTTTTATCAACTTTTTGAATAAACTTTTTCCACTTGGTTTGTGTTCATGCTTCTCTTCCAAGTTTTTGAAAATAAATTTTAGAATCCTGAAATGTTTTGTATCTGTATTGCAAGATTTGAATGACTTTATGTTGGGTAGACTCTCTCACTATATTTTGACTCTTTATAGAAAAATCCACATTGGGGGGCACCTGGGTGGCTCAGTCTCTTAAGCATCTGACTCTTTTTTTTAAGATTTTATTTATTTGTTTGACAGAGAGAGACACAGCGAGAGAGGGAACACAAGCAGGGGGAGTGGGAGAGGGAGAAGCAGGCTTCCCGCTGAGCAGGGAGCCCGATGCAGAGCTCTATCCCAGGACCCCGGGATTACAACCTGAGCCGAAGGCAGACACTTAACGACTGAGCCACCCAGGTGCCCCTCTTTTTTTTTTTTTAATAATTTTTTTATTATGTTATGTTAGTCACCATACAGTACATCATTACTTCTGATGTAGTGTTCTATGATTCACTGTTGGTGTATAACACCTAGTGCTCCATGCAATACGTGCCCTCTTTAATACCCATCACCTGGCTAACCTACCCCCCTACCCCCACTCCAAAACCCTCAGTTTGATTCCCAAAGTCCATAGTCTCTCATGGTTCGTCTCCCCCTCTGATTCCCACCCCCCGCCCTTCATTTTTCCCGTCCTTCTCCTAATGTCCTCCATGCTATTCCTTATGTTCCACAAATAAGTGAAACCATATGATAATTGTCTTTTCTGTTTGACTTTATTCACTTAGCATAATCTCCTCCAGTTCCATCCATATTGCATCTGACTCTTGATTTTGGCTCAGGTCATGATCTCAAGGTTGTGAGATTGAGCCCCTCATGGGGCTCCTCGCTCAGCATAGGGTCTGCTTGGGATTCTCTCTCTCCTTCTGCCCCTCTTTCCACTTTCTAATTAAATAAACAAACAAACAAACAAAATTTTTAAGAAAATTTTTAAGAAAAAGAAAAATCCACATTGGTATATGTGTTTAAACTACTCCGACCACAAACAACACAAAAATGAAACAACTGTTATAATTAAAACCATTTTATTAATATCTTCACAGACAACAGAGCATCCACAAAATAAAACAAGATGTTATGAAGGAGTAAAAAAAAATCTTGGAAGTTAAAAATATAATTGCCAAAATTTCAATGAAGGGTTATAAGATGGTAAAAGAAATCTTCCATAAAATAAGGGGAAAAAACCTGAGTAACATGTGAGACAAAAATAGGAAGTCTACCATCTGACTAACAGGAGATCCAGAAAAAGAACAGAAATGGCAAGAATAAATTTGACGGAGGACTAATAGAATAAGTACTTGGAGCTGAAGGACAGCAGTCCTCAACTTAGAAAGTTCACAGAAGCCTAGCATGATGAGGGACCCAAGGTCTTCAGGCAGACAGATCATTGTGAAGTAGTGGGACCACAGAGACAGAGAGGAAAAGCAGGTCACCTGCAAACGATGCCACCTGACTGACACAATTTGTCATGACAAATACTGGACACTGGAAAACTGTTGACGGTGCTCTCCAAATTTGGAGGGAATCTGACTTTACAATTGCACAATTTGAATAGAAAAGAGAAAATCACTGAGAATAATGGAACATCCATGTATCCTTCACTCAGATATGGTAACATTTTTTTCATTTTTGCTTCAGAAAATAAGTAAGAAATAGAGTACCCCATACCCTCTGGCCACTATGCTCACAAATCAGGTGTGTATCTTCCAGCATATGTTTTCACACTTTTTCTACCAGTATGTGCAGCTATAAACACTAAGTAATGTGAGTCCTGTGTTTGAAAGGTGTCTGAATTGAATGCTTACAGCATATGTCCTTCTGCAGTTTGTTTGCCGCCTTCTGGGTTCTATCCACAAGCAATGTAGCTCACTGCTAGGGGCACATGCAAGTTTTATGGGGCCTGAAAAGAATATTGTACTCACGTTGGCAACACATACACTAAGAAGATAGATATTAAGTTATGAAAGCAAAATTATATATAACAGTAAATTTTTATTTAGAATGAGAAAAGAAATCACAACACATCACAACTTTTAAAAAGCAGGAAGTTCCTCAAAAAGTTAAAAATAGAACTATCCTACAATCCAGCAATTGCACTACTAGCTATTTACCCAAAGGATACAAAAATACAGATTCGGAAAAAAAAAAAATACAGATTCAAAGGGGTACATGCACCCCGATGTTTATAGCAGCATTATCAACAATAGCCAAACTATGCAGACAGTATAAGTGTCCATCAGCTGATGAATGGATAAAGATGTAGGATGGATAGATAGATAGATAATGGAATATTACTCAGCCATCAAAAGGAATGAAAGCTTGCCATTTGCAACAACGTGGATGGAGCTAGAGTGTATTATGCTAAGTGAAATAAGTCAGTCAGGGAAAGACAAATACTATATGATTTCATTCATATGTGGAATTTAAAGAAAAGAAAGAAAACAGATGAACATATGGGAAAGGGGCAAAGAAAAAAAGGAGAGAGGGAAACAAGCCATAAGTGGATCTTAACAATAGAGAACAAACTGAGGGTTGATGGAGGGAGGTGAGTGGAGGATGGGCTAGATGGATGATGGGTATTGAGGAGGGCACTATTTGTGATGAGCACTGGGTGTTGTATGTAAGTGATGAATCACTGAATTCTACTCCAGAAACCAATATCGCACTGTATGTTAACTAACAAAATTTAAATTAAAAAATAAAAGCTGACAGCCAAAGAAATGCAAAACTTTTACTAATTCACTGAGTGGCACACCTCTATATACTTTTTTCCCTATGACTTCAGTTGCTTACTTTTTGAAAGCCTCTTCATAGGATAATGATTTTGTAATATCATTTTCAAAAGAGAGAAGAGAAAGATAATTCAGTTCCCATGGTTGACCAGAATTCGTTCTTTGTAGCTAATAGCTTAGAAAAGTTCCTTTTTGCGGGCGCCCGGGTGGCTCAGTTGGTTAAGCGACTGCCTTCGGCTCAGGTCATGATCCTGGAGTCCCTGGATCGAGTCCCTGGATCGAGTCCCGCATCGGGCTCCCTGCTCCGCGGGGAGCCTGCTTCTCCCTCTGACCCTCCTCCCTCTCATGCTCTCTGTCTCTCATTGTCTCTCTCGCAAATAAATAAAATCTTAAAAAAAAAAAAAAAGAAAAGTTCCTTTTTGCTTCGTAGATCACTTTAGGTGATGTCACATAAACTACTAGGATTGTTGTCAACTTTAGGAAAGCCTCTATTTTGCACTCTGAGTTTTTCTTTTTCATAGCAACCTGTTCTTATTTTGCAGATGCAACATCTTTTATGAGCATACTAATTAGATGATTCTTTTAAATGTGTTTATCCAGTTTTTTGGTTTGTTCTGCTGAGTTATCTTGGCTTCCTCTGGTGTTATCACTTTTTTCTGTCAGTTTTTCTTGTCCTTTATGTCTTACTTAAATGTCTGGCCATCTTTTTTTATTTAAATTCAATTTAGTTGACATATAGTGTATTATTAATTTCAGGGGTAGAACTTACTGATTCTTCAGCTGCATATAACACCCAGTGCTCATTCCATCAAGTGCCCTCCTTAATGCCCATCACCAGTTATCCCGTCCCCCCCCGCCCCCGGTCTGGCCATCTTTGATGGTGTACACATGCCCAAGAATGAGAGGACAGGAGAGCTGCTTGAGACTACCGTGTAGGAAGGCTGAGAGCTGTGCTTTATAACAAGCAGGGGAGAAAGAGCCATTCTGTTTGGAAATCCTAAAGACCAGACACAGAGGAGGTCCTCGTTCATTCCATTCCTTTAGAATAAACCACCGGGGCGCCTGGGTGGCTCAGTCGGTTAAGCAACTGCCTTCGGCTCAGGTCATGATCCTGGAGTCCCGGGATCGAGTCCCGCATCGGGCTCCCTGCTCGGCGGGGAGCCTGCTGCTCCCTCTGACCCTCCTCCCTCTCATGCTCTCTGTCTCCCATTCTCTCTCTCTCAAATAAATAAATAAAATCTTAAAAAAAAAATAGAATAAACCACCAACTTTCTTGCACAGCTTGGGGAGGATCCTGGAAGCCAGGCTCTCTGCACATAGGGATGGGATGGAGAGTTGAGTAAGGGTTCAGCTCTGTAGCTCACTGCTCTCATGAGGGCAGTGGTGGCAAAAACATTGAGAACAGCAGCGTAAACCACTCCATGACCATTTTGATTCTTACGGCTCTCACGGTTACCCTTTGGAGAGGTCTATTTTGCCATCTTCCTTTCAGCAAGCGAAGGTAAATCTCAGCAAGAGCTGTATCTCTGGCATTTTGCTTGAGGGCTGGTCAGTGTCCTAAGCCACAAGGCCCTTCCTCTTCCATAAGCTCACAGCTCAGAAAACACTTCTCAATGCTCATCTTAAGAATGTGAGCAAGGCAAAAAAAAAAAAAAAGGAATGTGAGCAAGGCGCAAAGATGTGATGAATACCAATGCCACATTTTTAATTTTTGAAAACTGGGTCAGTCACAGATCTGAATAGCACCGAAACACAGCTGCTTTCAATTTTTTTTTTCTGACAACACGGTCTAATTATAAACTGCAAGAACAACTAAGTCAGAAGTGTGCGTTTGATTACAATACGAGCAGGTGGATTTTGCGTTAACTGTACGTTTCCAGTTCAGAGTGGAGGTCGTCTCCAGTTTGACTTAGAAACACAGAGTCCTAAATCCATAGAGTTTGCAATTTGCAATATGCATAACATGGTGGGGTATTCCGACACCATCCCAACAGGGAGGCAAGGCCAAACCTGGTTCTGTTCATCTCAGTTTCACAGGGGCAAGGGGTTCCCTCCAGGATGCCATCACCCCTCCAGGAGTCCACATCCCTTCACCCCATTTTCTGGGGCTTCCAAGAGTCAATGTTGCCAACATGTGAAGGGGCAGATGGGGAAAGAAAACTTGTCAAGGCCTCCAAGGCAAAAGCACTCACTCCAAACCAGATGCTCAGGGACCAGCCCAATTCTGCAGGCGGTGGATGGTGCACTCCAGACGGCAGCACGAGGGACAGCTGGTCCCCACAGCAGCTCCCACCTCACGGTTCCTCTTCCCTCCACTTCTCCCCAGCCACCTCCCCCGCATTTCAGATTTCCCCACATTTTCCTCTTCTGTGGTCCACAGTGACTGCCACCCCCACTCTCTTCTCCTCCAACTTCAGCCTGTGGCCATGGATGTGGTCTCTGTGAGCAGGAAAACCAGCAAGGCTGCAGATCAAACTTTCTGTCTGGAGCAGTGTTTCTAGCCTTGGGAGGTGGGTGACTCACATCGACCATACAGGCCAGGAGTGGGGATGGGATCTACCATGAGGGATGAAATGAACAGGTTTGATGATCTTAGTGGTACTATAGGGCATGGGGAGGGATTTTGCTTTGAGATTTCCTGCTTGTGTCAACTTTTTGGATCAATTGGCCCACTTCTAGCTCAGAAAGAGGGCCTCCTGCTACGTCTGCTATTACTAGCTGCATTTCCTCGGGCACCGGTGAGTGTCCACCCTGCCCCAGGTGTGTGTCTTTAGTTCTGTTCCTTTCATCACTCCAGCAAGGTAGGCACTTGTATCTGCGTGCTATAACGAAAGACACTGAGGCTCCCGGAGGCTGATTACCTCACTCAAGACAGCCCTGAAAGCTAAGTAATGGAATAAGTATTTGATTATTAGTCATGTCTTCTGGTAAACTAGGAAGAGACCACGTGCAAGGTCAGACCAATGGGCTGTCCAGACTGGAGTCTTTTTGACAATAGCACAAAGAAAGCATTGAAGAACGCCTGCTTGCACTTCCTTAGCTCACATGTTAGATGCGTGCCCACTACATTCCTACCTACTTATATTCACCTACTAGGAAACTAACGTGAATTAGATATTGACTATATGCCAAGCACTGTGCCGGACACTTGACGCTTCATCTCATTTGCTTCTTATTACCCTCTTCTGAAATAAGAATTGTTACTCTCATTTTTCGGATGAAGAAATTGATACTCAGAGTCATCATGTAACTGTTCTGAGGTCAAAGAGCCAGTGAATGGTAGAGCCATGACTTGAACGCATCGTGACAAGATTCCAGAGCCCGCTCCATGTGGCTTCCAGGAATCGAAACCCGTTTCTCTTGAGGCCATTCCAATGGCCCCTTTAAGAATCAGGACAAATCGGGGCGCCTGGGTGGCTCAGTTGGTTAAGCGACTGCCTTCGGCTCAGGTCATGATCCTGGAGTCCCAGGATCGAGTCCCAGGATCGAGTCCCAGGATCGAGTCCCGCATCGGGCTCCCTGCTCGGCGGGGAGTCTGCTTCTCCCTCTGACCCTCCCCCCTCTCATGCTCTCTCTCTCTCAAACAAATAAATAAAAAATCTTTAAAAAAAAAATTAAAAAAAAAAAAGAATCAGGACAAATCATTTTGTGACGAAGTATAAGAAAGTTGTATCTGGAAAGGTTCTGGGCTGATGCCCTCTGGGCCTTCAGGATGAGCTATTCAAATGCTAACTGAAAACTTGGATGACATAATGGTGTCAGGGTCTAAAAACGTCTAGAAAAGTTTCCACTTATATTTGTGAAAATCTGCTTCAGCTCGCTACAGGGCAAGTGAAACCAAAAGCAGGTAGTCATGGGCTAGTCTGCAGTTTCTTGTGGGAGGGGGCTCTCTCATTCCCCCATTCTGTAGCCCCAGCCTAGAACCAAGCACATCGCAATTATTGCCATTTATTGAGTACCTGTTATGGGCCAGGTAACTTTACAAGCCTCATCTCACTTAATCTCCATGGCAGACCTGCAAGGTAGATCATTTCACTGATGCAGACTCCTAAGGCTCAGAGAAATTAAGCAACTTGCCACTAATGAGTAACCCACTGGTACAACACAGGCTACCAGAGAAGGCTTCTTAGAAGGTCATCCTGGAGGATGCATTTGAAGGAGGGAAAGATGAGAAAGACCTAATTAGCAGCAACAAGAACAGTCATAGAGATAGGAAAGAGCATGGTCTTGCTCAGACCTAATTCAATAGCAATTTGGGGGGGTACACGGTTTCAAGTCTTTCCAAAGCATTCGATTTCGTTTCCATAGAAATAATAGTTCAACTTTTTACACTCCTATTTCACAGGTTTACACTTCATTTAATTAAATTATACCACGTGTGCCTAGAAAAATTGAGTTTGCTAGCAAACAGCATTGACTCCTGATAAACATCTAACTCCATTGATGTGGTTATTTACCTTCCTCGTGCCATATTTTTCTTGCTTGTAAATGGCATTGTTATAAGGATTTAATTAGTTGATCTATCTCAAAAGCTTGGTAAGCACTCAAATGTTTGAGTGCAGAAATACGCAGGTGTGCCTTAGCTGATAACTTTTCCAGAAGTTAATCCTCTGAATTGGTTCCATGAAAGTACATGAGAGCTTCTCCTATATTGGGGGTGGTGTTACTAGACAAAGATGCCTGCTATGGATCATAGAAAATCTCCCACCAAAACACCCCTTTTATTGCCTGGTCTTCTAATTAAATGTGCACTTGGTCCTCAGGATACCTGACACATACCTTATCCAAGAGCCTTATTCACATGTTTGGCCTGAGGGCAGGAAGTAAAACAAAAGCAACTTTCTCCTCCTTCAACATTTGAGTGGCTGCCACAAAAATAAAAAAATAACCTTTTTATTCTCCCAAAAGAACACTTACCATGAGCTTCTTAATCTCTCCTGTAGCACAGCAGATATATTCTCAGGAGTGTCAGGTTGCAAGGTATACACAAATTGCAAGAGTACCTCTGGGAACAAAATATGGCATACTCTCTGATGTTAGAGGACTCCCAGGGTTGATCTCCTCTCCCAGTCACTGGCAGCCAGTCACAAGCCTCCTAGACGTTACACCTCTCATGGAAAAGCTGGAAGGTAAGGTCCTCGAGAGAAATATGACAGAAAGAGCAAAGTCTTTAGAGGTAGACATGACTGGACCAAATCACACTTTGCCACTTAGCTGTGTGATCTGGGCAAGTCACTTAACTTCTCTGAGCCTCAGTTCCCTCAACTACACAATAAATCATCTTTGCTACATCAAATCCTTCAAAAGACTTCACGTGTTAAGGCCGAAATGCACCTAGCACATGACTGGGTACAGAGGAAGCATTTAATGAATGGCAGCCATGAGAATTGATTATTCTCCAAAATAGCTCCTACACTGACCCTTAGGGATAATGAGGCTCTAGAATGTAGTGGCTAAAAGCCAGGCTACCCTGGTTTAAATCCCAGATATTCTGTTCCTGAACTGGGTAAACTTGGGCAATTTCCTTAACCTCTCTGTGCCTCATTTTCCCTATCTCAAAAATGAAAAAAGTAACAGGACCTATCTCAAAGAACTGTAAGAATTAAATAAGTTGGTATATGCAACATGTTTAAAACAGTGCTTGGAACTGTTAAGTACTATTTCATCTACTACATTATTACTGTATCATAACTGTACCTTTAACTATGAACACCTTGAAACAAAGGTTGTCTTTCCTTTCTGTATCTCCAGGGTGTCAAAATGACTGCAACAGCTTAATACATGTTAATGGAATGAACTGAAGCATGTCACATGCCATGCAAATAAAGAATTTCCCTAGAAATGACATTAACACTATCCAAACTAACTGAGGGGGGCAGGCAATTTACTGTGGCTCATATTTATTTATTTTTTAAGATTCTATTTTTAAGTAATCGCTACACCCAACATGGGGCTTGAACTTACAACCCCAAGATCAAGAGTTGCACACTCTACCACTGAGCCAGCCAGGCCCCCCTGTTGCTCATATTTAAATTCTCCAAGACTGAATCTTACTTCAGGCACAGTTGAAACCAAATGTAGAAGGGAAGTAGCAGCCCTACCCAAACATAGATTTCTCCAAAGGAAAGAATTTTCTATTATAAGGAGGAGGTGAAAGAGATAATGGGCAGGCAAAAATGCTAGATGCCCTGACATGGGCCAAAAGATGGTTGTCAACATCGTTAGTCCTTGACCATTCCAGTCAATAAGAATCTGTCCAGTTTTAGTAGGTCTTTTAGGGAAAATATCATAATCTAAGTAGCATAACTGTTCCAGATTTTAACTTCCTCACATGAGGTTCTTCCTTGAATCTAATCTAATCCAAATTCCTTGAGCTTCTATTCAAGATGTTTTTCTTCTTGTTTGTTCCACTGTAGAAATTAAAAAGCAGCGAGGCAAATGCTTTATTCTACAATTCAGTCTGAAGACATTTTGAGTAAGAATGACTTCATCAATATGGTGCTACCTGGAGTGGTGTGGCAAGAAGCCGAGTCCAGTGGGAAAGAAAACTGATCCACTGATACTTTTGGCTGGCCCCAGGTTCTGGAATGGAGAGTGGGTGCTGTGATTACATCCCTAATTCTTATAATCCTCATCTAAAAAAAATTTTCTTCTTTCCTCACCCAGCAGCCTTATTCAAACAGGACAGGCACAGAGGAAGTGTCAGGAGAGGGGGGATGAAGGGCAAGCTGTACGGAATCAACACACTTGTTAAGTTCTTCCGAGTTCCACTTAAATCTTGAGATGTACTTACAGGACCAAAAATTATTCCCCAGTGAATCAGCAAAGATATCAAGTGTGATTTGCTTTTTTTTTGATGCAAAAGATCATTGCAAACTGCTCCATACTCTGCTTAGATTTGCTGAGGTGCCACCTCAGGTGCTCGCAAAAAGGAGATGTGAGAAAGAATTGTCACACCTACCAGCAGCCCTTCCTTCCACCGAGGTCACATCATGCGAGGTTGTGATCACTGACGTCAGATGTGCCGGCACTGCCCAGGGCACAATGACAAACATAGCAAGTCAGTCTGTTTTGTAATAACTTTTTCCATGTCTTTCCATCTATAAGAATTGAGTTGAAGTGATTTCTATTTTGCTTGTCTCCATTGATCCTTTTTGCTATAGAAAATTTCAAAAAAACACAAAAAACGAAATTAGAAGAGTAGTATAAAAAATACCCATTACCCAGATTCAGCAGCATTAGGATTTGACCACACCGCCTTCATCCATCCCTCTCCTTTTTTGCATAGTATTTTAAAGCAAATCCCAGACCTCATGTTATTTTGTCTCTAGATATTTCATTATGCATCTCTAAAATAGATAAATATTTTCTTACATAACCATGCTGCCAGGAACATGCCTTGCTACAGTAACAATTCCTTGATATCATCTAATTCTTAGACCATTTTCATAGTTCCCTGATATCTAAGAAATATCTTTGCTATCGTTGGTTCATTAAAATCAGGATCCAGATGAGGTCCATGCATTGCATTTGATGGTTATGTCTTTTGAGTGTTTTAAAATTTAGAATTGTCTCTCCTCACTTCACCCCACCTTTTATTTCTTCATGACCTTGACATGTTGATTAAGCTAGTTCAGTGGTGCTATAGAATATCTCATAATCTGGGTTTATCCATTTACGTCCTTGGTGGTCTCACTTAAACCTGAGCCTCCATTTATTTTATGTGAAGTGGAGGTTAGTTCTAAAAGCTTTATTGGCTTCAGGTTCTTTTTCTTTCCTAAGGGAGCATCTCAAGAAGCACATGTGCTGTCTCTTACTGAAGATTGATCTGTGGATTCCGGTGATGTCAGCCAGATCTCTCCATGGTAACATTCTCATAAGCTTTTCATCTAATGCTTTCATTTGCCTTAATCAGTTATATCATTAGGATGGCAAAATGGTGATTTTTCTAATTCCGTCATTCCTTCCACTGTCATTAGCTGGGAATTCTCTGTAAAGAACTCCTCCTCATCAATAGCCCCAGTAGGGCTATTTGGACACCCTGAAATGCAGATTGAATTGGAAAGGCAGCATAATGCTTACTCATTTGCCTTAAATTGCCCTTTTTCAGAGTGAGGATCGTGACCTAGTTACCACCAATGGCATCCAATGAGTTTGTTCAATTGTTTCTTTTGTCATCTCATGATGCCTCCTCCCCCCATGAACTCAGTAGGCTTTCATATATTCTATGTATTTCAATCAAATTCAATCACTACCTTTTTGGTTTCTTAAATTATCCCATTCTTGGTCAATTGGAGCCCTGTCATTGGGCTCCTGAGTCCTTTTGATATAACCCACCCATCTTTGATCACGTAATAGTTTTTGACTCAGCAGGATGTTCCAGCCTCATCTTGTACAGGTACTGTCCCAGACTTGGAATCAGCCACCCAAGAAGTCCTGGTTCCTTCAAATGGGAAATGTCCTTTAGGGACCACAATCTAGGCACTAGAGGTTGCTCATTGCCCATGGGTTTTTAATACTTCTAGGCCCTTCTGAAAAGTACAGAAACAGGAGATATTTTTGGGAAAAAAAAACCATATTTCAAATATCAAATTTGTAATATTTCTACTATTATTTCTAGTTATTTCTAATATTATATTTATAATTCAAATTTAATGTTAATATTTATATTAATGCCTTTGATTTCACTTTTTCTTCTCTTACATTGAAAATCTTGATTCCTAACATTAACATAGTTACTTATTACTGTATGCAACACTGTATAAAAAATAGTTTCAAAATACTAACATGGGGCACCTGGTGGCTCAGTCAGTTAAGCGGCTGCCTTTGGCTCAGGTCATGATCCTGGGGTCCTGGGATCCAGCCCAGCATCAAGCTCCTTGCTCAGTGGGGAGTCTGCTTCTCCCTCTCCCCTGCTGCTCCCCCTGCTTGTGCTCTGTCAAATAAGTAAAATCTTAAAAAAAAAAATACTAACACAAAGACTGCTACTAGCAATGTAACTATTGAATGAAGTGTTAGATTTCTTTGCCCTTAAAATATATACCACAATGTACATACAACAAATATACTATATTGTAATATCACTTGAAATCACTTGAAATAATTGTTTTCTCTGTGCAGCTACATCATTAACTTGATATACAGTTAGGTTTATTGTTTTCAATTTGTTTTAAAATTATA
Source organism: Mirounga leonina (assembly GCF_011800145.1). NCBI lineage: Eukaryota > Metazoa > Chordata > Mammalia > Carnivora > Phocidae > Mirounga > Mirounga leonina. Next base: position 17,370,803 of record NW_023270852.1, read on the forward strand.
GGAATTGTCATTTTAAATTAAATTTAATGTTTTAATGTTAAATTAACATTTAATTATAAACATAACATATAAATGTTAAAACATTAAATGTTTTAAATGTGTAAAACACATTTATATGATTCCAAGGAAAAAAAAAAACATAACAGTTGTATTTGCAGAATCTCTTTTCCATCTTTGTCTCCTCCACCCTATGTTGAATTACATGAAATTGCCAATAATTAACCATTTTAACAGCAAAAATGGTAATTTCTATGGAGCTATATATATATATATGGATATATATATATATCCCCACCCTTTCTTACAGAAAAGATAACTACTATATATATTAACTACTATATATATTATTCTCCATTTTGTTTTTTCACTTATATTCTAGAGATCGTTCCTCCACCTTCATTTTCAGCTGCATTATCTTCCATGCATGTATGGATGTACCAAAAGTTTTATTCAGTCAAACCTAATAGAGGTTTGGACATTTGAATAGTTCCAATCATTTGTTATTAAAAATATTGCCTCCATGAATAACCTTGTATGCCATTTCATCTTTTAACCCAGTCCATATTTTTTTATAATTAGATTTTATTTTTGTAAATTTGTACAAATACGGTGCAAGTTCTTTTTTTTTAGGGGGGATGGGAAGAGGGAGAAGGAGTGAGAGAATCTTAAGCAGGCTGACCTGGGGCTCGATCTCACAACCCTGAAATCATGGCCTGAGCTGAAATCAAGAGTCAGTTACTTAACCGACTGAGCCACCCAGGTGTCCCCTACCCAGTCCATATTTTAATCAGTAGGTGTAAGGCCACCCTATCTCAAAGAGACCACCCCCATCATACCTAGCTTAAGTCATTCATTCTGGTGGACATTTGTCCTGGTCTTTGGTACCCAGCACCTTTTGAATACCCTTTTGATGTTAGCAGGATTTTCCCTTTTGAGTTCCACCAAGTTAGAAGGCAGAATGGTCATTCCCCTCCCGCTCCTTTTCAGCAAGGACACAGGCCCGTGCCTTGTACTCCTCTAGTCAGATGCACTCCGGTGGGACTCCGGTGAGAAAGGGGGCTGGCAAGGGGAAAAGACTGAAGATTGCGCTCCTCTCACTGGTGAGGGTGACAGCAGAGCTGTGTGCTTGGGGCGCCTGGGTGGTCTGTAGGGTTGAGTTCCTGATGTAGAAGAGGCTTGATGCCTTTGGCAGCGGTGCTGGCAGTCACACTGAGCTCCCTCCCGGCAGCTGGTAATTGCTGAGTGGTGATGGGCCAGAGGCCTGTTTTCTCATTAGGCCAGTTGTGTCCCATAGTGCTGGGCGATTTTCTTGGGAGCTTAGCCCCAAGATTGTTTCCTCCAGTCTTTGCGACAATTCTACAAGCTACCCAATGTTCTTTGAATAAACCCTTTTCTGCTTAATCTGTCAGCATCAGCTTCTGCCACTTGTAGCCAGGAAATAATTTATGCAGCAGATGCTGGGAGTCAAGGTGTAAGTTTTAAGTACCACAGGGGCCTGACCGTCCTCTGACTTGCCCTTTTACCTCTCTTCCTTCATCCTAAGAATGCTTGTGAGTTCTAGGAGAGAAGGGACTGTGGCATATTTAAAAGAACTAGGTCAGTAGGGGCCCAGGAGCTCTTCTGCAGGAAACCCCTTTGAAAATCATCAGTCATAAGTAGAGGATGTTTTCCTGATTGCTGGAGGGGAAGAAGAGATGGTAGGGATGAAGTCAGCAGAGACCCAGCATAGCTCCTGGGGTCCACAGGGCAGAAAGATGGTGAGACCAACAGATAGAACAGAGGCACTAAATGTAAAGATTTCACCCTCACCCCTAAGGCTTCTCAGGTGAATAATTGGGGCAGGAGATCCTGAGGAAAAAACGTAACTTTCAGATAATCTGGAAGATGGGATCTAGAGAATCAGGACTTCGGGTAATCTTGTGAGTGGACCCATCTGGACCCAGTGGCAGGCTAGACCAGGCCACAAGTACTAAGGCTACGAACTTGTTATCTCTCAAAAATGGCAACTATTCCCCCAGCTTATCATTTGTCCTTCCATTTTGTGTTTGTTGACCAAAAAATTCTTAGTATATATTTAATTCTATTGATATTTTTCTTTGTGATATCTTACACTGTTTTTCTGTTTAAATAACATTTTCCCTTTCCAAAAATACATTCAACATTATATTTTCTTGAATTCAGTTGGGTGTATGGTGTGATCACCTTGCACTCAATGCTTGGAGAAAGCTGTCAGGCTAAAAACAACCAGGTAACATTAGACATACTTCACAAATTCAAAGAATGTTTTGTGATAATGGGATACAATTCTTTACCTCGAAAACTGTCAGGCGTTAGAAAAAAAAACAATGAAGGTGAGCGTGAAGGAAAATGGCATCCTTAGAAGTGTTGTTTTCCACTTACCATTCTGTTTAAGAGCCTAAAGTTAAACAAATAGCAAGCAAGGTGAAAGAAAGAAAGGGAGAAAGAAAGAAAGAAAGAAAGAAAGAGAGAGAGAGAGAGAGAGAGAGAGAGAGAGAAAGAAAGAAAGAAAGAAAGAAAGAAAGAAAGAAAGAAAGAAAGAAAGAAAGAAAGAAAGAAAGGAAAAAGAAAGAAAGAAAAAAGAAAGAAAAGGAAGGAAGGGTGGGAGGGAGGGAAGAGACAGAGGGTAAGGGGAAGGGAAGGAGGGAGGGAGAAAGAGAAAGGAAGGGAGGGAGGGAGGAAGAAAGGAAAAGAGGGAACCTGTTGATTGAAGAAGACTTAGGAAACACCACTTGATAAAAACGTGGATCTTGTGCAGATAATGATTCCAATAAGCCAACTTAAAAAAAAGAGACGATTGGAATTTGAACACTGTGTATTTGATGACAATAAAGAATAATTATTTGGGGGGTGCCTGGGTGTCTGAGTCGGTTAAGCATCCGACTCTTGATTTCAGCTGAGGTCATGATCTCAGAGTCATGAGGGCTCTGTGCTCAACACAGAGTCTGCTTGAGACTCTCTCTCCCTCTCCCTCTGCCCATCTCCCCCCACCCAGCCTCTTTCTCAAATAAGTAAATAAATATTTTAAAAGAAAGAATAAATAATTTGGGGGCGCCTGGGTGGCTCAGACATTTAAGCATCTGCCTTCAGCTCTGGTCGTGATCCCACAGTCCTGGGATCGAGCCCCGCATTGGACTCCCTGCTCAGCAGGGAACCTGCTTCTCCCCCTGCCTCTGCCTGCTTCTTCCCCTGCTTGTACACACTCTCTGTCAAAAATAAAAAATCTTAAAAAAAAAAAGAATAAATAATTCGTTGGTTGTAGACATTTTTTTTTTTAAGAATTTATTTATTTGACACAGAGAGACAGCGAAAGAGGGAACACAAGCAAGGGGAGTGGGAGAGGGAGAAGCAGGCTTCCCGCCGAGCAGGGAGCCTGATGCAGGGCTTGATCCCAGGACCCTGGGACCATGACCTGAGCCGAAGGCAGACGCTTTACGACTGAGCCACCCAGGCGCCCCTGTGGATATGTTTTTAACCAAGTTCTTATCTTTTAGAGACAAATATGAAAAGATATGATGTCTGGGATTTACTTCAAAACAATGCAATGGTGCGGGAGAGACAAGGATATAAATGAGACGAGACTGGCTATGAGTTGTTAATTGTTGACGTTGGGTGATGGGTACATAAGGGTGCATTATACTATCTACTTTTCCATAGATTAATATTTGAACTTTCCCATGGTAAAAATTTTTAAAAGGAGATGAAAAAATATATATATAGTGGCAATGATGTGGCAGTAGGAATTGCTAAATATTCCAAGATAGGTGGTGAAGCTCCAGTTTCTCAGGGTGGCACATTTGGGGCAGATCACGGCCTCACCTAAGCTGGCTGCACCTTGCCAGTGTGCATGGGATTTCACAAGCAGCAAATCTTTACTGAGAGCCTTCTGGTGTGTCAAACCCAATGAGAAAGATTCTTCTGCTGGGATGGAGAAAGAGATGTGCAGTGTACCAGTTTATAGAAATAGTATAATGAAATAATCACTCACACAAAAAGTCCCTCAAGGTTCATCTAAAATCAACATGTATCATTTGTGTAGTTTTTAAAATACACTTTTATTAAGAACAGAACAAAATCTGACCATATCACATTGCTGTTTAAAACGATCCATGAATCTTTTTTTTTTTTTTAAGATTTTATTTATTTATTTATTTGAGAGAGAGAGAGAGAAACAGCATGAGAGGGAAGAGGGTCAGAGGGAGAAGCAAGCTCCCTGCTGAGCCGGGAGCCTGATGTGGGACTTGATCCCAGGATTCCCAGATCATGACCTGAGCTGAAGGCAGTCGCTTAACCAACTGAGCCACCCAGGCACCCGATCCACAAATCTTCTAATTGTCATCAGGACAAAGCTCCTTAGCCAGCCTACCTCACATCCATACCCTGCCTCCTTCCCCAAGCCCCATCTCCTGCCCCTCATCCCCACACACTTTCAACTCCAGACACAGGAAAGGACTTGTAGTTCCCAGAACATGCCTCTCAGAGTTGATGTTCTCTTGGGCGTTTCAGCCATTCATTCAGTAGCATTCATCTGTACTGGGCCTTGCATCACGCTGTCTCATCACTTCATGGACTGTCCTTTTCCCTCATCAGTCATTCTTCCAGCCTCTCTTACTTGTCATGTTCTCTGAGAAATCATCTTTGAACCACTCAAGCTGAAAGAGGTGCCCCTCTTCTGTATTCTTTGTATACGGGGAGCAGCAGGGAAAGCATGGGGACATGTCTTATTTCTCCCACTGTGCCCTGAGGGCAGAGATGGAATGCTGTTTAAGCACAGTGTGTGGCTTAAGACTTGAGTCATATTAGAAAACCAATAAACACTTGTTGAATAAATGAGCAAATGAACGAATGAAGCTTCCCCATTAGCATGTAAACCCACAAGGGCAAGGATTTTTGTTGTTTTGTTCTGCTTTATCCTTAGCACCCAGGACACTACCTGGCACATTAAATATTTGTTGAAATAATTAAAGGTACTTGTCAAAGAAAAATCAAGGCGATGTTGATATTAAAACTCATGTGCAAACTGGCTACTTGCTGCGGTCAGCCTGTCTGTGGATGGGCAGCAGACTTTGATCCTGGGCTAAAAAAGAAATTAAAGACAAAAAGTGCTTTGGAGGTCAAATACAAATCCATATTTTATTGAGTAAATAACCTGGATCTTAAAACTCTCCCTAAGCTCAAGAGAGACCAGAACATTTACTTATTTGTTTTTACATGCACTATTTTAGAAATCAGTATACTAAGTGTTGATTTGACTTCACCTAAAAAGAAAAAGTTAAGATTTTTGGAACTGAAGTAGATTCTCATTTGACACAGGTCATTTTCTATGTGTCCATGTTGACTGTGGATCTAGAGAAACATATGCAGCAATGGGGCCGCACATGGTTTCCTACACCAGGAACAGCCAGAACCCTAGGAAATCATGAATGACATCACCCTTACTGATCTAATTTCTAAAAGACAATGGAATAATTTCTTCTTGCCCAAACCTTACTACAACGGTTTGGACCAGCAATTCCATAGTGGGGTGAGGGGAGGGCTGCACCGACAAAGGACAATTGTTGACCTCCCCACAGCAGCAGGATGGTTTACAAAGTGATCTTTCTTAGGAGTTCTGCCTGGGACTATTGTACACATGACAGGTGCTCTTACATAAGTAAGGCCGAGTTGGATTCCATTTGGATTTCTTTTCTTCTTAAAACCGTCTTTCTCTGGACTTGTCCTCTCTAAGTCACTAGAACAACAGAAGGGAAAAGTGAGATCTTGAACATCCTGGGGAATCGAGGCAGGATTTCCTTCCTCTTTCTTTACTCATCCACCTTTTCATGGCTGCCATCCGCTGGGACCTCTTTTGAGAGGAGCTTTTATTCCCTGCTTTCTTTCAGGCTTCTGCCTCACATAATCTTCACTGGCTTTTCACAAAGAAAACTAAGACTCCCATTTATTTTATCCAATCCACCGCTACATTCAGCCTTGAAAACAGCATGCAGCGCATTATCCTCATGGGAACAAATAACAGAATGGAGCCTGACTATTTTCCATGAGGCTGGTTTTTGTTAATCAAACACATTTATTCTCTGAAACATTTTCAGTGCCTGTTGAGAAATAAGTGGTACCAGAAAGGACAGTATCTCTCAGCATGCAACTTAGAAATGTATAGACAATAGGTCTTAATGTGAAAATAAGTCAATAACTTGTGGAGGGACAGTAGGACCATTTTATGTATGATCAAGATGGATACACTATGGGTACCCTTGACCTAACAGTTCTGCTGTAGGATTCTAGCTCACAGGAATGCTCATGCCTGGAAGCAAAGGCATATGAATGGCATTACTTATTGAAATATATATATTTATATATACAGAGCCATATGAACTGACAAAAAGAGACACACTGTATATTGCAATGTGGAAAAAATTCATTGCAGAACAATATGTAATATATGATTCCACTTTTGTTTAAATAATCCACACCATATGTATATGGATGTATGTCCTTTTATATATTTACAGATATAAAGAAGTCTGGAAAGATAACCAACAACAAACTGTTAACGGTGGTTCCTTCCTCTGGAGAGTGAAATTGGGGGAGTTTCACTTTTTACTTCATCAGCTTTGGTATTATTTTAATTTATTTTTAGAAAACAATAAGGGAAATAAATAACTGAATTAATACAAGGTAGTTAACACATATAAAGTGCTTATTCTTAGCTGGGCAAGTGCTGGACACTTTATATATCATCTTACTTGTTCCTCCAACTTTCCGAAGTAGGTTAATACTATCCCCGTTTACAGATGAGAAAACAGATTCTGAGAAGTGAGTAACTTGCCCAAGGTAACAGGGCTACTAAGTAGCAGATCTGGGATTCGAACCCAGGGCTTTCTGACTTCAAGGCCCAAAATATTCCCATTGGTCCAACAATGCCATTTCGTGTGATATAGTCCAGCTCAGTAGATGGGCTTATTAACATTGCCACATGGCTGCTGAATGTTAAGTGTACTCTTTAATATACAAAAGGGGAAGGAATAGTATAATGAATCCCTGTGCTCATTATCATCCAGAGACAACAATTACTAATATTGTGTGTGATTGTTTCATCTACTCCCAACACATACTTTTTACTTTTTAGGAAGCCTTTTAATGCCAATTCAAGACATCATATCATCTCCCCATAAATACTTCAATCTGTAAAAATAAGAACTTAAAAAAAAAACTCATAATGGTGTGATACCATTTTCACACAAAAAGATAACAATCATTCCTTAATATTATTAAAACCCAATTCATGTAAATTTTCCCAGATTGTCTCAAATGTATCCTTTTGTGGTTATTCAAATTCATGTCTCTTAAATCTTTGTCTCCTTGAATCTATAATTTCTCCCTTCCTTTTTCTTCATATGACTTACATATTGCAGAAACTAAGTCATTTGTCTGGTAGAATTTCTCATCTTCTTGATTTGATTTCTTATATCTTTATGGTGTCATTTAACATGCTTCTCTATCCTTTATATTTCTCACAAACTGGTGATTAGAGACCTTAAATTCAGGTTCAATTCTTTTGGCAAGACTTTTTCTTAAGTGGTGATGTATACTTCCTACTGCATTTTATCAGGAGGCAACTAGGGTCTGGCTGTCCCATTTTTAATAATGCTAAGGTTGAACACTGAGTTCCAGGGATGCCAGCCTGATCCTCACTGACCTTCCACCTAATAGTGTTAGCAGCCATCGATGGTTTTTGCCTAGATCCATTTTTTCATTAGGGGCTTAGGGTCACTTAAAATTCTATAAGACTTAGGGATATTTTTCAAAGACTTATTTATTTATTTGAGAGAGAGCGAGAGAGCATGAGTGGGAGGGGTACAGGGAGAAGAGGAAGAAAGAATCTCAAGCCGGGCACCTGCGTGGCTCAGTCGTTAAGCGTCTGCCTTCGGCTCAGGTCATGATCCCAGGGTCCTGGGATCGAGCCCCACATCGGGCTCCCTGCTCAGCGGGAAGCCTGCTTCTCCCTCTCCCACTCCCCCTGCTTGTGTTCCCTCTCTCCTCGTCTCTCTCTCTGTCAAATAAATAAATAAAATCTTAAAAAAAAAAAAAAAGAATCTCAAGCCAACTCCACGCTAAGCGTGGAGCCAACATGGAGTTTGATCTCATGACCCTGAGATCACGACCTGAATGGAAACCAAGAGTCAGACACTTAACCAACTGTGCCACCCAGGCGCCCCTAAGACTTAGGTATTTTTTAACAAACATCTTAAGATAGCAATACTATGTCTTAGTTTTGGGGCAAGATATTAAAAAAAAAAAACCTTCTTTTATCTACTACCCCTCATGGGTTTTTCTTGTTTTTGTTTCTGCAAAAGTAATTGAGTTTTTATTGTGTTTTATTTGAGCTTTTATGAGTAATTGAGTTTTGTTTTCCTGAGATCATCAGTATTCTGAAAACTTCTAAGCCCCATGTGGGACCATTTTGCTACTTAGGTTGACATTTTTATTAACCTGTTATTCGGAATTTTTATCTATGTTTCAATTCCTAAATAATTCATAAAAAAGTAAAAAGAAACAGATCTCCCATTCTTCTGTGACAAATATCACAGTAAGCCAGCTAAACTCGGAGGCTCTGAGTCATTTTCAATTTCATGCCCAGGATAAAGGTGGTTTCTGTCAGTGATCCTAAGGCCATTATTCATTTCACATTTATTGTAGCTTCTGTCCTGTTCTGAGGCTAAAGAGAGGAAAGGACGAGGCCCTGTCCTCCAAGGGTTCACAATCTCCTACACCAATAAAATAGGGAACTGTCCCAAAGGTTCTTGGGGCACAGGGAAGAGGCACCCCCAACTATGGAATCAGGGAAAGCTTCTTAAAGGAGATGTTGAGTTTTAGAGGATGAGTGGAAAGTAACTAGGCGAAGGACATTCCAGGAAAAGAAAACCCGTCCAAAGCATGGAGGCAGGAAAGAATAGGTCCTTTCAGAGCACTGCACATGGTTTTGTATGGCTGGAGAGTAAGCTTTATAGGGGTGGCTGTGGCGGGGAGGGGCAGGGGCAGGGCATGAGCGCCTTGTCTGCCATACTAAAGAGTTAGGATGTCCTTGAAGGATTTTAAGCAGAAGAGTGACAGGATCTAATTTATGTTGTATATTTTTTCAATAGATTTTTTTTTCTTTTTTCTCTTTTGAAGTCAAATTCACATAACATAAAATTAATCATTTTAAAGTGAACAATGCAGCGGCATTTGGCACATTCACAGTGTTGTACAACCATTACCTCCGTCTAGCTCTAAAACACTTTCATCGCCCCAAAAGGAAACCCATACCCATTAAGCGGGCACTCCTGATTTCCCCCTCTCCCCAGCCCTGGCAACCACCAGTCAGCTTTCTACTTCTGTGGATTTACCCTATCCCCTCAGTACATTTTTATTTCTAAAAATTACACAAGTAATACGGATTCATTACAGAAGAATCGGAATATAGATGAGCAAAAGAGGAAAATAAGTATGTCTCACAATCTTAGCATACCATCATAGTTAACTTCTGTATGCTGTGATCCTTCTAAGCAGTTTTTTTCTGCACTTCCCCACCCCTATCCTCCATGTCCTTTACAGGGTCCTCCAACCTTCTGGAGTACCCCAACTCTTGAGATATAAAAGAATTCTGCTCAAACCCCTATCCTATGTATAGTCCCTCCCAATATCTCTCAGGGTTCTGGGGGGTTTTGAAGATGGAGGCAGGGGTGTCCTCCCTTTAGCCACCTCTAGCTCTGATCTTCTGCCTTGATCCCTACGCTTCATTTACCTCCTGGGCACACTGTCTCTTCTACACTTCCCCAACTCCTTCTCTCCCCAAAATATGGCCTAAACAAGGTGGTGTGTTAGCAAATACTTAAAAAAAGATTTGGGGGCAACAGAGGATGGCTTACATTGAAGCACGACTCAGAGACAACTTGAAACTGAATTTCAGAGACGAGTTCTAAGAGTCCAGTAGTCATTCTCACTGGCTGTCTCTCCACCTGGAGCTACAACAGCATTAGCTGCAGGCTTCCCTCCCTCCCTATCTTTTCCATTTTTTAAATTCAACCTCCTCTAACTCATTTCCAATTCCCATTCCCTTTTGCACAAGGCAATTCAAGGTTCCTTTTGCTTTGCTCCAAACTGCAAAGCAATTCTAAACTATTCTGCTAAGTCAAAATGGTCCCTCCCTATGAGAACTCTAGTGCTAGGTTGTCCAACTCATAACTTTCCCCCTACTGGCTGCATTTCCATTATTCTTTCTTATTTTAAATATCTTTCCTTAAATATTTTTTGTTCCTATTCTCCTACATCTTTTTTTTTTTTTAAAAAAGACTTTATTTATTTGACAGAGAGAGAGACAGCAAGAAAGGAAACACAAGCACGGGGAGTGGGAGAGGGAGAAGCAGGCTTCCCGCCGAGCAGGGAGCCCGATGTGGGGCTCGATCCCAGGACCCTGGGATCATGACCTGAGCTGAAGGCAGACGCTTTATGACTGAGCCACCCAGGTGCCTCTCTACATCTTTTTTTAAAAAAATTATTTATTTATTTGTGAGAGAGAGAGAGCGCATGCAAGCAGGGGGAGGGGCAGAGGGGGAGAGAGAACTGCTTCTCCCCACTAAGCATGGAGCCGGAAGTGGGGCTCAATCACATGACCCTAAGATCAGAATCTAAGCCAAAATCAAGTGTCCAACACTTAACTGACTGAGCCACCCAGGCCCCCTTCTACATCTTTTGAAATGGTTGCACACATCCCCTATTTTGGACACTTAGGTAGTTTCCAATGCTTTATTATTATAGACAGTTCCATGTTATATAGTAAAGATTATTAAGGGTATGTATATCCTTATTAAACATATGGATATATGTCCTCAATTACTTCTTTGTTGTACATTCCCAGTCGTAGCATTGCTAAAGAGTAAATCCTATCTAATGGCTTTTATATATACCCTCTAGAAGAACTGTATGAATGGATATACCCAATAATGTTTGAAAGTGCCTGAATCTGGGCACCTGGGTGGCTCAGTTGGTTAAGCGACTGCCTTCAGCTCAGGTCATGATCCTGGAGTCCCGGGATGGAGTCCCACATCGGGTTCCCTGCTCGGCAGGGAGTCTGCTTCTCCCTCTGACCCTTCTCCCTCTCATGCTCTCTGTCTCTCATTCTCTCTGTCTGAAATAAATAAAATCTTTAAAAAAAAAAAAAAAAGAAAGTGCCTGAATCTATTAACCCGTGTTAATAGTGCATATATTTATTATTTTTTTCTTTGTGGTTTTAATTTACATTTCTTTGACTTATAGCGGAGTTGAACTTTTTTGCTTATTAGCCATTTGAAGTTTTTGTGTGTGTGTAAAATACTTTTTCTGGTCAACTGTATAGTTTCATTTTTCATTTATTAATTTGGAGGGTCTTTGAATGTTAAGGATATAAGCCTTTGGTTAAGGGTATTTCCTACAATATCATTTCTTTTAACTTAGTTTATGATGAATTTTGCAGTATAAAAGATTCACCTTTTTATACAACCACATCTATCATCCTTTATGAGCTCTGTTTTTAGTTTCATATTTAGAAAGTCATTCCTTACTCCAAAGTTTTGTTGATACTCACCGTATTTTCTTCTTCTTACAATTCTTAATCCTTCTGGAATTTATCTTTGTGCACTATGTGAGTTTGGGTTTATTTTTCATCATGATACAGTTACCTTAACACTCCCCACTGATAGAAAGCACAGGCTTTTTTATGTACACAATTCTTCTATGTACTTAAGATATATTTCTGAACTGTGCTTTCTACCTGGTAATGTTTTTATTATTGTATCTTGCTGGTTCATCTTAATATCTGGTAGGAAAAGGCTTTTGGGGTACTATTCTTCCTAAAGATGTGCTTGACTTTCTTTTTGCCTTTTTTCTTTCTCTTTTTTGTTCAAAACATTTACTTTGCACCTTATACAGGACACCCCGAAGTTTGCATCATGACTTGAGAGTTACCCCTGGGATCTACAGGCAGTATGTCCATCTCAACAGCATGATTCTGGGAGTTGGGGAGTCATGCAAACACAGGCAGGACTTTCGAGGCAGAAAGGGTGCAGAGCAGGCATGTACTTCAATCCTTTCTTAAGGAAAAGGCAGTAGAGCATTCTGAGTCACTGAAAACTGGTACAAAAGTTTTGCAAAATAAACTTTAAATAGATTCCTTTCACATTCTAAAAAAAAAGTTCTAGCTATTTTTATTGAGGTTTTGTTAAATTTATAGGCTTCGCCTGAGGAAAATTAATATCTTTACAATATTAAATCTTCCAACACAGTAATGTAGAATGTCTCTCCTTTTATTCAAATCTCCTTATAGATTCTGTGGTAAGGTTTGTAGATATGCACATTTATCATTAAGTTTATTACTAGGCACTTTGATTTTTTTTTATTACCATGATATATGGGTTCTTCATTTCTATTTTCTTTCTTAGCTAATTCTTGCTGATATACATTTTTTTTTAAAGATTTTATTTATTTATTTGACAGAGAAAGACACAGCGAGAGAAGGAACACAAGCAGGGGGAGTGGGAGAGGGAGAAGCAGGCTCCCCGCAGAGCAGGGAGCCCGATGCGGGACTCGATCCAGGGACTCCAGGATCATGACCTGAGCCGAAGGCAGTCGCTTAACCAGCTGAGCCACCCAGGTGCCCTATACATTAATTTTTAAATATTTGTCATAATTGCCAAACTTTCTGAACTCTTGTTAGTTCTAACAGTTTTTCAAGCAACCATACAGTCTTCAAATAATGATAATTTTGTCTGTTCCTATCAAATATTTATACCTCCCTTATCTCTTTTTCTCATTATTGCATTGACTGGCACTTCCAGAACAATCTTAAATAATGCTAATGACAGTCAAATTATTAACTTTAATGGAAATGCTTCTAATGTTTTATTGCTAAGTATAATATTAGCAGTTGGTTTGACATATTAACATGTTAAGATTTTCTTTAATCAAAATGTATGTTGATTTTTAGAAATTTTTTTAGCATCCTGTTAAAATGATCATATGATTTTTCTCCTTGACATCATTGATCAATACATATAATATATTCTATATTGATGCCATAAATTATGTAAATAGGTACTTTTACCATTGAACTTTTCTTTTACCATTGAACCTTCTAAGCTCTTTTTGGTCATGGCGATTTGCCTGTTAAAATTATAACTGCAGGTTTAGTTTGGAAAATGGACTGGAAGGAGACAATGACAAAGGTAGAGAGAACATTTAGGAAGCAATTACAGTTCTGAAATAAAACAATGGCAGTGGAGACAGAGAAGAGGTCTGGATCTGAGAGATGTTTAGGAAGAAAGATCAACAGTAGCTCCTTGGATATGAAATCTGAAGGGAAGAAAGGAATCCTTCCTTCCAAGAACTGCTAGGTTCCTGGTTTGGTGACATTTACCAAGACAGGGCTACAGGAAGAAAAGCAGGTCTGGGGGTGGGGGATTGGAGAAGAGGATAAAGGATGAACTCAATTTTAGGACTCTTAAGTTTGATGTCCTGAGTGGAACACCCAGGTAGAGACAGGTAAGTCATCATCTACATGGATCTGGAGCAGAAAGACTTGGGCTGTAAATATCAACCTGGTGATTATCAGTGCATAGAAAACAGTTAAGTGTAGAGCGTGAGAATACAAGAAGGCTGAAAATGGAACCACAAAGAATGACTCATTTTAAGAGATGGGAGAAGGAAGAAGTGGTTGTATATGGCACACAACTTTACTCCCCTCGACTACTTCCTTCTTTCCAGAGGCACCATTCACCTGCACCATTCACCTGCTGCCTCTGCTGAGTTCCCTGGAGTCAGAAAGGAAGTCCCAGACCCGTATGACCTACACACCCTCCCATCTGTACTGGTTTCTCCTCACTCTCAGATAAGACTAAACGCCATACCACAGGACATGAAATCTTGCTTCTGCAGATGGTGTCAATAGACCAGGTAATGCACCATAGAAGTCACACAGAAGGGGCACCTGGGTGGCTCAGTTGGTTGAACATCTGCCTTTGGCTCAGGTCATGATCTCTGGGTGCTGGGATGGAGTCCTGCATAGGGCTCCCTGCTCAGTGGGAGAGCCTGTTTCTCCCTCTGCCCCTCCCCCTCTGTGATCTCTCTCTTTCAAATGAATAAATAAAATCTTAAAAAAAAATAAGTCACACAGAATGACAAGAGAGTTAGCTTCTTGTGGGGCTTGACAAATGGGAAATGAGAGATGGAAGTGAGGTTGATAGGTGCATTTTTCTCATTTCCCCCTTCTACACACTATTTCAAGGTTGGGATTCCTCCCTATGGCCATGACAGAGAACCTCTGTGGCTCAAGGAATCTACCTAAGTCACCTGCTATTTCTCACCATGGCTTGCTGGGAGTAGTGCCAGCATGTTAACATATCATACTGCACTGCTTGGCTTTTTTCACTGTTACCTTCCTGAGCTTGTACCTAACCCCTTCCCCCCCACACAAAAAAATCAGCACTTTAATATTGACCCCAGGTGCTATAATCTAGAGAATTTTCACTAAGACACAGATGCTAAATTGGTAAATTGAATAGGAGAAAGACTATTTAAATCAACTCTTCATTTGGACTTGGATCTTTAGAGCATGTGTTCTATTTTTCTGAGATTTCAACATGATGTAATGAGAAAGGGAATAAAAAGGAGGGCACTGTGGAGGCATGAATCGTGATTAGATCTGAGAAAGGTAGAGCAGGACCAGGTAGAGAACTGTCAAATTAGAAGATGAAAAGGATATTAAACATTAATATTAGAACAGCTGTTGAGTTCACATGTTACCCCAGGTTAGGTTATTGAAAGAACATAGCAATCTGGTTTTATTTATTAAGTCACTATCAGAAGTACTAGCAACATCTAGCAAAACCTGTCATCCATAAGATGTCTATTTGCTTTGCTACAACAGAAAGGCTACAACAAATAGCCTTTATCTATTGGCCTTTCTCATGAGGAGGGCAATGTCCTGGGCTTAATGGAAGTAGGGCAGTTGCTGGGGGGAGGCTTCTCAAACTAATAAGACTTAGATGTACCCTGAAGATGATATGGTCTCAGAGGCATAAGTACAATGAAGTATACAGATTATTATTAATACAAGGTCATATAACATTTAAAAATTACTCAAAAAAGGGTACAAATAAAATTCTAAGAAGATCAAAGGAGGGAGAGATTATGTTAGTGGAAAATAATTGGGAAACACTTGAGAGAGGTAGTATATTTGTTAGACCTAATTTTAATAGTTACCCCCAGGGGAAGGATAGGCAGACTATACGAGTAAAAAACCAGCACAGGGGCAGGAAATAACAGTATAATTGTAGAATGATAGACCTTAACAGATTTGAGGGATATATCCAAAAACTTTGAGAATCCCCAAATAGTCATAAACCACTATATCATACATCTTCCCCAACAAAATGCATATATAATACTGAGTATGTAGATACAAAGCCATCATGTGATGTGAAAGATGGACTATCAGCTAGCCTTGCATACCAACTAAATGATTTGCTTCTTCATGTCCATATCCAAGTACACAGGATGCAAATTTGGAACTCAGCAAAATGATACATGACTGCCTTTTACCCAGGGACAATCAACGTTGAATGTTAAATCCATAAATATCAACAGCCTACTGAAGTTCCATCTGGCTGAAGTGTTCAGCATGAATCAACCCAGAAAAGGATTCCACTTGTTTTAGGATAAAAGGAAACATTTTATCATTTGTTTGCAATTTCTTAATATTTCTTCTATTTTGATGAAGCTCGTTTCATGAACATATCTTGTGTTTTAGCTTCTTCTCTTCTATCTACACTCTACCTAACACCAGGTGAAAATTCATCCTCAGGTCAAGAAGGATAACTAGACAGGTCCAACCCCTCAGCAGGCCTTGTAGACCACTGGGGACCATTAGAAGAGTGGCCCATGGGAGCTCTTCTGTCCATCCTGGGTCTGGGAACACAGCCAAGTAAAAACCTTAGTGGTAATCAGGACCCTACAGTATAGGCTGGAAAAAACTCTAACTTTGATCACATCCCAGTGTCTCTCTCCTGACGGCTTTGACAACCTTTAAGCTGAAGAAGAAAAAAGGGGATTGCAGGAAGATACAATTAAGATTGCACTCATGCACATGCACACACATGCATACACACACAAACCAAAACCAAATGAACAAACAGTGGTCTCCACTGTTTGGCTTGCTGCCAGAAATAGCAGGCACTGAAAGAACAAGAAGCAGTTCCCAAGAACAACCTTTCCACAAAGCAAAGCCCTGAAGAGTTAACTGACTCACGGAAGCCAAAATGGGCTTTCCAAAGCTTCAAATGAGGGCTTCAGTCAGCCAGCCGGGGCATGGATCAGGACAAGAAGAACTTGAGAATAAACAAACACCAATTAAACTCATAGCCATTACCCTCTGATACCAATATTACAAATCTGATTTTGACCAAAACCCTCTAAAACCAAAAAGAAAATGTCCTTCTGACTACAAAAATATTTCCGTCCTCTTGAGGTTATAACACATTAAATGGATACAACAAAAAAAGTTAAAGCCATGCTTCAGTGGATTGCTTAAATGATGAATTAAAGAGAGAAAGAGCATTTCTTGTCAGTAATCCCTGAACTTCATTTCTAAAGGCCTTAATATATAATGAAATTTGATAGACCATTTGACAGCTATTAAATGGGACCATTAGGAAAGCTTCATAGAAACATGGGTGAATGATCCTTAAATAAGGTTGAGTGAAAAAAAATCAAAATATAAAACATCTGGAATTACAATAGCCTACATTTATTAAGGATTTATAACTGAAATATACATATACACATGGATATGAATTAGAATGGAAGTAGTTGTATTAGGATATGAGATTTAGGGTAATCTTGATTTTCTTGAAAATTTTCTTTGATATTATCACAGCAATTTATCGATTAAAATAAGTATAATCAAAAAACTAATTCTAGAGGAAAAACTGATGAATACCAAATTACTGCTATTGATTTTCTTATGCTTTGTCATGCATCCAAGTTTATAATGGAAAGTATTGACAGGAAATTTGACTTCTATAGGAAACAACAAAGCAGTCACTTTGTAAACTTAAATTTAAAAAATACAACAGAGAAAATGAGGGGTTTGGGTTTGAAAAGAAAACTTAATTTAAAAGTGTTCAGGGGGCGCCTAGGTGGCTCAGGAGGTTAAGTGTCTGACTTTTGATTTCAGCTCAGGTTATGATTCTCAGGGTTGTGAGATCAAGCCCAGGGTCAGGGGCACTCAGTCAATCTGCTTGAGATTCTCTCTCTCCCTCTCCTTCTGCCCCTCCCTGCCGCTTGTGCACACTCTCTCCTCTCTCTCAATAAATAAATACAATCTTAAAAAGATTAAAAAAATGAAACAGTGTTCAGGGGCACTTGCCTGGGTCGGTCTCTAGAGCATGTGACTCTTGATCTTGGGGTCATGAGTCTGAGCCCCACATTGGGCATAGAGATTACTTAAAAAATTAAAAAATAGTTTCAGACCCATGACATGAAGGGACCATGATGTTGCTTCAGCTGTCCTAGGGATTCCCATGTGAGGCCCACAGTGTGGCAGTTTTGTAGTTGGGGGCTCTGTATCCACACTTCAGCTCCACCACTGGAGTTGTAGCTTTTTAGTCAAGTTACTTAAGCCTTAGCTTCCTCCTTTTTAAACTGGAAATATGGATAACCCACCTCAAAAGATATCGGTAAGTCTTCAACAATATAAAGCATGTAAAGCAAGCACCTAATACCTTGCACAGTAGGCAGTTCATATTCAGTAAATGCTACTTCCCTTATCTCTCCATTCCCTTTTCAAAAATCCACCATATAAAAGTGCCTGTGACTGAGTTATCATCAGGTTATTAATAACACCATTTGCCACTTATTAGCTGCCTATTAGGAGACCCATTACCTGGTAACAGTAGGCTTCCAGTAAAGATATGCTTAATAAATGGGTGGATGGATGGATGGTTGGATGATGGATGGATGGCTTAGTCTCTGTCTTCAGATCCCTGGAGGAAGAGACACTGGGTTTGTTCTATATATTTCTAAAGAATACAGCTGGGGCCAGAAGGTATAGTGGTAACCTCTATTTTTTGAGGAGAGAGAATGGGTTTGACTAAGCAAAGGCCAGGCTATTGAAGACCTTGGGAAGAACAGAGTGAAAGGGGGGGCTTTTCTGACTCCCCAGGTCTTTGGACTCTGCTGGAGTCACCTTCTCCATCTCTGGGTCTGAGAGGACAGCACCCTGCCAGAGGTGCATTGCTCACTTGCCTCAGTCCCTGATGCTCTGAGGATGGACCTTTGTGGAAGACCTGTTCGACTATAACAGGCCTTCCACATGCTCAGGCCCAGGTGCAATGCATGGGCTGTTGCCACTTAATTTCCTTGGACAGTAGGTAGAAGCTACCAGGAGACAGTTTCATATAAAACCAAGAACAGCATTCCAATAAAGCTGTCCAAACATGGAAAAGGCTGCCTCATTACCAACCCCTGGGCTGGGAGGAATGTTGCTACAGTTTTGTTATGTTGGAGAGAGAATTCTAGCTTTAGCTTGATGGTTACAGAGAAAAACTTCTAGCCTGAGATTTTGATTTCATTCCACTCTGTGTCACACTCTTAAAATTAGGCTTTCTACTGACACCTAGAGACTTACTTGTAAATGTTTCTACAAATCCAAACCTGAGGAAAGCTTCATTCTTAGTTCAAATTTTCAACTCCATTTGGGCCTATAGGTATTCTCCTTCTGCAGATACTCCCAGTGGAGGAGTCTCACAAAAGACTAAATATTATGATCTTGCAATCACTGTGTCTTTTTTTTTTAAGATTGTAAGTAATCTCTTCACCCAATGTGGGGCTCAAACTCACAACCCCAAGATGAAGAGTCGCATGCTCTACCAACTGAGCCAGCCAGGTGCCCCGCAATCACTGTATCTTGACACAGCTACAGGACCAACACAGAAACACAGTTAGAGAAGGTCCCTCTCTGTCTCAGCCTCATGGAGAAGGAAACAGGCCATATACATGACACAATAAATTACCATGTGAGGGAGAACCTGCCAAATAGCTAATGTGGGTGATTAGCGTCATGAAAGTTAAAACAATAAAAATAACTCTGTGGTCTGGGGAGGAAGAGCTTTTGCAGAGGGAGTGAAACTAGAGCTAGTTCTTGATGGAGAAATAACCCAGGAAGGTAAGGCGGGGTGGGAACAGGTGGCAGTAAGTATAGTGAGATTCCTTGGAGTCTGGTAGACCTGTTATCAAATCCTGGCTTCTCTTTACTAGTCACAACTTCAGCTAATTTCTTCAAGTCTCTGAACATCAGCCTCCTCCTCTTCCAATGAGGACACTCATGCCTTCTTTGAAGGCTTGCTGTATGTATTAGAGATAACACATATAATTTGGCTTGCTCGGTGTTTGGCACATAATAAGCATTCCAATGACAGCTTGTATTGCTGTGGATTTGACACAGGGGTGGACCTGGTGTGTTCAGGGAATATGACATGAGACAATTTGGGGTAGTGTTTGTGTGGAAGCACAGGAAGTGAGTCTGAGGCTGCGTTATGTGCTGGAGAGAACCCAGGTCGGAGTCAGGAGACCTTGGTTTGAGTTCTTAATCTAATTTTACCAGACAAGTCACTTCCTTCCTCAGGGCCTCTCTTTCCCATCTGTGCAGTGAGGATGTTGGTCTAGAGAAGTATTTCTTTATCCTGGCTGCATACTGGAATCATCTAGAGAGTTTTTCAAACTTCTAATGACCGTGCCTCACTCCAGACCAACTAAATCAGAATTTCTGGGGCTGAGACTCCAGACAGCAGAAAAAATAATTTTTTTATTGAGATATAATTATTTATATATTTAGTGCATACAATTTGATGAGTTTGGACATATGCACACAACCAAGACATTATCACCACAATTAAGGTAATAAACATATCCATCACCTCTAAAAGTTGGTGTCCCATTTTTGTGTGTGTGGTAAGAATACTTAACATGAGATCTACCCTCTATATTTTTAAATGCACAATACTGTGCTATTAACTATATGCACTATGTTGTACAAAAGATCTCTAGAATTTATTCATCTCGCATAATTGAAACTTTACACCCATTGAGCCCCTGGCAACCGCCATTCTATTCTCTGCTTCCAATCATTTGACTAGTTTAGATACCTCATAAAAAGGGAATCATAGAGTATTTGTCCTTCTGAGACTGGCTTATTTCACTTATAATGCCCTCCAAGTTCATCCATGTTGTCACAAATAATAGGATTTCCTTCTTTTTTAAGGCTGAATAATATTCCATTATACATATATGCCACATTTTCTTTATCCATTCATCTGCTGATGGACATTTGGCTATTGTAAATAATGCTGCAATGAACATGGGAGTGCAAATATCTTTTTGAGATACTGATTTCAATTCTTTTGGATATATACCAAAAGTGGAATTGCTGGATCATATGGTAGTTTTATTTTTAATTTTTTGAGGACCCTCCATACTGTTTTCCATAGCAGCTGAATGATTTTACATTCCCACCAACAGTGTACGAGTCTTCCAATTTTTCATCATCCTCACCAATACTTACCTTTTGTTTGTTTTGTAATAGCCATCCTAACGGGTGTTGAGGTGATATCCCATTGTGGTTTTGATTTGCATTTCCCTGAAATGCAATGATTAGTGATGTTGAGTACTTTTTCATATACTTGGTAGCCATTTGTATGTCTTCTTTGAAGAAATGTCTTTTCAAGTCCTTTGCCCACTTTTTAATTGTGCTATTTGTTTTTCTTGCTATCAAGTTGTAAGAGTTTCTTACATATTTTGGACATTAACCCCTTATAAAATAAATGATTTGCAAATATTTTCTCCTGTTCCATTCTGTGCCTTTCACTTTTGATTGTTTCCTCTACTGTGCACAAGCCCGCTTTAATCTGATGTGATCTCACCCACCTATGTTTGCTTTGTTGCCTTTATTTTTGGTGTCATATCCCAGGAATCATTGTCAAGATCAATGTCTAGGTAACTGGGTGGTTCAGTCGGTTAAGCAACCCACTTGGGGCCATGATCTCAGGGTTGTGAGATCAAGCCCCACATCCGGCTCCGTGTTCAGGGAGGAGTCTGCTCGAGATTCTCTCTCCCTCTCCCTCCCCCATTCACCCTCTCTTTCTGCCTCTCTCTCTAAAATAAAATCTGTTTGTTTTTTTAGATTTTATTTATTTATTTGATATATGTATAGAGAGAGAGCACACGAGGGGGGGGATGCAGAGGGAGAGGCAGGCTCTCTGTTAAGCACGGAACCCAACACGGGGTTCGATCCCAGGACCCTGGAATCATGACCTGAGTTGAAGGCAAATGCTTAGCTGACTGAGCCACCCAGGTGCCCCCAAATAAAATCTTTAAAAAAAAAGATCAATATCAAGAAGCTTTTCCCCCATGTTTTCTTCTAGGAGCTTCACAGTTTCAGGTCTTACAGTTTAAGTCTTTAATCCATTTTGAGTTGATTGTTGGGTATGGTACAAGATAAGGATTCAACTTCATTCTTTTCATGTGGATATCCAATTTTTCAGTAACATTTGTTGAAGAGACTAGATTGTCCCTTCCACATTGTATATTCTCAGCATCCTTGGCAAAGATCAGTTGACAATATATCTATGGGTTTACTTTTGGCTCTCTATTCTGTTCCATTGGTCTATATGTCTGTCTCTATGCCGATACCATATTGTTTTAACTACTGTAGCTTTGAAATATATTTTGAAATCAGGAAATGCAATGCCTCCAGCTTACAGACAGCAGATTTTTTAAACCTCCCTAGGTGATTCCAACATGGATCCAAGGTTGGGAGCCATTAGACTATTGTCAAAGCCAAACTCTGTGCTCTGGAGTTGAAATATGTAATGCATAGACAGAGTTTGGGTATAAAGAAAGAAAATAGTTTACTACTTTGCCAGGCAAAGGAGGCTGCGGCAGGCAAATGTCTTCACGATGGTAAGCCCACCAGGGTAAAAGGCAGGAAAATACAGGATCTGGCAGTTTCGACAGGTACATGCCGCCAGCTGCCCTGTCATGTTTCAAGGTGGTCTCATGACCAGCACTGACACCAGCTGTCACAGTCTTGTTACTAAGTATATATTGAGGTCAGTGAGATGTCAATATCGACACCAAGTTCCTGGAACAAAGGATTTTACAGAAAAACAAGTGAAGAGAAGGGGGAGGCTTCAAGAATGAGGAAGAGAAAAATTTGTTCAGTTTTAAGTCAAGCCTCGCTGAAGCGCTAAGGTGTCCATCTTAATTTCCATCCGCCTTCATGTTTCTATAGTGGTTTCAAGACTACATAATTTTTAAAGTGTCTTGTAGTTCTAATATTAGAAAGATAAAGAAAAATAGGGGCGCCTGGGTGGCTCAGTCATTAAGCATCTGCCTTCGGCTCAGGTCATCATCTCAGGGTCCTGGAATGGAGCCCCACATCAGGCTCCTTGCTCAGCCTGCTTCTTCCTCTCCCTCTACCCACCACTTCCCCTGCTTGTGCTCTCTCTCTCTCTGTCAAATAAATAAATAAAATCTTAAAAAATAATAAATTAAATCAAATCTCCTTACAGCACACATCCCACTGACACCTGAGACATGCAGAGCGTGACATTCCTCAAGGAGTTCGTGGCTGCCTTAAGCCTTAATGTTTATATTTCATTAAAGACTAAAAGTAACCTTATCTTGACAATGGCTAAATTTTCAAGGTCCTGTAAGACCCTGCTTTCAGCATACAAAAATTCCTTAGAAACCTATGTTATCTCTACCTCCTCTCCCTCCACAAAATTTAAAATATATAATCAGTCAGCCCTCACACTTGCAGGTGCAGCTTCTTCTGGCCACAGGTCCTATCCCCTCTCCCACCAGGCGAAGAGAAGACCTACCTTTTTGCTGGAAGTTAGTACCCTGGCCTGAATGGTAGTAAGACCCAGAAACTTGATGCCCTTTCTTTATTCCTAGTCTTATACAGAGTTGTCTTTTGGGCAGAGGACAGTCACCTAAGTCACTAGGACAGATGCCAATCTTAAGACTCTCATATGATGTTTCCTCCTTATTGGTCTAATGTGATCCCCTCCACATCTCTGGTCTAGCCACTTCTGACCACGAGAACTCCATTGGGAGCCAGCCGAAACCAGTACCTGACTGAATTAAAACCCAAATGGGGACTGTTTCCTAGGTAAGTCAGCTTTAAGGACCACATGTGTTGGAATGTCGCTTAGATCATGATGGACTTCTATCTTCACTATTTTTCATCAGTGTCCCCTACTGACTACTGAAGCTACAAAATTGGATAATTTCCCCTTGTAAAACTTTTCTAAGTGTTTTCCATGGGTTAACAATGGCAGGGCCGTCACACAGCAAGGCAAGGCAAGGCAAGACAAGTTATCTTGGTCCATACGCCAGCACCCATTTTCCAGTCTAGAATGCGATGGGGAAGTGGGTGGGGGGACACTAGCATCCCTCCTACAGGGCCTTTAATGGCAGGCGGTGATCATAGCGATTTCGTTCAAGGGACACCTCCAGTTGCTTTGATACCAGGAACCTCTGACATCCTGCGAGGGACACCACCCAGGAGTTGGGGAGGAATTTTAGCAATGGACCTTCTCTACTTTTCTAGGAACATGGCATCTTCTTCAGTCCCCAAGGACTTTCCCTTGTGATGCCTTTTAACCCACTGGAATCAATTCAGACTGCAAGATCTAAGAAAGAAAAAACTGATCTTTTGTAATACTGCCTGGCCTCAGGACTCCTTAGGAGATGAGTAAAATGGTCCATTAATGGGTCACTAAGCTTTAATACAATCTATCAGTCAGATCTCTTCTGCAAGGAACAGGGCAAATGGACTGAGGTACCCCCTATGTAGAAACCAGAGGATCTGGCATGACAGGGCCCTGAGGCTGATCTGGCTCCCTCTGACATCAAGATGAGTGCACCCCACCCAGATGTCTATTGACAGATGAATGGATAAAGATGTGATACACACACACACACACACACAATGGAATACTACTCAGCGATCAAAAAATGAAATCTTGCCATTTGCAATGACGTGGATGGAACTAGAGGGTATTATGCTAAGCGAAATAAGTCAGAGAAAGACAATTATCATATGATCTCACTCATATGTGGAATTTAAGAAACAAGACAGGATCATAGGGGAAGGGAGGGAAAAATAAAACAAGACGAAATCAGAGAGGGAGACAAACCATAAGAGACTCCTAATCATAGGAAACAAACTGAGGGTTGGTGGAGGGGAAGGGGGGGGATGGGCTAATTGGATGATGGACATTAGGAGGGCATGTGATGTAATGAGCACTGGGTATTATATAAGACTGATGAATCCCTGAATGCTACCTCTGAAACTAATAATACACTATATGTTAATTAATTGAATTTAAATTAAAAAAAAAAAAAAGATGACTGTGCCCCAGGTTACCCTGGATGTGGAAGGTAAGTTTATCAATTTTCTTATTGATACTGGAGCCATTTACTCTGTTCTTAGTCAGCACTCTGGTCCTACTTGTTTTTGTAGCCATACAATTGCTGGCAGAGAAAGAGAAACAAAATGTGCCGTTAGACAATGCCTTTAACTTGTAAATGTAAAAGTAAATTGGTTACTCAAGTTTTTCTAGTCCTTCCAACCTGTCCTACTCCATTGCCTGGATGAGACTTATATAAACTAGGAAGCAGGTTTGCTCTTACTAAAGAAGAGGATGGCTTGTTCTCTTTAACATCTGGGGAATTAAAACCTTACCCTCATATCCCTTCTAATATCTGGAAGGAAGTAAATTCACAGGTCTGGGATTGTGATGTCCCAGGTCAGGCTCTTAAAGCCCAGCCAGTTAAAGTAACCTTAAAGGATGTAAGCACTATACCTCATAAAAGACAATACTCCTTAAAACCTGAGGCAGGGGTGCCTGGGTAGCTCAGTCAGTTAAGCATCTGCCTTCGGTTCAGGTCATGATCTCAGGGTTCTGGGATCAAGCCCCACATCGGGCTCTCTGCTCAGCAGGGAGCCTGCTTCTCCCTCTCTCTCTGCCTGCTACTCCCCCCTGCTTGTGCTCTCTCTCTGTCAAATAAATAAAATTAAAAAAAAAAAAAAAAAAACCTGAAGCAAAGGCTGGGTTACAACCACTTATAAGTTTCTCAAAGATGGTATTTTATTTTATTTATTTTTTAAAGATTTTATTTATTTATTTGAGAGAGAGCATGAGCAGGAAGGAATGGTAGAGGGAGAGGGAGAAGCAGACTCCCTGCTGTGCAGGGAGCCTGATGCAGGGCTCAATCCCAGGGCCCTGAGATCATGACCTGAGCTAAAGGCAGATGTTTAACAGACCGAGCCACCCAGGCTCCCCAACATGATATTTTAAAGCCTTGTCAATGACCTTATAATACTCGAATTTTACCAGCAAAAAAGCCAAATGGAGAATATCAGATGGTACAAGATTTAAGAGCTATAAATGAGGCAGTGGTGTCTATTCATCCCATAGTGCCAAATCCATACACTATTCTCACCCAGGTCCCTGGTGATGCCAACTGGTTTACAGTACTTGATTTAAAGGATGCCTTCTTCTGCATCCCTCTAAGTGAGGAAACACAGCCACTATTTGCTTTTGAATGGGTCTTACCTTCAAGCCCACAAGCTGCTCAATTAACCTGGACAATCTTACCACAGGGACTTAGACACAGTCCTCACTTTTCTGGGGCTGCACTTAGCAAAGACCTCCACGATATCTCCTTGTCTCAAGGGACTATAATTTGATATGTGGATGACATATTAACCTGTAGTCCTACAAAAGAAATGTCTGATAGTAATTCTAGAACTTTACTTAACTTCTTGGCAGACAGAGGGTATCACATGTCTCCTATAAAAGCATAAATATCTAGACAACAAGTACAATATTTGGGATAGGAACTAACACCAGGACACCATATGCTGTCTACTGACAGGAAAAAGGTATCTTAGATCTTGGATCTCCAGCTACAAAGAAACAATCTCATAGTTCGCTAGGTATGGCAGGCTTTTGCTGCCTATGGATTCCTGGATTTGGGCTCTTAGCCAAATCATTATATGTTTCAATTAAAGGCCCTTATGAAGAACTTTTGCTCTGGACTAAAGCCCAGCAGACAGGTTTTCAAACATTAAAAACTAAACTTTCCTCAGCCATGGCTTTGGCTTTTCCAAATTTAGAAAAACCTTTCACTTTATATGTAGCAGAAAAACAGGGACAAGCTTTGGGAATTCTTACCCAACAGTTATGTAATGAAACAAGGCCAGTGGGCTATTTTTCAAAGTCACTTGAAAATGTAGCTCAAGCGTGGCTGGCTTGTCTTCGAGCAGTAGCTGCCACAGCCTTCCTGGTAGAAGAGGCTTCAAAACTTACTATGGGGCAATCCTTAAACTAATGACTCCACACCAAGGTCAAAGTGTCTTAGAAACCAAAGGCCACCAAAGGATGATGGGAGGCTGACTTACTAGATACCAGGCTATACTTTTAGACACACCTGAAATAATTCTTAAAACCTGTCAAACTTTAAACCCAGCTACCCTTATGCCCAGACTTGACCATCATACTTCTATGTTAGAACATAACTGCTCAGAAATTATTGACCTTGTTTACTCTAGCAGATAAGATTTAAAAGCTTCCCCTATGGGGCACATGGGTGGCTCAGTCAGTTAAACGTCTGAGTCTTGATTTTGCCTCAGGTCATGATCTCAGGGTTGTGAGATCAAGCCCCGAGTCAGGCTCCATGCCGGGTGTGGAGCCTGCTTAAGATTCTCCCTCTCCCTTTGCCCCCCATCTTCTCTCTTCCTCTCTAAAAAATAAAAATAAATAAAATAAAAGATTCCTTTATTGAAAATGCAGATGACAACTGGTTTACTGATGGCAGTAGCTTCCTGGATAAGGGAGAAAGAAAAGCCAGATATGCTGTAGCTAATTTAATTAGGACCACTGAGGCAAAAGCCCTTCCAATAAATACTTCTGCTCAAAAGGCTGAATTAATAATAGCACTTACCCATGCTCTTCAATTGGTAAAAGCCTCAAAAATTAATATCTATACTGACCCCAAATATGCTTTCCTGGGGCAATTTGGAAAGAAAAGGGATTATTATCAAGCCACAACTCCCCAATCAAATATGGGCCTGAAATAATTACTCTCCTTGAGGCTGTACACCTACTTAAGGAGGTAGCTGTAATCCACCTCAGAGGACATCAAAAGGACATAACTTTAGAATCTAAAGGAAATAATTTGGCAGATTGTGCAGCCAAGCAGGCAGCACAGAATAAACAAATATTAAGTCTTACACCAGTCTTAATCCAATAAAGTCTGTAACTCCACTCTATTCAGACCAAGAAATTCACATAGCCCAGGAATGAGGATATTTTAAAAATGCACAGGACTGGCTTGTTAATGATGAGGGAAAAATCTTTATACCCCAAATTAACCAATGGAAGGCAATACAGGGTTTACATCAGGCTACTCATTTAGGCAAAAATGCCTTAGAATATTTATTTATTTATTTATTTGATGGAGTAAATTCAACAGCTACAATAAAATAGATCTGCCGATCCTGTAGTTTGTGCATAAGTAAATCCAGATGGTGCAGTCTGCCCTCAAAACCAGCCCAAAGGCGTGGAACATATCCAGAAGAGGACTAGCAGCTTGATCTCACACAGATGCCTCCTTGCAAAGGTTATAAATTCCTACTACTGTTGGTTGATACTTTCACTGGGTTAATCGAGGCCTTTCCTTGTAAAATGGAAAAAGCCATGGAAGTAACCAAAGTTTTGTTATGAGAAATTATTCCCAGATTTGGCCTTCCACAATCCCTTCAAAGTGACAATGGTCCTTCTGCACAAATAACTCAACAAATAGCATAGACTTTAAAAATTAAGTATTTTCTACATTCAGCCTGGCATCCACAATCCTCTGGAAAGGTAGAGAAAGCTAATCATATTTTAAAACGCTACCTTACTAAACTTAGTCTAGAAACCCAGGTAATTGGGCTACTCTCTCACCAAAAGGACTTGTCAGAATGAGAACTGCTCCAAAACAACCTCTAGGATCCAGCCCTTTTGAGTTATTGATGGAAAGCCATTTCTTTTTTTTCTTTTTTAATATTTTTTATTTATTTATTTGACAGAGAGACACAACCAGAGAGGAAACACAAGCAGGGGGAGTGGGAAAGGGAGAAGCAGGCTGCCCGCGGAGCAGGGAACCCGATGCGGGGCTCGATCCCAGGACCCTGGGATCATGACCTGAGCTGAAGGCAGACGCTTAACAACTGAGCCACCCAGGCGCCCCTGGAAAGCCATTTCTTACACTGGGCCTATTATTAGATGAAGATAATAATGCTCTATTAAATTATTCACTTGAGGTTGATTTAATTCATAAGTCACTTAATGAATACACTGATCACATGCTCCCCAAACCTGACTCAACTATAACTGAAAGTCTACCCCCTGTAAGTCCTAGAGACATGGTTTATTTTAAAAACTGAAAATCAAATATGGTGGGGGACTTAAATCCAAAATGCAAAGGTCCATATCGGGTCATATTATGTACTCCCACTGCAGTAAAATTAGAAGGGCATTCTTCCTGGACTCCTGTATCTAGAATAAAACCTGTACCTCCTTCACAGGAAACCCATGAGCAAACTAATGTGCCTTCTTTCTCCTGTGAACCTGTAGAAGATCTCAAACTCCTCTTCAAATGACAATGAAGGTTGTATATTATCTTTGTTCTTTGTTCACCTATCTGAACTGACAATTCCTTCTTACAATGGGCACATTACTCTGAACTTCAAAATCAAACAGCTTGCTGGATATGTGGAATTTTGTCCATGTCAAGTACATCCCAGTTACCCTGGTGGGTTTCCCCTTTACAAGGTACTGATTGGCACTCTCTATATACTTATATTTCAGAAATAATATATAACGATACCCTGTTTTGTGATAAATCTATCACTAACCAGAATGTTTCTTCTTGGCCCACGATCAATATGACATGGAATTTACCAGGACATAACCAAACTTTTTCATACCCTCAAACTATTAAAATATTAACTGACTTTACAAACCCATAAATTGATGCCCACTAACAAGTGCCTAAGTTATGAAACCCTACTTATCGCTATACTGAGGAGGGTATATATCAAATTTGGGACACATATTTATGGCTCACACCCTCCCTTGGACAGCTCAGTCAAAAGGCACTTTTATGCTGGGAACAAAGAAATCATACATATGATACCTGAGCAAATAGCACACGACTTCTAGGTTGGCTATCATTAGAAACAGGTTCTCAAACCACTGTACTCAAGTTACTGACTGGTTTGCTACTGATTGCATGAGGCGACCTAGAATCAGATGGCTAGCTCCAAATGGGACCCACTGGTTACGTGGAACTAATCTATGGCCCTGGCTTCGTCCAGGGTGGATAGGTCGTTGAGCCTTAGGTTGCCTGGATTCATGGGTGCGTTACTGAAACTATCACTACCCCAGCTAATCTTCCCAATTTAAAACAAAGATGGGCAACATCTGTCTTTCACTGGTATGATCATTTAGCATCCATCTTTGTTCCATCTGTAGAGTTAGAAAGCATAATTTGGAATGTGGAAGTCCTTAATAAATACACTATAAAGGCACTCAATGATTCACAAACCAGCATCTCCTTACTCAATATTGAAGTCACACAAATGCACAAAGCAGTTCTACAAAAGAGAATGGCTTTAGATGTTCTAACAGTAGCACAAGGAGGTACATGTGCCATTATCAAAACAGAATGGTGTGTATACATACATCCCAGATTATCATAAAAATGCCACAGGGCTACTAAAAGATATGAATACTCAAATTGAGGCTTTATAAGATCCTTCCCTTTCTCTTAATGACTGGTTAAGTTCCTGGCTTGGCGGAGGATTATGGTCAACTATTCAGGTTCTCTTTGCTGGACTTATTCTTAGAGCCATTTTAATTCTAATATGCTGTCTTCTTCAATGTTTTTTTGCTTGGTGCTAAGACTCCATCACTACAATAACTGCACATCGACAGATGATCCTTTCTATTCAAGGAGATTCACCTATGTTGTCTACCTTACATTTGGCTACCTCTGCCTTTTGTAACTCCTACATCCCCAACTGACCAATGTTGACCCATACGTAGGGACATCTCTCTTTAGCAGGAAGAAGTTACAGAAGACAAGACCTTCCACCCTCAGCAACCTTAAAGATTTAAGGGTCAAAATGGTTCAACAGGGGGAAATGATGAGGAAAACAAAGGCAAGAAAAATGTAGTTTAAATCAAATCTCCTTACAGCATGCAGTCCACTGATAGATACCTGAGACATGCAGAGCGTGACATTCCTTAAGGAGTTCGTGGCTGCCTTAAGCCTTAATGTTTATTTTTCATTAAAGACTAAAAGTAACCTTATCTTGACAATAGCTAAATTTTCAAGGTCCTGTAAGACCCTGCTTTCAGCATACAAAAATTCCTTAGAAACCTACATTATCTCTACCTCCTCTCCCTCCACAAAACTTAAAATATATAATCAGTCAGCCCTCACACTTGCAGGTACAGCTCTTTCTGTCCACAGGTCCTATCCCCATGCTGTAATAAAACCACCTTTTTGCACCAAAAACATCTCAAGAATTCTTTCTTAGCCATTTGCTCAAGAACCCAACTTCAAATCACATCAATTTCACCAATGGATACTATGTATTTTTTTATTTTTTTTTTATTTTTTTTTCAAGATTTTATTTATTTATTTGAGACAGAATGAGAGAGAGAGAGCACATGAGAGGGGTGAGGGTCAGAGGGAGAAGCAGACTCCCTGCCGAGCAGGGAGCCCGATGCGGGACTCGATCCAGGGACTCCAGGATCATGACCTGAGCTGAAGGCAGTCGCTTAACCGACTGAGCCACCCAGGCGCCCCTGGATACTATGTATTAAGTGGTAAGTGTCAAGCATTCACCAAGAGCTTTTTGTGAGCTATTTAATATTCGCAATAAACCCAAGGGGTAGAAATTTTACAGATGAAGAAATAAGTTTAGAAAGATTTTTATTTGCCCAATACCATGTAGCTAAGTGTCAAAGCTAGAATTTTTTTTTTTAAAGATTTTATTTATTTATTTGAGAGAGAGAATGAGACAGAGAGAGAGAGCACGAGATGGGGGAGGGTCAGAGGGAGAAGCAGGCTCCCCGCCGAGCAGGGAGCCTGATGTGGGACTCGATCCCGGGACTCCAGGATCCTGACCTGAGCCGAAGGCAGTCGCTTAATCAACTGAGCCACCCAGGCGCCCCTCAAAGCTAGAATTTTAACACATATCTCTCTGATGTCCCAAATGAAAACTTGACCACTACATTCTACCATTTCCCATAACTCCCACACAGCATTGGAAATCATTTCTTTTATCCTGGCTTACCTGGAGGCAAATGTAAGATCCTAATGCTTATGAATGGGTGTATTTCTGTGAACTTAGGCACTTTTACTCTACTTCTCGACAAGTATTTCTGGGCAAGATGGGTGAGTTTCTAAACATGGACTATAACTGATACATCACTTTTTTTTCTTTAAGATTTTATTTATTTGACACACAGAGAGAGAAGAGAGCAAGCACAAACAGGGGGGTGGCAGGCAGGGGAGAAGGAGGCTCCCCACTGAGCAAGGAGCCCAACGCGGGGCTCGATCCCAGGACCTTGGGATCATGACCCGAGCCAAAGGTAGCTGCTTAACCGACTGAGCCACCCAGGGCCCCAGATACATCACTTTTTATTCAATATTTTTATACTGAAACAGTTGTCTATGGAACATAAGTGGTCCCCAAACCAACAAGTAAGATGCTGCCATCTTGTGGCATTTTTTGTAAGGCCAGGTGTGTAATCCAACAGTGAGGAGAGCTCAATAAGCAAAATTCTAACCCTGCCTGCCACTTTGCACTTTTGTTGTATTCCTAACTGTAACATCATTTTGTTTCTCCAAATATAATATTAGGAGTGAATCAATATAGCAACATAAGAAAATAGGTAGTAACTGAAGACAAAATAATAAAGTTGCCCCTCCTCCTATTTACTAGCAGTAGAACACCTTGTCAATTAACATTTTTGGGCCTGGGGTGCCTGGGTGGCTCAGTCGTTAAGCGTCTGCCTTCGGCTCAGGTCATGGTCCCAGGGTCCTGGGATCGAGTCCCACATCAGGCTCCCTGCTCGGCGGGAAGCCTGCTTCTCACTCTCCCACTCCCCCTGCTTGTGTTCCTGCTCTCACTGTCTCTCTCTCTGTCAAATAAATAAATAAAATCTTTATTAAAAAAAAAAAATTCTTGGGCCTGAAATTTTCTTATCTATAAGATGGGGACAATGACACCCATCTCATACTGTTGCTTTAAAACCAAATTAAAATACATATGTAAAGAGCCTGGCAAATTGTGGGCATTTGGTAAGTATTGGTTCCTTATTCCCTTCTTTTTTATTATTATTATTATGTTATGTTAATCACCATACATCACATCATTAGCTTTTGATGTAGTGTTCCATGCTTCATTGCGTATAACACCCAGTTAACCCTTCCCTTCTTTCCTGATCCTTTTCCTTTCCTCTATTTCTGACCTCTCCCCACCTTAGATATCCTAGCCTTGTTTTCTACTCACTTCCCTATTTTCCCCACTGTTCTTTCAGTTTCCTGACTCCACCCTATCCCCACCCCCTCACACACACACAGAAAGGGGGTGTCCACATTTACACACCTGGACACTTACCTTGGTAAGGCAAGGCTTGGTAAGCCTCTCTGCATTATCCAATATGGCTATCCACTCCTCCACTTCAGCATTTGTGCTGTTGTGGGTATAGCAATGCAAAACACCTCCTACTGGGTTTCACTGAGCAGTTTTCCCATTACTAACAGCATTCATTCTATAATTCCGTCAGAGTCTGGTCCCCTCATATTCTGTTTATCCCTCATCCCTGATCCTTTCACCCCTACTCTGGGGACCTGACACACACACTGCTACTCCCTCTCTGACCCCATTTCCCCTCACTGTCCTGCCCTACTCACTCTGCTCTGCCCTCTGGTCTCCTTCCTTTTGCTGCTCCCTTTGTCTGAAAGGCTCTCCCAGAAAACCACATGGTTCGCTCCCCTACTTTTACAATTTTCTCAGATATCACCCTATCAGAAAAGGCTTCCTTGACATTCTATATAATTATATAAGATAGCACAAACACACAAAACCCCAGTAACTGTTCATCCCCTTTACCCTGCTTACTTTTCATTTTCTCAGATTATGAATACTATTAATATTACTGCTGGTGCTAGGCTGGAGTGGTAAAAGGCTCAGAAAAAGCCTGCGTAGGGTGCCTGGGTGGCTCAGTTGGTTAAGCGACTGCCTTCGGCTCAGGTCATGATCCTGGAGTCCCGGGATCGAGTCCCGCATCGGGCTCCCTGCTCGGCAGGGAGTCTGCTTCTCTCTCTGAACCTCCCTCCTCTCATGCTATCTCATTCTCTCTCTCAAAAAAAAAAAAAAAAAAAAAAAATCTTTAGAAAAAGCCTGCGAAAAAAGAATACTTCTGATACGATGAAAAGGATTATGCTGTATCGGAGGCTGAGGAGGACTAAACCAAACCCAACTCCCGAAAAATCCTAGCCTACTCATCAATTGCCCACATAGGATGAATAGCCGCCATTCTAACCTCTTTCCACCCATTATGTTGCCCTAGAGCAAAGGTGAAGGAGTTGGTAGCTTCTTAAAGTGTTCTTGTGTAGGAGGGCAAGGTTCACTTGGTGAGGCATTGGGTCCTCCATAGTGGATTGTTCCAGGAAACATTAATTAAGTATGTTAGCTGGAGATAACACATTAAGATAAAGCTGTGCAAACTTATTTTTCATTCTTGCTGCTCTTACTCTTCAGCACTTAATCTATCTTCCCCTTCATATACCTTAGGATTTCTTCTTCTGGTTTCATCTAATTTTGGTGTTTATCATTTAGGGTAGGAATTCTAAACCCAGAGTTCATGGAAAGGCTTCAAAAGACCCAGAAATAACTTGAAATTAATTGGCAAGATTTTTGGAGTATGTTTGTTTTCTGGGGCAAGGTCTATGACATTGATCAAATGCAAGGAATCTATGACTTCTCCCACCTAAAAGATTAAAAACCAGGGGTGCCTAGGTGGCTCAGTCGTTAAGCGTCTGCCTCCAGCTCAGATCATGATCCCAGAGTCCTGGGATCGAGTCCCACATTGGACTCCCTGCGCAGTGGGAAGCCTGCTTCTCCCTCTCCCACTCCTCCTGCTTGTGTTCCTGCTCTCACTGTGTCTGTCTCTGTCAAATAAATAAAATCTTTAAAAACAAACAAACAAACAAACACCGTTTTAGGGATGACAGCTCAATATTCCCCTATCTTAATATGCTTAATGCTTAAACACTGCTTTATAGTATCCTGTCTTTCTCAATAGCTTAAGCACCAAGAGTAAAGGGATAGTATTTATTCATTGCTATGTTACAGAGCTGGCACCTAACTAATTCTCAATAAATACTTGTTGAATGAATGAAGACTCCATGGTGATAAAAGCCTATTAGTCATTCTGTCCATAATCTTCATTGAACAAGTCTTGTTCTGGGGTTAAGATCTATCTTGATAGATCCAGTTAGATTTTTTTTCACATCTAGAGATAAGGGAAGAATTATCCTACTAAAAAAATGCAAAGCTCGCTTTTAACATGTAAGAGCCAGTCATAATACACACTATAAGAGAAGCTGAGTAAAGATGAAATAGCCAGTTGAGCCCCAGAAAGGGAACAGTAAATAGGAAGTTAGGTGGAGTGAAATTCAGAAAGAGGTACTACATAACTAGAATTCAAAGAGTTGATAATCCTGGTTAAGAATCAGGATTGTCCAGTTAAATTCAAAAGCAGAAATTCAGGCATATGTTCAAACCACCAGTCCCATCATTAAAGACAAAAGGAAGTTGAAAAACCAGTTGGTTGAGGTTTATATTTCTAATAGATTAGGTATAATGAAAGGGATTTCTGGCACCTGTGTACTAACTTAGTTTTAACCTTTATATTTAAAAAAATACCCTTTGACTCAGGTCATTAAATTACATTTCAGGTGGGTGTGTGTGTGTGCATATTTTATATATTTTTATATTTTACATTTAACAGATTTTAAAGAGCTTCATAGATACCCTAGCAATAAGTCCTCTTACTCCGTAGACCTCCTGTTTTTCAGGCAACAGCATCCTTCATACTAAATAAAGGACTGTAACAACAGTTACAAAACAGTAATTCTTTGGCTCTGCTTCCATTCATTCTGCAGGAAAGCCAAACTTCCTTATTTTTTCCCAAATGGTTTTGTGAAGCCCCAAATACACTTGCAAAATAGTTGTCTTCACCACCATTTTCTTCCTGCCTGCTCCAGCTCTATCTCAGTAGAAACCCCTCTGTTCTCTTGGGGCTTAAAGGACAGATAGGCTGCTACTTTTTTTTTTAAATTATGTTCAATTAGCCAACACATAGTATATCATTAGTTTTTGATGTAGTGTTCAACGATTCATTAGTTGCATATAACACCCAGTGCTCATCACAACACGTGCCCTCCTTAATGCCCATCACCCGGTTACCCCATCCCGCCACCCCTCTCCCTTCTGTAACCCTCAGTTTGTTTCCCCAGAGTCCAGAGTCTCTCATGGTTTGTCTCCCTCTCTGATTTCTTCCCAGTTTTCTCTCCCTTCCCCTATGGTTCTCTGCACTATATTCCACATAGATAGGCTTCTGATAGCTGCCCAAAGCACTCAGGAGTTGCTGGTGCCCACAGGTGCCTGTCCCACCGCTACAGAGGTCCTGTGCTGAGGGTTTTCTTCCTAAATGGTTGCGATTTTCACCAACTCTCGATGCGGGAAACAAAGGCAGAAGAAAAATTATTAAATTTCCTTACTACCTACAGCCCATTGACAAGTCCTTGAAACAGGCAGAGTGACATTCCTCTAGGGACTCAACTGCCTGATGTTAATACTTTGCTAAGGGCAAAAGGCAATCCTATCCTGCCATCCCCCCACCCCAGGATCCTGTAAGTCTACTTTAACATGTAAAAATTCCTTTGGAAATTTCCTTTATCTCTAAACCCCCGAAGATACGTGTTGGTAATCATCCCCCAAGCATATGGCCCACTGATATACATCTGAAGGGTCTCATGACTAAGGTTTTATTAGACAGTAATAAATTACCTTTTCCCAACAATAGCTAGCCCCCTCAAGGTCCTGGAAACCTTGCTTCCAAAATTCCTTAGAGACTTCCACTATCCCTGACCCCCTCCCAACTTGAAAGTATATAATGGGCCACTCCTCATGACCCCAGTGCAGCTCTTTCTGCCCACAGGTCCTGTCCCCGTGCTTTAATAAAATCACCTTTTTGCACCAAAGATGTCTCAAGAATTCTTTCTTGGACATCAGCTTCGAACCCTAACGTCTTTCCTACATCATTGGGCTCTACTGAAACCACCTGGTATTTCAATTCTACTAAAAAAAAAATTTTTTTTTAACAGCAACTCCTATTCTTCCTATTGTGTATGTGATATTATTTTATTTATTTTTAAACTTTTTATTTTAGTTATAGATTAATAAACAAAAATAGGGGTCCCTGAGTGGTTCAGTCGATTAAGCATCTACGTTTGGCTCAGGTCATGATCCCGGGGTCCTGGGATGGAGCCCTGCATTGGGCTCCCTGCTCAGCACAAAGTCTGCTTCTCCCTCTGCCTCTGCCCCCCGCCCCCCTGCTCTCGTGCTTGCTCTCTCTTGCTCTCTCAAATAAATAAAATCTTTCTTAAAAAGTTATAGATTTACAGAAAAGTTGCAAACATAGTTCAGAGAGTTCCTACATGCCCCACAGTTTTCCCTATTAACATCTTACATTACTATGAAACATGTCATAATTAATGAACCAATATTAGTATGTTACTATTTTATTCGGATTTCCCTAATTTTTATCTAATGTCCTTTAGCTGTTCAAAGATCCCATCCAAGACACTATATTACTTTTTTTATATTTTATATATTTTTAAAGTGCATTTATTTAAGTAATCTCACAACCCTGAGTAACTCACAACCTTGAGATCAAGAGTCACATGCTTCTCCAACTGAGCCAGCCAGGCACCCCAAGACACAACATTACATTTAGTCATCATTATCTCCTTAGGCTCCTCTTGGCTATGAGTTTCTCAGACTTCTCTTTTATAACTTTGGCAATTTTGAGAAGTATCAGTAGGAACATTTTGTAGAATGTCCCTAAGGTGGGATTTCTCTGATGTTTTTCTCATGATTATATTGGGGTTTTGTGTTTTGGAAAGGAAAAACCACAGAAGTGCCATTCTCATTACACCCTATCAAGGTTACACACTATCAACATGACATCACTGTTGATATTAACTTTGATCATCTAGCTAAGGTAGTGTTTGCCAGGTTTCTCCACTGCAAAATTTCTTTCTCATCTTCCCACCACCACACCTTTCCATACTACTCTCTTTGAAAGAAGTCAATATGCATAGTCCACACTTAACAAGCAAAGAGCTGTGCTCAGCCTCCTTATTCAATTATTTACATATAAAAGTATGGCTTCGTGGATATTTACTTTATACTTGGAGTTATAATCCAATGCTACTCTATCCTGTTGTTCAAACTGTCTAGTTTGGGCCAGCTTTCAGTTGTCTCCTGTGTTCCTTTGACATACCTCCATCTTTTAATTTTTACTATTATTATTTTTTTAATTTTAGGACTTTCTTACTTCCTGGCATTGCAAGATGCTCCAGGCTCATTCTGTGTTTCCTGCCCTAGTCCTTGAATCAGCATTTTCTCCAAGGAGGCCCTGGTTCCTTTTATTAGAGAATGTAATTAGAAACCATGATCTGGACACTAGGTGTGCTCATTGCTACTGGGGTGTCCTAACTTCTAGGCCCTCCTAGCTGACAGAGTCATTGACTTTTGGAAAGCCAAGTCACTTGTTCTGTAGAATGTCCCACGTTCTGAATTTGGCTGATTGCTTTTACATGGTGTCATTTAACTTGTTCCTTTATCCCCCGCATTTCCTGTAAATTGATAGTTACATTTAAATGTTTGATTAGAAGGGCCCCTGGGTGGCTCAGTTGCTTAAGTGTCCGCCTTTGGCTCAGGTCATGATCTCAGGGTTCTGGGATCCAGCCCCATGTATGGCTCCCTGCTCAGTGGGGAGTCTGCTTCTCCCTCTGCCCTTCCCCCACTCGTGCTCTCTCTCTCTCTCAAATAAAATCTTTTTTTTTTTTTTTTAAGATTTTGACAGAGAGAGACACAGCAAGAGAGGGAATACAAGCAGGAAGAGTGGGAGAGGGAGAAGCAGGCCTCCCGCTGAGCAAGGAACCCAATGCGGGGCTCAATCCCAGGACCCTGAGATCATGACCTGAGCCGAAGGCAGACACTTAATGACTGAGCCACCCAGGCGCCCCATAAATAAAATCTTTTTTTAAAAAATAAGCATTTGATTAGATTTAGCTTATTTTTTTCTTAGGCAAAATCCTGCATAAGTGTTGCTCTGTAGTTGAGGCATATAATGTAAAGCTGTTCCACTTTGGGCAATGTTAAAATTGGTTGGTCAGTGAGTGGGTTTATAAAT
Organism: Mirounga leonina; assembly: GCF_011800145.1. Taxonomy (NCBI): domain Eukaryota; kingdom Metazoa; phylum Chordata; class Mammalia; order Carnivora; family Phocidae; genus Mirounga; species Mirounga leonina. The sequence goes on from NW_023270852.1 coordinate 17,409,514, forward strand.
TTACCACCAGTCTTCCACATTTTTATCCCTTAATTGTCTATTAAAATTCATTAGGGGTTGCAAATTGGTGATTTTCTAAACCCATCATTCGTCTGCCTTTATCATCTGAATTTCCTCTGTAAAGAAGAACTTCCCTTAGTAACTATTTGGTCACTCTAAAATAAGTTTGTATTTTTTCCTGGCCAGAATACCTCTGTAATGCCTAGAAGCAAAGTGGTTAAAATTGGACCAAAGTTGCAGGGGAAGCCAGACTCTTATCTTCTTAACCTGTGTAAGAGTCATTCTCATGAAGACACTGATCTTGAGAGTTGGAATTTTGAGATCTGGATTTGCAAGATGCTGCTCCGTCACCCATATCAACAAACATTTTTGCTGAAGGAATTAGGAGATTAATTAGTGATTTCTTGTTTCTGAAAAGAGAGACTGATTTATGTGATGTGAAATACTTGATTAAAAGTAATTAATTGGGTTTATGCTGCTTTTGCTCTCTAACTGAAACAATGTCCAAAGTCTTTTTAATGACAATCTCTAAACATACTATAAAAAAGTAAAATAAAATTTCTAATCAAAGTCCAAAAGACTAAGTTTTCTACATAGCTCTTGCTATATAAATGAATGGTCATCAGAGCAGTAAATGAAATATATTCACATTAATTCTCAAGTGACTTTTAGTAAAGGGGAAAAACGAAAGGGTTACACTCACAGGACTGATTTAAGCAACCTCTTTAGACAGCAGTAACTAAAAAATAGTTTTAATTTACTCAAAATCTCTGGTAAGGCACCAATACAGGAAAGAGAAAAGGGCTTCATTTCTGTACATACTTTGTGAGTTTTGTGCAAGTATTTATTTTTTAATTCAGAGAATGTCTATTGGCACCACAGAAAATTTGGAGTTATAAAGAGAACTTTCATTAGTTATAAAAGGACAATTGAGACTGGGGAGGAAAGCTGAAGAGAATCAACAAGAACACCTGCCAAATTCTCTATTGCTTGAAGCTCGGGCTAATGAGTCCCCTCTTTTTTGTTCTCTCTCCCTTCTCTCTAGCCCTAAGAAATGTGGACTCTTGGTCAACACAGCCCGGAGGAGGCAAAACTGAGGTGGGAGAGGGGGTTCAGGCATTTGAGCCCTCCCCACCCCCCAACACTAAACCCTGACACCTATGGCATTAGCACAAAACCAGACTGGCTGCAAGGTCTGAGGAATCCCGGACATCCTCTCCCAGTTTGCCCACAGTGGGCAGCCCCAGACAGGCGAGCTGTTGGGGAGTGGGCTGCAGTGGCAAAAGCCACGGACTCTGGCATCATCAGACTTAAAGCCAGCACTTACTGAACACTTTTTACGTGCTTGGCTCTCTGTGCTAGTGTTTTCATGCTTTTTAAAACAAATCGATGAGGTGGGGCCTATGACCCACAATTGTATGAGGCAGGTGAGGAAAACGAAGCTCAAGGAAACCCAGTTGCACGCCCTGGTTCACAGAGGTCAAACTCCGGTTCGTTCGACTCCGAAGTCTACTCCCTTTAACTACCCATGGCCTCTGCGCCCCACCTCCGTCACCTCCCGTCTTCTCAGTCGCCCCATTAATAAAAACGAGGTGGTTGGCCGAGATTATCTCTAGGAGTGTCTCCAGCGGGACGGTTTTACCGTTTTAGGAGCGGGGAAGAAAAGCCTTCAAGGTCTTCCCTTCAAAGCAAGTGTCAAGTCTCAGCGGACGCGAACCTTTCCGTTAGGCGCCGGGACCGGGATCCTGGGAGCCCGCTCGCAAGGGCTCACGGGTCCCCGCGCGCATGCGCAGTGGCCCCGGCGCTCGGCGTCCCTCCGCGCCCTTCCCCCCCCCCGGCGCCGGCTTCCAGTCGCTCAGGGAGGCGGCGGGGACGTGTGTGCGTCCGACTCCCGCTGACTGTTGGCCCTTTAGCCGGTATCCCCTAGCAGAGCTTCTCTTGCCGCCCTTCCCCTCCTCTCCTCCCCGGCTCTGGTCCCAACACCTTAGATCCGCGCCGGGGAGGGGGGGAGGAGTCCTCCCGTGACGCCCAGGGACCTCCAGCTCGCCTCGAGTCGGTCCGCCCCCGGGGCGGGCGGAGGGGTGGGGCTGCAGACTTAGGACTTGGGACTCCAACCCTGACGCTGCCTCTGCTTGAGTCAAGCAGGCAGTCTAGTCTGGCCGGGAGCGAACCATGACGGCGCTGCGGGGCCTCTGGCCCGAGGTGCAGGACACCTGCACCTCGCTGGGGCTGATGCTATTGCTCGTGCTGTTCATGGGGCTGGCCCGCGTGGTCACCCGGCAGCAGCTGCACAGGTTCATGATGGCCCACACCTTCGTCTTGGAGTTTCTGGCCACCTTCCAGCTCTGCTGCTGCACCCATGAGCTGCAACTGCTGAGCGAGCAGGAGCCCGCGCACCCCACCTGGCCGCTGACGCTAATCTACTTCTTCTCGTTGGTGCATGGCCTGACTCTGGTGGGCACCTCTAGCAACCCGTGCGGCGTGATGATGCACATGTTGCTGGGGGGAATGTCCCCTGAGACGGGTGCGATTAGGCTGTTGGCTCAGCTGATTGGTGCCCTGTGCAGCAGGTACTGCATAAGCGCCCTGTGGAGCCTGGGGCTGACCAAATATCACCTCAACGAGAGGACCTTCGCTTGCAGGAATCCTATTCAAGTCGACTTGCCCAAAGCGGTCATCACAGAAGCCATCTGCTCCTTTATCTTCCACAGCGCTTTGCTGCACTTCCAGGAGATCCGAACCAAGCTTCGTATCCACCTGCTGGCAGCACTCATCACCTTTTTGGTCTACGCAGGTTTGTTATTCCCACAAAACACTTGGCACGTCCGAAGCCTCTATGACCCGAGGCGCTAAGTTCTTTACCAAGATACATTTGAAACCCCTACACTTCTGCGATGTCAATACTGGTATCCCCATTATTCTAACTATTTTGCAGCCTGTTCTTTACCAATAGTGCAGACATACAGATCCTCCATTCAGTGTTTTGAGCCCTCAGCAACAGGAGCCATTTCTGTGCTGAAACGGAGATATTGTGAAATATTGCCAAGGGTTCAAATATCCTACAAAGGGATTGTTTTAATGGTAGAGAGAAAAGATATCAGCTACTTCTTTCCTCATGCCAATCTGAAAAATGATCATGGGTTTAAAAAGTCCCTTTCAATTTAAAGCACAGGCTACATGATTGGTTAATAGTAAGAGGGAGGAGTAGAAATTTGGTAGTTCTGTTGCTTAGTTCTTTTTCTACAAAATTAATTTCTTGTTTCCTTAATTCATCTTGAATTATAAATGAACTTTTAAGTGGCCTATCACAAAAGATGTTTTAAAATTAAAACTTGCTTGAAATTAAAGATGCTTTTTAAAACAAGTAACTCGAGAAATCTGTTGATTTCTTGCGAACCATTGGTTTATTTTGACAGATCTCAGATGCAGTGGATACCCTGGAAATCCTAAACGGGACAAGGAAATCCAAAAAACAAAAGTTTAATGATGAAATATGTCATTTTAATGCAACAAAGTAGCTTCACTGGGACTATATAAAATGTTTTAGAGGCAGGAATCTAATAAAAGGAAATTAGTGGTAACGGTCTATCTTCTGCCCACTGAAAGTGAAACTATAAGTAGAAGTAAACCTCAAAATAAAGGCTTCTAAACATTTGCTTGACTTCCCAGGATAAAAATGAAAGACTTTCCAATCCATTTTCCATCCGTTAGATCTAGTACTATTCTTTGTGTAGACACAGATGGAAATAAAGGGTAGAGAAGAGAGGAAAGGATTTATGTATATTTGAGGGTTTGGTGAATAGTTGCTTATTTATTAGAGTTTTAGGTTTGGGCTAAAGCAGAAATGTGCCCCATATATGAAGATAATCATCCTTGCAAAAAGTTATGTCACAGTTTAGCTCTGTACTTACATAATTAATGGTGTATTTTAAAGTTTCCCAGGTAATCCCAGTATGAAACCGGAGTTGAGAACCACTGCTCTCATCCAGACTTGTGCTGGACAATTCGGAAGCCACTAGCTACATGTGGTTATTCAGATTTAAATTAACTAAAATTAAATACTTGGTTCCTCAGTTGCAATAGCTACATTTCAAGTGGTCAATAGCCACACATGGCTAATGGGTGCAGTATCAGTGCTGGAGACTCTTTGCTGGGGCAGAACCTAATAGACAATTGTGGATTACTACTGTTACAGAAATTGATACTCTTATGATCTTCCTTTTCTGTCAATGTAAGGGAGGTAAGAGTATTCATTGAGCAGTATACTAATAAGCACATAGGAAATTTATATGAGTTATCTTAGTTAATCCTTAAAAAAACTCACTAATGGGGTGGGAGGATGGGTTAGCCTGGTGATGGGTATTGAGGAGGGCACGTTCTGCATGGAGCACTGGGTGTTATGCACAAACAATAAATCATGGAACACTACATCTAAAACTAATGATGTAATGTATGGGGATTAACATAACAATAAAAAATTTAAAAAAACCTCACTAATGAATACATTACTCCCATTTTAAGTAAAGTGAGGCTCACAAACGTGAAATGACTTGTCCAAGGTCACACGGCTAGAATGTGCTGGAATCATGGTTCAAACTGACACTAAAGCTTATTCTCATTTCATTATCAGCATTTCTACACTGCACTCCTCAAAAGTAACAAAAATATGTACATACAAGTGAACATTATTCAGCCATGAAAGGAATTAAGTTCTGATAAATACTACAACATGAACAAATGTTGCAGGACTCCACTTATATAAAAAATCCAGAATAGGCAAATTCATAGAGTCAAAAAGTATAATAGATATTACCAGGGGTTAGGGGGTAGGGAAGAGTAGGGACTTATCCTTTAATGGGTATAGCATACAGAGTTTCTGTTTGGGGTGATGGAAAAGTTTTGGAAATTGTGGTGATAGTTGAACACTGTGAATGTAATTAATGCCACTGAATATACACTGGAAAATGGTTTAAATGGCAAGTTTTATGTCATATACTTTACCATAATTTAAAAAAATTAAGTTGCAAAAGGATTCTTTTGCCAAGTAAGTCTGGCAAACACTGGATTAAACAGATTTTCTAATGTTAAAACTTTACAGAGCCTTTTCTAAGCTGCTGTATATTGTGAAACCCCAAAAGGAGAATGTGGAACAGTTTTTCAAACTTATGGAATCCTTTTGTCTAGGAGTATGTAGCAGAAGAGAACATACTTTGGGTAATGATACAGTAAGCCATAACTCTGCATTATTTTCTGTGGATATGTCATAACTTTAGACCAGAGTTGTTCCAGATAGAATAAACTGTCTTGGGAGTGATTGAATTTCTGTCATATCAGAGAGAGGTAAAGCTTTTGTAGGAAGGATTTAAGAATGGATAGGGGAGGAAAGGCAGGGGGAAGGGTTAGCTAAATCAAATCTCATTAGAAGTTACTTTGATATGTCTTTTGTGTTTAACTTCTAAGGTACTGTTGGTACTGATTTGACATGGTTGCATGCTAGGATGTAATTTATTAACATGTTAGAGCTATAAAACTATTAATGCAGATTTCAAGCAAATATCCTTAATTTAGGTTTTGGGAGAATTTGGCTCAATGAACAGGGTAAGAGGGAACTGCATTCATTTTTAAAAAAGATTTATTTGTTTTAGAGAGAGAGTGGGGAGGGGCAGAGGGAGGGAGAGAGAAACTTTAACAGATTCTGCACTGAGCGTGGAGCCAATGAGGGGCTCCATCTCGGGACTCTGAGATCACAACCTGAGCAGACACCAAGAGTCGGACCGTTCAACCAACTGCGCCACCCAGGGGCCCCTGCATTCATTTTTAATTACAGTTGACCCTTGAACAATGCAAGGGTTAGGGACACTGAGCCCCTACACAGTCAAAAATCCATTTATAACTTTTGATTCCCTCAAAACTTAACTAATAGCCTACTGTTGACTGGAAGCCTTACTGTTAACAGTTGATTAACACATATTTTGTATGTTGTATGTACTATATACTGTATTCTTACAATAAAGTAAGTTAGAGGAAAAAATGTTAAGAAAATCATAGGGGCTGGCGCCTGGGTGGCTCAGTTGGTTAAGCGACTGCTTTCGGCTCAGGTCATGATCCTGGAGTCCCTGGATCGAGTCCATGTGCATCGGGCTCCCTGCTCGGCAGGGAGCCTGCTTCTCCCTCTGACCCTCCCCCGTCTCATGTGCTCTCTCTCTCTAATTCTCTCTGTCTCAAATAAATAAATAAAATCTTTAAAACAAAAAAAAAAGAAAGAAAATCATAGGGGCGCCTGGGTGGCTCAGTCGTTAAGCATCTGCCTTTGGCTCAGGTCATGATCCCAGGGTCCTGGGATCGAGCCCCGCATTGGGCTCCCTGCTCGGTGGAATCCTGCTTCTCTCTCTCCACTCCCCCTGTGTTCCTGCTCTCGCTATGTCTCTTTCTGTCAAATAAATAAATAAAATCTTAAAAAAAAAAATCATGAGAAAATACATTTACAGTACTGTATGGTATTTAAAAAAAAAAAAATTTGCATATAAGTGGACCTGTGCATCTCAACCCACCTTGTTCAAGGGTCAACGGTAGACACTGAAAAAAATCTGTTATTTTATACATCTAGGTAAGTTGTCTTTATTATTGCACCTGTTCATTTGTAGAATTTTTAATTATACACTTGTCTTCTGATGTCTTCTTCCAACAGACAGTAAGCTTTATGAATACAGAAATTAAAGTTATTTTATTCATTATAACATATAACCAGGTCTTAGCATTGTATCACCTGTTACAAATCAAATACTCATAATAACTTTAAAAAATCATGTAGAAAAAAAACAATATGTATCTGGACATTTTATATTTTATGTCTAAGGGCTTTCAAAATAAGCCTAATAAACTGTCTGAAGAAATTGTAGTATTTTTACTTCATTTCATTATTCCATTCAGTTTTTGACATCCTTCTAAATCATGAAGAACATAGGTTAAGATTATTTGTCAAAGGAGAAGGGAACTAAGTCCTTTACATACATTTGCTTTTAATGTAATAACTATATGAAATAGATTCTCATTTACAAATGAAAAATTGCTTCAAACAAAGGTCCAGAACATTGATTTATTAATATAGTGGCTAAGTGCACAGGTTTAGAGTTGTACTGTACCCTTAGAAGAGATACTCAATTTAGGCCTCATTTCCTCATATTTAAAGTGGAGAATAATACTATCTCTCTCTTAAGACCATTATGAGGAATAGAGTAACGTATTTCAAGTTAGCATAGTACCTGGCACAAATATTCTAGTCACTGAAACAAGGGCTAGCCTCCACTCTAAATTAATTAACATTCTGGCTTATACAGGATTCCTATGATTTTAACTAGTGTCATTCTGTCCCAGAGAATTTGATTTCCTTTAGGAGTATTGAGTAACATTAGCATCTAGAATTGCCAGATTTGGAACTTGGACTTTGAAACAGTCTTTAACTGTGGTAATCTCGCCAAGTTCCTGCTATCCTGTAAGACTCTTGACAATCAGCCCGCTCTGTCTTCGCATTGGTATCTCTTCTTGGACATATATTATTATGTCTTTTCCCCTTCGGATGTCAATAAATAATATTTTTCAAAGATATTTTGTTAGTCCTGTGCCTAGTAGATGATTCTTACTTTTTAAATAATTCAGGTTTAATTACACAATGCATGAACGTACTCTTTTTGTTAAAAATTAAAACACTACCAATGAGACCGTAAGTGCCTTTTGACTACCATCCTCCATGCCTGTCCTTTCTCCTTCTCTGTCTAATCTTCCCACCAGGGTAGTCCTCTGCACATGCATGTGTGTGTCCTTCCAAACTCTTTATGTTATTTATTATACATATAGATAAGACCCTATAGAAACTATTGTTCAGGTATGTTCATGTTAACATAAAAGGTATCATATCTTACTTTTTGCAGTTTGCTTTTCTTGGTGGTAGTAGTTGTTCAGTGGTATCTTGGAGACCTACCAGTGTTAATTAGTAAAGAGATTTCTCTCATTATTTCAAACTATTGAATGTTATTCCAAATTAATAAGCTTCTTTATTTAGCTATCTTCTTAGGGACAGTCAGGTTTTCCCCAGTTCTTTGCTACTATAAACAACATTGCATATGTCTACTTGTATACAAGTATCAGTAGTTCTCTACAACTCAGTAGTTCTGGTTTTCAACAGGAACCCCCCCACACTTCGCCCCAGGGGACATTCAGCAATGTGTGGAGACATTTTTGGTTGTTAACAATGGTAGGGGAGATGAACTTGCTGGCATCTAGTGGTTAAGGACCAAGGATGCTGTTAAACATCCCACAATGCATAGGACAGCCCCCAACAAAGAGCTATATAATCTAAAATGTCAAAAGCCGAAGCCACATGCTTTGGACTTTTTTTTTTTTTTTAAGATTTATTTATTTGAGAGAGAGAGACTACGTGTGCATATATGCAGGAGGGGTAGAGGGGGTAGGGAGAGAGAATCCCAAGCAGGCTCCATGCTGAGTGCAGAGCCTGACATGGGGCTCTACCTCAAGACCCTGAGATCATGATCTGAGCCAAAACCAAGAGTCGCATGCTTAACCGACTACGCCACCTAGGAACCCCCTGGGCTTCTGTTGGCACAGAACCCACTCCTGATATGAATTTCTAGATCAGCTTTTTTTTTTTTTTTTTAAGATTTTATCTATTTATTTGAGAGAGGGAGAGCAAGAGAGAAAGGGAGCATGAGCAGGAGGGGCAGAGGGAGAAGCAGACTCCCTGCTGAGCCGGGAGCCCAATACAGGGCCTGATCCCAGGACCCTGAGATCATGACCTGAGTCAAAGGCAGATGCTTAACCAAATGAGCCACCCAGGTGCCCCATGTATCAGCTAACTATAGCTTAAAATCATAATTGATAGTTTTTCATGATTCTGTGGGTCAGACAGGAAATTCCTCTGAGACCATATAATATAGCTGGACAGTTGGTGGGGCTAGAAAAGGTAAGGTGTCTTCTTCACTCATGTGTCCAGTGGCAACTGTCATCTAAGATGCCTCAGTTCTCCTCCATGTGGCCTCTTATCTTCCAGCAGCCTAGACCAGCTCACTGACATGGTCAGGGCACTGTTCCAAGAAAGCAAAAAGTGGAAGCTAAAGGGTTTTTTGAGACCTGAACCTAGAATTCACTCAGTGTCACTTGTCATGTTCAGAATTGGCATAGCATCACTTCTGCTGCATTCTATTTGTCAATGTAAATTGCAAAGCCAGTCCATATTCAAGAGGGGAAGGTGGGAGGAGCAGCTACCACAACATCACACTTAGCAGAACTGGAGATGTGAGGATTAGAAGATAAGGTGAGTAAAGGAGTTTGAATTTTAGGATGGTGTAAGACTGGTGGACAGTGTTCTTAGACCTAATGGAAATAGCAAAGGCCTAATAGGAACACCAAAGTGAACTAATTATGAGAGCAATGGTTCGGTCTATTTTTACTTATACATGTCAAAAAAAAAAAAAAGCACAGGTCACTTGTACTATCATAGCACATAGTACATTGTATTGTAAAGACCTGTGTAAGTCCTTATCTTTTGCCCATGATGTCTACTATATAGGAACTCAGTTCTTTTATTGAACTGAAGTGACTGCCTGCCAACCAAACAGTTCTGTTTGTCCTTGGCAGTTGCAGGTTTAACATTCCAGGATTGACTATTCAAGAGTGATTCTGGGGGCGCCTGGGTGGCTCAGTCGGTTAAGCGGCTGCCTCTGGCTCAGGTCATGATCCCAGGGTCCTGGGATTGAGCCCCGCATCGGGCTCCCTGCTCAGCGGGGAGCCTGCTTCTCCCTCTCCCTCTGCCTGCCTCTCTGCCTACTTGTTCTCTCTATCTCTCTGTCAAGTAAATAAATAAAATCTTTAAAAAAAAAAAAGAGTTATTCTGAAGGTCCATGATGTGGTATCATTTATAATTGCTGAGACATGAATATGAATCACACTGTAAGGCCTGTGTGCTAGAAAAAACTCTTAGCCATGGAGTGAACTTAGTTCACTGCTCAACACCTTCATCTCGACACAGCTTCAGTGCAGCCTATCAAGTGTGACATCTCATTAGTGAAATCTTATGAAAGGGTTGCTTAATTTCCAATTTTACTGTATTTTACGAAGACAGCATGCTATAGAGGCATATGTCAAGGTAAAATTTATGAAGATCTCGGGATATATCTCTGTAGCTGAGTCAGAGGCAGATGTGTATGCCCAAGCTTCTACATGGAAGAAGTAATAGAAATGTCACTATCTCAGGAATATTTTAGGGTGTGTTCTAAAAAGCTGAGCCACAGTTCTGGTACCATTGGAAAGGAAGTCCAGCCTCCTCTGCTTTTCCTTACTTGCTTGTGTGGCCAGAACTAAACTCCTAGGCTCCATGTCAGAGAGAGAACCTGGGTGCAGAGCTGGACCATGAGTCCTGAAAAGCAATCAACAGTTAGAAATTGTGCTTACCTTTCACAACTATACACGATCACTTTTTTTATTTAAAAATTTTTGTAGCCACTTTATTGAGACATAATTCACATGCCATTCACAGTCCCTTCTTCAGGGCTCTCTCTGTTGACAAGTAAAAATGGAGTCAGTGATAATACTTTGGTCCATTTTACTTTTGTTTTCAGCACAAAGGTGTACTTAAGCCCACGATGATCCTGGGGTATCGTATACATTTTAAATGTATTTTCATTATTATTTATTCATTTAAATTGATGAATGTTAAGATGGGCAGCCAAATCTCCTGTTTTGTAAACTTGTAGGAGCAATAATAGAACAGATTAACTTTCAAATGTGCATTCAATAATATATAGGAAAAGCACTGGATTAAAACTCTTAATGTTCTAGCACATTATAATCTACCTTTATATTCTATAACATGCCAGGTGATTCTGCAAAGGAAGATTATAGCATAAGAATACTTAAATACCTAAAACAAAGTAGTCACATCCAGTAACCCCTTTATTTCCAGTTACAAGAAAATGTAAAATACATGGTTTGGTATCACTCTGCTTAAAATGTATTACAGGAGGAAGTCTAACAGGAGCTGTATTTAATCCAGCTTTGGCACTTTCACTACATTTCAAGTGTTTTGATGAAGCATTCCTTCGATTTTTTATAGTATATTGGCTCGCTCCTTCTTTAGGTAAGCATATTTTTATTAATATGATTACAAGATTAGGGTATCTTAAAATGATAGGAAATGTCACTGTAACATGTCAATTTCCAAAGCCAGAATAGGTACAAAAAAGAAAATGAAAAAGGTAGTTAATATACCTGAAATAACACTTTATTTGTGCAGTATCCTTTAAAACTTTTTTCTTCAAAGAAATAAAATTATCTAGTTAAGGGTAGTCAGTTTCAGGCATGATACCATTTTAAGAAACCCTCAGATATATGGACCAAAAAACTGAGGAGTGATTCCTTCCATTAAAAAATATATATATCTTTCTTGCTAAAGGGAGTTTTCTTTTTTCAAATTTGTGAGTTCCAGATAAAATACTGTTTAGCTCATTTGACTCATTTTGCAAAAGAGCATCTCATGAAACAATGGATAACTGTAATAAGTGTAGTTTAAAAATTATCCAAAATTTCATTCCTGTTATTTCTATCTGGCTCAGATATATAAAACTCCTCTTACTTTTTTTATAAAGAAAATGTCAAATCTTGTGGGTCAGTTAACATACAGGTTGTTTGACTTTTTTTTTTTTTTTTTTTTTCATTTAAAGCCTCTGGTTGCAAAACAGACTTCTCTTTCAAAGGCATTTCCTAGTCAAACCTTAAGGTTTGCTGTTACCAAATAGGAGTAAAAAAATATCAAATCTGCATGTGACAGAAACTCATTCTTAATCTGAGTTTAAACTAATTTAGAGCTTTAAGCCTAAATATGTTAAAATAAAAATATTAATTATTGCAGACATCCCTTTCAAGACAGTGATTTGAGCCCTGTGGCTGTCTCCTCTAGCCCTATTTCCCCACTGAAAAATTAACCAATAGCCACATGCTAGATTTATCTTCTTGTGACCTCAAAAATAAAAATTTACTAATATATGACTCCTTTTTTTAAACCTATTTTCTTTAAAAAAAGATTTTATGTATTTGAGAGAGAGAGGGAGAGAAAGAGCTGGGGGAGGGGCAGAGAGAGAAGGGGAGAGAGAATCTCAAGCAGACTCTGCACCAAGCACGGAGCCCAACACAGGGCTTGATCCCAGGACCATGAGATTTTGACCTGAGCTGAAATCAACAGTTGGACACTCAACTGACTGAGACCCGACTGAGACACTCAGGTGCCCCACATATTTTCTATCTGATACAAAATTTCAGCACTGACTGAAATTTTGCTTTAGACATTTTGCTTGGTACAGCTCTAAAAGCTATTAATATTGTGACTGATGAAAAAAAAGAGAAGGGAGAAAGTAATGTTTGATCATTCCAAATGAAAACTCAAGAGTGCTTTCAATTGCCTTATTCTCCCAGTACATACATCTCTGAGGCATGGAGGGACACAGTGTTGATCTTTTAGAGAAGAGCAAATGGAGACCTAAATCCAGAGTTTCTCACTCAGCAAGTCAGTAATGGAGCCAGAACTAGAACTCCAGATCTATTTATCCTTCCAATTCACTGTTTAGGTCCTTCTGGTTTTACCAGATACATATGTTTTTAAGGATTCATGGTTGAAGAAAAATTTGAGAATGTTACATTAAAAAATATCCATGTGTTTCATGTAGAATTGATGCAGCTAATTCTTTTAAACATAGCTTTCCAAATCTCTAGGTATATAATCTTAAATTATAGCCACTGAGTGATTATGAACTTCCTTAGATTGTTTTTATTTTACTCTATTTTGTCTTTCAGGTATATTGTTGATGATTTTGATGTTCAGCTTTTTCCTTCCATGGCTGTATAACAACCATACAATTAACAAAAAGGAGTAACTATTCCAAAAGACTCAGACTAAGTTACAGGACAGTCAAGCTGGATGTGATAAAGATTTTATCACCTCATATTCAACATACTGGCTGCACTGGACTCATCAATGTTTAGCTTCCTCTGAGGAAGCTGCCTTGTAGTTGTCATCACTGGAACTTAAACTAATTACTGTGAAAAGGAGGTATCCTGTGTTTCTCAGTTAAGACTTGTTCTTTTGAGTGTGTATTAAATGTTGCTAGAAAAGACTCATTAGGGGTGCCTGGGTGACTCAGTCGGTTGAGCGTCCAACTCTTGGTTTCGGCTCAGGTCATGATCTCAGGGTCATGAGATCGAGCTCTGTGTCAGGCTCCACGCTCAGCAAGGAGTCTGCTTGGGATTCTCTCTCCCTTTCCCTCTGCCCCTCCCCCAGCTCTCTAAATAAAAAAATAAATCTTAAAAAAAAAGACTCATTACTTTAAATATGAATCTCAAGTGATAATTATTAATTTTGATGAAAAAAGGAGCACAGGGTGAGAAGGAAAGGGAGGTGATAGTAGGATCAAAGAAAGAGTGTGTATCAAATCTCACCTGAATCAACAGGATTTTTAGCCAAAATATGACCAGTCATGCCTACAGACCCAGAAAGGGTACATTTCAGCCACTACCTCACACAATGATACCATCAGCAGTGTCATTTATCAACAGGAAAGTTGCTTTTGGAAGTAGATTATATATCCACTCATACTCAGGGGTTCATAAATTTTAAATATACTCTAAAATATTTTTTCTAAATAGACAATCTCACTAGCTTTAGGCAAGTTGTTATTCCTTTTTTTTTTTTTTAAGATTTTATTTTTTTATTTGTCAGAGAGAGAGAGCACAAGCAGGAGGAGTGGCAGGCAGAGGGAGAGGGAGAAGCAGGCTCCCTGCTGAGTGGGGAGCCCAATGCAGGACTTGATCCCAGGACCCTGGGATCATGACCTGAGCTGAAGGCAGCTGCTTAACCAACTGAGCCACCCAGGCATCCAGCAAGTTGCTATTCCTTAACAGAATAAAACAAAGCAGCCATACCAAGTCAAGAGGTAAGCTTTTCACATTCTCATTTGATCCTAATAGCTACCTTATGTAGTAGGTAGAGTATGGATTTTTAATCTCCATTTTACAGATAAGGACACTAAGTCCAGAGGGGTTTGCTTCCCTGAGGTCAAAAAGAGCCAAATACCATCCTTAGACTTCTGTTTCAATACAAAAAATCTTCTTGGTCATCATTATGATTAAAGTAAAATTGAAGATTTTGAAGCAACATTAAAGATTTTATAATGTTAGGGGTGCCTGGGTGGCTCAGTTGGTTAAGCAGCTGCCTTCAGCTCAGGTCATGATCCTGGAGTCCCGGGATCCAGTCCCGCATCAGGCTCCCTGCTCAGTGGGGAGTCTGCTTCTCCTTCTGACCCTCCCCCCTCTCATGTTCTCTCTCTCTTTCTCTCTCTCATTTAAAAAAAAAATCTTGAAAAAAAAAGATTTTATAATGTTAAAATTATTTAGGAATTAACTAGTTTTTTGTTTTGTTTTGTTAGGCTTAAAGAGCCTCTAAGTTTTCTTCTATTAGAAGCTTTGTTTTATTGTAGGAGGTCTACTTTTCATTCTGGCTATAGGGGCACCTGGGTGGCTCAGTCGTTAAGCGTCTGCCTTCAGCTCAGGTCATGATCCCAGGGTCCTGGGATCGAGCCCCGCATCGGGCTCCCTGCTCCGCTGGAAGCCTGCTTCTCCCTCTCCCACTCCCCCTGCTTGTGTTCCCTCTCTCGCCGTGTCTCTCTGTGTCAAATAAATAAATAAAATCTTTAAAAAAAAAAAGTTCTGGCTATAAATAAGGTTAAGTGTATTTCTCTTCCAAGGAAATTCCATTATCAGGGTTAGAACTGAAAGTAAAAAAATATGGGGTGAGATCAGATCTGTTTGAGTAATAACAATTAAACAACTGATAAATTGCCAGGTAATTTAAGTGCTGCTTGGTGATCAGCTTGTGATAGTCACTCCCTTTACACTTGCAGACTGGACTGAACGGTGGCAGGCTACCCAACAAGGCAGCCAGGCTGAGGATCATGGACTTTGACTCATGAACTTACAAATACTAGTTTTCTATTTTAAAAAGCAGAATTCATAAAATTTTGACAGTGGCTAAATACAGTTTATTTGGCCTGCACAATATTTTAAAATAAGTAAATAAGCTAGTGTTGTAGTCTTTTTCACACAAAAATCCAGTTCTGGATTCTCGGGAAAAAACCAAAGATCTGGCAGTACTAGGCCTGAATCCTCTCACAAGCAACACAAAATAAAGGTTGTTCCCTTTTAAATGATCCCTCTGCCACTCCCTGTGTCTTCCAAACATGAAGCTGTGTTTCAACTACTATTTCATGAGACTCTCTGGTTCAAGAAAAATGAATATTAATTTGTGAAAACACCCAGCCCTCTAAGTGTGTCGGAATTTACAACTGTAGAGGACAGTGCTTCCCCTGCAGCCCTCTGAAATGGTAGCTGTTCTCTCCACACCACCTCTGATACCATGGGGCCTGGAGGTGGAGCAGGTTCCTCTCTCCTCTTGGCTGCTTACCTCTGCTTCCTCCATTAAAAACCTGTCCTCAGACCATGCCCTCTGCCACCTGGGCACTTCTTACTGTAATTTTCTACCCTATAGTGCCCTCAATTCCCCCTGGTCCTTTAAGAACTTAGTTCCTGTCTCACTCTCAGCCTCTACAACACCATTCCAGTTACAGTTCTTGAGGATTTTAATACCCACAAAGATGATCATCCCAGTGTCTTGGCCTCTCAGTTCATTGGCTGAACTTGAAAGGCTTTTCAATTATTTTTCTTCTATTCTGCCTCAACTACAACTTTTGGTCATAACCTTAAGCTTGTCAATTACAAGTAACTCAGACTCTTCTATGATCTCAAACCTCTAACCACTAACCTCTCCTTCTAGCTCACTCACTCTAGTACCTCATCTCCAATAATCCTTCAACCTCTGTGGAGAACTTCTGTCCACCAATATCACCACCTCTTCACATCTCTCACCCTTCTCAAGTACTTCTTTCTCTGTAAGCAGCTTAAATTACACACTTGCAGAGAATCTTTACTCCCTTGTTCTTTTATCTCATCATACTCACATGGCTTAACCACAGTATGATTAAACCCAACTGTCTGCTTATTTCTTGCCTGCACCTGAACATGAAGTAGAAACAAAAATGAGATATAGCAGTAGGACAGTTCTTTCAGAGCTTGGCTGTAATGGGACGAAAATGTGGACAGTCAGTGAAGGTGGAAATTTGGTCAAGAAAGAATCTTTTTTTAAGATGGAAAAGATCCTGGCACATTTATACACTAGGGAATGATACAGCAGACGATGTAGAAGAGGGAGGGGAGACTTCCCAGGTCTGTATTTTATACTAGGCTAGTGAAGACAGAATCAAGTACACAGGGGTTGGTCTCAGAAAGAGGCAAAGCTAGATCGTTCATAGTAGCAGGAGAAAAGGTAAGAACTTAGGGGCACAAGAAGAGTTAGGCAGATGTGCTGGGAGTCTGAAGTTCTATTTTCCTTTTCCTGTTTCTTCTTTTTTAAAATTATTTCTTTAGAGAGCAGGGAGGGACAGAGGGAGAGAGAGAAAGAGAATCTTAAGCAGGCTCTACACCCAGCGTGGAGCCTGACATGGGGCTCAATATCACAACCCTGAGATCATGACCTGAGCCGAAATCAAGAGTCTGACACTTAACCAATTGAGCTACCCAGGCAGCTCTTCCTGTTTCTTCTTGAAGCATTCTCATCAAGACTTCAGCTCCACCATTCCACTCAAATTCTTGCCAAGGCCATCAATGACTTCCATGTTGTTAAAGCAAGTTCTCATCCTTATCTATCTGCAGCATTTGATACAACTGATTGTATGCCCTCCTGAAAATACTTCACTTCCACAAAATTCCTGCCTTCTCAGGTTCTTTTGTTCTTCCTCCTTTCCCCAAACTAAATGATAGTCTCCCAGGACTTAGTCCTCTGAGCTCTCTTCTATTTATACTCTCTTGGTAATTTTATCCAGTCTTGTAGCTTATAGCAAATATATCCTAGTGACTGCCAAATTTGTATCTTCAGCTTGTACAACTGTCCGGAACTCCGTATCCATCTGTATATTTGACATCTCTACTTGGTGTCTGATAACTCAACTGATACATGCAGCTTTAGTTAATTCAAACTGCATAGTTTATCCAGTCTATTGATGGTATTAGAAATACCTGAATAACTAGAAGTTAGTCACTATTAAAGCAATGCTTCTTGTGTACCTGTGTTTCTCTAGGGTAAGTAGGCTTTCAGACTTTGCATTATGGCCAACTAGCCCAGGTTAGTTCAAGCCTCCATTTACTTACTTACTTTTGCCCAGGTTACTGCAGTTAACTTCCTGTTCTAATGCTTGAGTGATCCTATTAAAACAATCAGTCATACCACAGCTTCCTATTTTAGACCTAAAGGCATGTCATCCTCTATTATAAAATTATAGGTAACTGGGGGTGCAAAATATTAATGTTTTAGGAAAAATTACATATGAACCAATGTGACTTCTGAGCTATACTGACATCACTGCCCTATTTAGCAATTATCTGTGAGCTAGTTCATGTTATTTAAAAATACATTGTAGCAAAAATGTACTAGCATGCTAGAACTGGAATGTATTTCTTATTGTAGGCATAATGAAAAGAAAGGCACTGCAATAGAGGAATGCACACATGTGCATAAAACATGCATAAGAATATTTGCTGCAGCGGGCGCCTGGGTGGCTTAGTTGGTTAAGCGACTGCCTTCGGCTCAGGTCGTGATCCTGGAGTCCCGGGATCCAGTCCCGCATTGGGCTCCCCGCTCGGCGGGGAGTCTGCTTCTCCCTCTGACCCTTCTCCCTCTCATGCTCTCTGTCTCTCATTCTCTCTGTCTCAAATAAATAAATAAAATCTTTAAAAAAAAAAAAAAAGAATATTTGCTGCAGCATGCCTTAATAATGAATAACTGGAACCTTAAATACCCATCAAGAGAATGGATGAATTGCCTGTATCAACTTGGATAAAACTTTTAAAGTGCTGAATAGGAAAAGCAGCTGAAGGATTCAAATAATGAGTGTGTTTTGTGTTGTTTTCAAATAATGAATGTTTAAAAACAGGCAACCCTGGGATGCTTGGATGGGTACTGGATACAGATTTCTCAGGCGTCAGCAGAGCATGTGATACTTGATCTCAGGGTCATGAGTTCAAGCCTCACATTGGGTGTAGAGCTTACATTAAAAAAATAAAAGTTAAAAAAGTAAAAAAACAAAAACAAAAAAACCCCAAAGAACCCCAAACATGCAACCCAATACCACAGAGTGTTCAGATGATACATGTAGAACAGAAATATAAACAGGAAGTGGGCAAAAACCTCAGTCTCCCTCCTATTCCAGTCCCCCACTTATTTTAGAAACAGGTACTACCATTTTCTTATTATATTCCAAGGATATTTTATATATACATAAGCACAGGATACATATAATCCCCACAGTAACCTCCAGCCCTTTTTCTTCTATATAAAATATCTTAATTTTTTTTTCATTTAATGTATTTTGGAGCTTATTCAGCATAGGTGCACGAGGATCTACCTAATTCTTTTTGAGAAACAGTTTTCCATTATACAGATACACTGTAAACAATTGACTCAGGCCTAATTATAGACACTGAGATTGTACTCAGTCTTTTGCTTTTACAAATAAAGCTGCAATTAATATCCTTACATATATGATTCTTCCTAATGTGCAAATTTATTTATAGAATAAATTCCTTTAAATGGAGTTTCTGGGTCACACAATATTTGCATTTTTAATTTTGACAAATAATGTATCCTTCATTTTTTATACAAAATCTTAAATTTTATGATATACAATCTCAATTTATTATTATTATTTTTTAAGATTTGGAGTTGCAGCAGACAGCGTAAGTTTTTTGCAAGCCAACAGCCAAAGCATCCTTTCTATTTGGGGTAATCTGCTGCTGTGAGGATCTGGGTAGAGGAAATGCCCTCCCACTACAGAAACTGAAGGGGCCAAATACTCTTGTTTTTTGTCCCTGACAACACACAGAGTGCCAATCAGGACTTTGTGGTGACTCAAAGACATGGGATCAATTAAGAAATCGATCTAAAAGCAACAGAAGAATCATAGCATCTTATGTAGACCACCCCTAATCTTTTTATGAGCCTGGTTTATTTCTGCTTTCCTGACCATTTTGTGAGCTACCAGATAGCATTCTAACAAATTTTTCTGCTTAAATTAGCCAGATTTGGATTTACTTAAAACCAGAGTTTGGGCTGTTAATTTTAGTCACACTTTTGTGAACATAAATTGCTGTACCATCCTCATATTTACACTACACACTCTAAAGGCTCAGACTGCTGTATTTTGGGGTAACCTGTATTTGCTTTTCTTCATAATCCTGTCAACTATTTACCGCTATTGATATGCCTGATGCAACCACCCCTTTCTCCTTTTCTAACTTGTTGCATGCCCCAAAACTAGATACTCAAGTACACTGGACCTGTCTGTAGAGTAGGAATAGAGACTTGCAGTGAAGGCCAAAAGGTCCTATGAGGAAAATGCATAAATTTCATTACATCTATTTTAATGGCTCAGATTTTTAAATTCAGATTTCTCAGATACATTCTAAGTGTGAGTTAACACTATCTGCAGCTTCTTCTGTTATGAAAATAATTAATTGCTACTATTGTGTAATAGTTAACATTTTTTGAGCCATTTTCTAGGCACTGTTGTTCTAAGTATATTTGTGATTCATATAATCTTCAAAGTAATAATTTAAAAAGTCCTAAGAATTAGCCTCAGTACACTTTTATTTAGCCTTCTTATCCCTAGGTTATATATCTCTATTTTATCTTTTTTTTTAAGGTTTTATTTTTAAGTAATCTCTATGACCAACATGGGGCTCAAACTTACAACCCTAAGATCAAGAATTGCACACTCTGTGACTGAGCCAGCCAGGCGCCCATATTTCCTTTATCTTCTTAAAATTATGTTAATAACAAAAATTCTGGGCACCTGGGTGGTCAGTTGGTTGAGTAACTGCCTTCGGCTCAGGTCATGATCCTGGAGTCCTGGAATCGAGTCCCACATCGGGCTCCCTGCTCAGCGGGGAGTCTGCTTCTCCCTCTGACCCTCCCTCCTCTCGTGTGCTCTCTCTCTCTCAAATAAATAAATAAAATCTTAAAAAAAAACACAAAAATTCTGACTAGGTTCACTGCTCTCCCAAGTTTTTCTGACTTCTCATCTGAAATTATGAAGTCTTCCACATTATATACTGGTTTTACCTATGTATATATAAGCAGAGATGCTAGTGAAAATGTTTAGCTCCTTTGTCAAAGAATGGCAATAATCCTATTAGAATCCTCATAAAGGATTTGCTTAGAATCATTTCATATTAGCCACAAGGATGGGTACTGGATACAGATTCATCCATTCTAGAAATACTTTTAAAACAGGATTTCCACAAGAATTAGCTACATAGTAAGGATACTATCTGAAATCGTGCAGATAAATAAAATTCTATCTAAAATATCTAATATCGGGGTGCCTGGGCAGCTCAGTTGGTTGAGGGTCCAATTCATGATTTCAGCTCAGGTCATGATCTCATGGGTCGTGAAATCAAGCCCCCCATCAGGCTCCATGCTCAGCAGTTAGTCTGCTTGAGATTCTCTCTCTCCCTCTGCTCCTCTCCCTCCTCATGCTCTCACACTCTTTCTCTCTCAAATAAATAAATCTTTAAAAAAAAATCTAGGGGCACCTGGGTGGCTCAGCCGTTAAGCGTCTGCCTTCGACTCAGGTCACGATCCCGGGATCCTGGGATCGAGCCCCGCATCGGGCTCCCTGCTCCACGGGAAGCCTGCTTCTCCCTCTCACACTCCCCTTGCTCGTGTTCCCTCTCTCGCTGTCTCTCTGTCAAATAAATAAATAAAATCTTTTAAAAAATAAATTAAATAAATAATTAAAAAAAATCTAGGGGCACCTGGGTGGCTCAGTCGGTTGAGGGTCTGGTTCTTGGTTTCGGCTCAGGTAGTGATCTTGGGATCAAGGGATTGAGCCTGGGGAACACCACCATGCTCAGCTTGGAATCGGCTTGAGATACTCTCTCCCCCCTCTCCTCCACTCCCCACCCTGCCAATGACCTCGCGCTTTCTCTCTGGAAACAAATAAATAAAATCTTTTTAAAAATCTAGTATCTCAGGGGCGCCTGGGTGGCTCAGTCATTAAGCATCTGCCTCCGGCTCAGGTCATGATCCCAGGGTCCTGGGATCAAGCCCCGCATCGGCCTCCCTGCTCAGTGGGAGGCCTGCTTGTCCCTCTCCCACTCCCCCACTTGTGTTCCCTCTCTCGCTGTCTCTTTCTCTGTCAAATAAATAAATAAAATCTTAAAAAAAAAAAAAATCTAGTATCTCGAGGAGGAGCAAGATGGTGGAGGAGTTGGAGACCTAAATTTCGTCTGGTCCCAGGAATTCAGCTAGACAGTTATCAAACTATTCTGAACACCTACAAACTCAACAGGAGATCGAAGAAAAGAATAGCAACAACTCTCTGAACAGAAAAGCGGCCACTTTCTGGAAGGTAGGACGTGTGGAGAAGTGAATCCGAGGCGGTATTAGGGAAGATAGACAGCGAGGGAGGGAGCCTCCGTGAGCCACTACTGGCAAGTGCTAGAGCAGCGGAGCACAAAATCGTAACTTTTAGAAGTCGGTTCTGCTGAGGGACGTCGCTCCAGTGGCTAAGCGGGGGGTGGAACCCTTGTGGGACAGTGTGGTCTCAGGACCCTCAGGGTCACAGAAAGACTGGGGGTGCCTGAGTGTGGCAGAGCTCCCAGTTATCGGAGCGGGGAAGCCGGCTACAGAGACAGAGCCGAGGTGCGGGCTCGCAGCTCGGGATTGCCATAAACCGTGATCTGCAGCACAGTCAGGCCACTGCTCTTCCAGCAGGGACCCAACAAGCGGCAGATCCGGAGAGACTCCCCTTCCTCCCCCGGGAGGAGCGGCGCGGGAGTGCACCGCAGGATCTGCTGGGTTTGGAGACTCCACACGGGGTCAGGTGCCAGAGATAGAAACGCTCGGTTACAGGCCGGGTGAGCACAGAGTGCGGCCAGAGACCAGGGAGACGGGAGTGACTGACTGCTTTTCTCTGGGGGTGCACTGAGGAGTGGGGCGCCGAGTTCTCGGCTCCTCTGGGGCGGAGATTGGGAGGCCGCCGTTTTCACTCTCCTCCTCAAAGCTGTAGGGAAAGCTTGCAGGGAACAAAAGCTCCCGAGAGCAAACCGAGCAGATTACTTAGCCCAGACAGGCAAGGGCGGGGCAATTCCACCTCCCGCAAAGACATTTGGGAACCATGACAACTGGCCCTTCCCCCAGAAGATCAGCGAGAACAGCCAGCCAAGACCAAGTTTACCGATCAATGAGAATGGCCAAACTCCAGCGCTAGGGGAATACTGCACATAGAATTCATGGCTTTTTCCCCCATAATTCTTTAGTCTTTCAAAGTTAATTTTTTAAATTTTTTTTCTATTTTTTTTTTAATTTTTCTTTTTCCCTTTTACAACCAACATCTTATTAATCCCTTTTTAAAAAATCTTTTTTATTTTTCATTTTTAGAGTCATATTCTATCCCTTCATTGTAGTTAACCTTATTTTTGGTATATATATATATGTTGTTCTCCCTTTAAAATTTTGGGATATAGTTTCTTCTAACAGACCAAAATATACCCTAAATCTCTAGTATATGGCTTTGTTCTAGTCTCCTGCTGGATCACAGTCTCTCCCTTTTTTTTTTTTTAATTTCTCTTCTTCCTTTTTTCAACCAACTTCTTACCAATTCCTTTTATAAAATCTTTTATAATTTTCATCTCCAGTATATTCTATCCTTTCATCGTATTTACCCTTATTTTTATACATATATAAATGTTTTTCTTTAAAATTTTAGGAGGCAGTTTCTTCAAACAGACCAAAATACGCCCAAAATCTAGTGTGTGGCACTGATCTATTCACCAGCCTGATTATATTTGATCATATTCTTTTTTTTTTTTTTCTTTTTCTTTTCCCCCGGTTTCAGGTCTCTCCTGATTTGTTCAGTGTATAGGTTTCTGGGGTCGTTGTTACCCCGTTAGCATTTTGTCCTCTCATTCATTTATTCTCCTCTTGGCAAAATGACAAGACGGAAAACTCACCTCAAAAAAAAAAAAAGAACAAGAGGCAGTACCGACTGCCATGGACCTAATCAATACGGACGTTAGTAAGATGTTAGAACTAGAGTTCAGAATGACGATTATAAAGATACTAGTTGGGCTTGAAAAAAGCATGGAAGATACTAGAGAAACCCTTTCTGGAGAAATAAAAGAACTAAAATCTCAACTAAAATCTAACCAGGTTGAAATAAAAAAGGCTATGAGGTGCAATAAAAAATGGAGGCTCTAACTGCTAGGATAAATGAGGCAGAAGAGCGAATTAGTGATATAGAAGACCAAAAAGAGAGAGAAACAACTGGATCACGAGGGCAGAATTTGAGAGATAGGTGATACCATAAGACGAAACAATATTAGAATAACTGGGATCCCAGAAGAAGAAGAAAGAGAGGGGCAGAAGGTATACTGGAGCAAATTACAGCAGAGAACTTCCCTAATTTGGGGAAGGAAACAAGCATCAAAATCCAGGAGGCACAGAGAACCCCACCCCTCTCAAAATCAATAAAAATAGGTCAACATCCCAACATCTAATAGTAAAACTTACAAGTCTCAGAGACAAGGAGAAAATCCTGAAAGCAGCTCAGGACAAGAGGTCTGTAACCTACAATGGTAGAAACAATAGATTGGCAACAGACCTACCCACAGAGACCTGGCAGGCCAGAAAGGACTGGCATGATATCTTCAGAGAACTAAATGAGAAAAATATGCAGTCAAGAATACTATATAAAGCTAGGCTGTCACTGAAAATAGAAGGAGAGAGAAAAAGCTTCCAGGACAAACAAAAACTAAAAGAATTTGCAAACACAAAACCAGCCCTACAAGAAATATTGAAAGGGGTCCTCTAAGCAAAGAGAGAGCCTAAAAATAACATAGACCAGAAAGGAACACAGACAATATACAGTAACAGTCACCTTACAGGCAATACACTGGCACTAAATTCCTATCTTTCAATAGTTACCCTGAATGTAAATGGACTAATGCCCCAATCAAAAGACAGGGTATCAGATTGGATAAAAACAGACCCATCGATACACTGTCTGCAAGAGACTCATTTTAGATCCAAAGACACCGCCAGATTGAAAGTGAGAGGGTGGAAAACCATTTACCATGCTAATGGACATCAAAAGAAAGTTGGGGTGGCAATCCTTATATCAGACAAATTAGATTTTAAATCAAAGACTGTTTTAAATAAGAGATGAGGAAGGATATTATATCATAATTAAGGGGTCTATCCAAAAAGAAGATCTAACACTTGTAAATATCTATGCCCCTAACATGGAAGCAGCCAATTATATAAGCCATTTAATAACAAAATCAAAGAAACACATCGACAACAAAACAATAATAGTAGGGGACTTTAACACCCCCCTCACTGAAATGGACAGATCATCTAAGCAAATGATCAACAAGGAAATAAAGACTTTAAATGACACATTGGACCAAATCGACTTCACAGATATATTCAAAACATTCCATCCCAAAGCAACAGAATGCACATTCTTCTCTAGTGCCCATGGAACATTCTCCAGAATAGACCATATCCTAGGTCACCAATCAGGTCTCAACCGGTACCAAAAGACTGGGATCATTCCCTGCGTATTTTCGGACCACAATGCTTTGAAACTAGAACTCAATCACAAGAGGAAAGTCAGAAAGAACTCTAATACATGGAGGCTAAACAGCATCCTACCAAAGAATGAATGGGTCAACCAGGAAATTAAAGAATTTTAAAAATTCATGGAAACAAATAAAAATGAAAACACAACTGTTCAAAATCTTTGGGATGCAGCAAAGGCGGTCCTAAGAGGAAAGTATATAGCAATACAAGCCTTTCACAAGAAAGAAGAAAGGTCTCAAATACATAACCTAACCGTACACCTCAAGGAGCTGGAGAAACAGCAAATAAAGCCTAAACCCAGCAGGAGAAGAGAAATAGTAAAGATCAGAGCAGAAATCAATGAAACAGAAACCAAAAGAACAGTAGAACAGATCAACGAAACTAGGAGCTGGTTCTTTGAAAGAATTAATAAAACTGACAAACCCCTGGCCAGACTTATCAAAAAGAAAAGAGAAATGACCCAAATAAATAAAATCATGAATGAAAGAGGAGAGATCACAACCAACACCAAAGAAATACAATTATAAGAACATATTATGAGCAACTATATGCCAGCCAATTAGATAATCTGGAAGAAATGGATGCATTCCTAGAGATGTATCAACTACCAAAACTGAACCAGAAAGAAATAGAAAACCTGAACAGACCCATAACCACTAAGGAAACTGAAGCAGTAATCAAAAATCTCCCAACAAACAAGAGCCCAGGGCCAGATGGCTTCCCAGGGGAATTCTACCAAACATTTAAAGAAGAATTAATACCTATTCTTCTGAAACTGTTCCAGAAAATAGAAATGGAAGGAAAACTTCCAAACTCATTTTATGAGGCCAACATTACCTTGATCCCAAAATCAGACAAAGACACCATCAAAAAGGAGAATTACAGACCAATATCCCTGATGAACTTGGATGCAAAAATTCTCACCAAAATACTAGCCAATAGAATCCAACAGCACATTAAAAGGATTATTCACCACGACCAAGTGGGATTTATTCCTGGGCTGCAAGGTTGGTTCAACATCCGCAAATCATCAATGTGATACAATACATTAATAAAAGAAAGAACAAGAACCATATGATCCTCTCAATAGATGCAGAAAAAGCATTTCACAAAGAATAGCATCCTTTCTTGATTAAAACTCTTCAGAGTATAGGGATTGAGGGTACATACCTCAATATCATAAAAGCCATCTATGAAAAACCCAAAGTAAATATAATTCTTAATGGGGAAAAACTGAGAGCTTTCCCCTCAAAGGTCAGGAACACGGCAGAGATGTCCACTATCACCACTGCTATTCAACATAGTACTAGAAATCCTAGCCACAGCAATCAGACAACAAAAAGAAATCAAAGGCATCCGAATCGGCAAAGAAGTCAAACTCTCACTCTTTGCAGATGATATGATTCTTTCTGTGGAAAACCCAAAAGACTCCACCCCAAAACTGCTAGAACTCATACAGGAATTCAGTAAAGTGGCAGGATATAAAATCAATGCACAGAAACTATGGTGTTCCTATACACGAACAACAAGACAGAAGAAAGAGAGATTAAGGAATCAATCCCATTTACAACTGCACCCAAAACCATAAGATACCTAGGAATAAGCCTAACTAAAGAGGCAAAGAATCTGTATTCGGAAAACTATAAATACTCATGAAAGAAATTGAGGAAGACACAAAGAAATGGAAAAAACTTTCCATGCTCATGGATTGGAAGAACAAATACTGTGAAAATGTCTATGCTACCTAGAGCAATCTACACATTTAATGCAATCCCTATCAAAACACCATCCACTTTTTTCAAAGAAATGGAACAAATAATCCTAAAATTTGTATGGAACCAGAAAAGACCCCAAATAGGCAGAGGAATGTTGAAAAAGAAAAGCAAAGCTGGTGGCATCACAATTCCAGACTTCAAGCTCTATTACAAAGCTGTCATCATCAAGACAGTATGGTACTGGCACAAAAACAGACACATAGATCAATGCAACAGAATAGAGAGCCCAGAAATGGACCCTCAACTCTATGGTCCACTAATCTTCGACAAAGCAGGAAAGAATGTCCAATGGAAAAAAGACAATCTCTTCAACAAATGGTGTTGGGAAAATTGGACAGCCACATGCAGAATGAAACTGGACCATTTCCTTACACCACACACAAAAATAGACTCAAAATGGATGAAAGACCTAAATGTGAGACAGGAGTCCATCAAAATCCTAAAGAACACAGGCAGCAACCTCTTTGACCTCAGCCGCAGCAACTTCTTCCTAGAAACATCGCCAAAGGCAAGGGAAGCAAGGGCAAAAATGAACTAGTGGGGCTTCATCAAGATAAAAAGCTTTTGCAAAGCAAAGGAAACAGTCAACAAAACCAAAAGACGACAGAATGGGAGAAGATATTTGCAAATGACATATCAGATAAAGGGCTAGTATCCAAAATCTATAAAGAACTTCTTGAACTCAACACCCAAAGAACAAATGATCCAATCAAGAAATGGGCAGAAGACATGAACAGACATTTTTCCAAAGAAGACATCCAAATGGCCAACAGACACATGAAAAAGTGCTCAACATCGCTCGGCATCAGGGAAATCCAAATCAAAACCTCAATGAGATACCACCTCACACCAGTCAGAATGGCTAAAATTAACAAGTCAGGAAATGACAGATGTTGGCGAGGATGCGGAGAAAGGGGAACCCTCCTACACTGTTGGTGGGAATGCAAGCTGGTGTACCCACTCTGGAAAATAGTATGGAGGTTACTCAAAAAGTTGAAAATATAGCTACCATACGATCCAGTAATTGCACTACTGGGTATTTACCCCAAAAATACAAAAGTAGGGATCCGAAAGGGTACGTGCACCCTGATGTTTATAGCAGCAATGTCCACAATAGCCAAATTATGAAAGAGCCAAGATGTCCATCATCAGATGAATGGGTAAAGATGTGGTATATATATATACAATGGAGTATTATGCAGCCATCAAAACCCCCCCGAAATCTTGCATTGCAACAACGTGGATGGAACTAGAGGGTATTATGCTGAGCGAAATAAGTCAAGACATGTATCATATGATCTCACTGATATGAGGAATTCTTAACCTCAGGAAACAAACTGAGGGTTGCTGGAGTGGTGAGGGGGTGCAAGGGATGGGGTGTGTGGGTGACAGACACTGGGGAGTGTATGTGCTATGGTGAGCACTGCGAACTGTGCAAGACTGATGAATCACAGACCTGTACCTCTGAAACAAATAATACATTATATGTTAAAAAAAAAAAAAAGAAGATAGTAGGAAGGGAAAAATGAAGGGGGGGATATCTGAGGGGGAGATGAACCATGAGAGACTATGGACTCTGAAAAACAAACTGAAAGTTCTAGAGGGGAGGGGGTAGGGAAACGGGTTAGCCTGGTGATGGGTATTAAAGAGGGCACGTATTGAATGGAGCACTGGGTGTTATATGCAAACCATCATGGAACACTACATAAAAACTAATGATGTAATATATGGTGATTAACATAACATAATAAAATAAAACTTAAAAAAAAGAGAATTCTAAAAATAAATAAATAAAATCTAGTATCTCTCTGAACAATGAGTAATCACACGTCTTCTTCTAAAAGTAAAGGGCTATGGGCACCTCGGTGGCTCAGTCGGTTAAGCGTCTGCCTTCGGCTCAGGTCATGATCCCAGGGTCCTGGGATTGAGCCCCAGATTGGGCTCTCTGCTCAGCAGGAGGCCTGCTTCTCCCTCTCCCACTCCCCCTGCTTGTTTCTGCTCTCGCTAACTCACTCTCTCAGTCAAATAAATAAATAAAATCTTTTAAAAAAATAAAAATAAGTAAAGGGCTATATACCGTGACCATCTATGCATCATCTCTCATCTTTACCAGTACTGACAAAGATCCTAACAAGCTTTCAAAATACGTAACGTACAAAGATTTAAACAAGCTTATTTGAAAAGTATTAATATCTGACAAACTGATCTGAGGGAGGAGAAAACTCACCAGGGTCATTTTAATAAACACATTTTTTTTATTTTCTTATTTTTTTAAGATTTTACATAATCCCTACATCCAACTTCGGGCTTGAACTTACAACCCCAATGTCAAGAGTCAAATGCTCTACCACCTAAGCCAGTCAGGTGCCCCTATGAATACATTTTTTAAACAACAGAATTTAGAACAGATGACTACTCACTAGCTTTTATGGCTATTTTAGATGGCTCACATTATGGGGGAAAATGTCCATGGCTTTTCTTTAAATTTCCTCTACATCAAGAAATAGGAAGCAAAACAATTACAGTAACATTAAAATTAAGCTCAAATAGAATCAAGAAATGTTGGCTTGGCTGAGCATTATGAATTTCATTTTTAGTAAGTCTGACCTGATCTTTTTATTTCACCTTCTATATTCCCAGTTACGGGTACAACGGACTAATATTCTAGAATGTTACAGCTGAATCTTTGAAATCATTTAGTCTAGCTGCCTCATTTTACAGATACGGAAACAGGTCCAGAGAGGTTTAAATACCTTGTCTAACAAGCCAGAATTAGATGCTTGGCTTCCTGCACCTTAGATGACTGCATTACCCATAATAACAAGGTGACCACAGCAGTGCCTGCAGGAAAACAGTGCACACCGATCTCAACATTTTTTCAATATTATCAGAGCACTTTATTACTTCACTAAAAGTCATGATGACAAGTTGGTATGACTTCAAAAAAGGACCCAAAGAGAATTTCTAAGATTAGCCCATGAGAATACCCTGACTGCTTAGTGAAAAAGAGGTGAATGTCTAGGATAGAATATGAGTGCTGCTGAGACTGAAAGCACATAAATTTGGGAACTTCCTGTGCTGTCCACTGAAATTTTAACATTTAAAATCCTGTAGTTAAGAGAGAATTTGCTTCCTTTCCACTGCTGATAGATGGTAAGGCTGCATGCTATTTTGGAGCACAGGCTTAAAAATCACAGCTCACTACATGACCTTAAGTGTTACTTTAGCTCTCTCTGTAGTTTCTTCATCTCTAAAACAGGACAGTAAAAGCACCTATACCTCATAAGACAATTAAGAATATTATATGTGTAATGTGTATAAAGAACCCAAGACAATGACTGATACAGAGAAGGCCTCAGTCAGCTTCAGTCTCCGTTTCCAAGTGGCCCTTTTACTTGCCTATTGTAACAAATTCAGTATTTCTGAGAGTCTGGTCAGAAAAAGGACAATCAGCTTTTTTTTTAATCTACCATGCAGGATGACAGAAACCAAATGAAAGTGCTGTAAAGAACACTGGTAATGTGTTCTTTTAGTAGTTTAGTAGTCACGAACTAAAATTTAGTCACTAATTAGCCAAGTGATTCTGAATAGCTTTTCTAACCATATTTTTAAAGTCATATAATGGTACAGAAGGTCCAAGTATAAATGTGTCATTATAAATCAGCCTTACAAATACCCTGGTGTCTGTGAAAACTAAAATTGAGAGTTGTAAGAAATTATTCCTGATCCAAGTGAAAGAAGCAGAAATCCCTTGAAATGTATTAAATCCTTGCCCTACTAAAAATTTGCCAGAAACTCTACCTATACATTTTCTTACTCATTTCATGTTCATATTTTCAAAAGTCAAACAAAAATAAACGAACAAGACTCATTTTTTGACAGTCTTAATGAAAAAATTTTTTTCTCATTAATGGTTTCAGTCAAGAATGAGAGCACAATATAGAAAACCTAGATTTATTTGTTAAACTATTACAAAGACAAAACAATTATCATTGAAGCACTCTGAGGATTTCATCCCAATTTCACTTGTTATGGAAACCGACCTAAGAGGTTAGAAATTAAAGGATATAACCTAAGAGGTTATAACAAAACAGACTGGTGAAACATGGTGAAAGGAGTAAAAGCTAGTCAGAAGCATCTGTGTTAGTGGTATTTTATGTGGCTAGGGTATTTCCCAAGAGGCTCCCTAAAGATGCCTGAATTAATTAATCTGGGTCCCAAATTAGTAAAAAAAAAAAAACAAAAACAAAAAAACCCTTATCCCTGTGAAGAACGAGCAGAGGCCAAGATTTCTGAGATCTCTTTGTCTTTCTTTTTAAGGGGTAATGGGACTCTTAGACTGTAAAAGGGTTTATCTTAGATTCAGCCTCCCTCCTTCCCATCCAGTCTACCTACATCTTCAAGTGCCTGCGCATTCTCAGGTAGGTCTGCCAGGTTACAGAAGATGCATATAGTGAAGGCTGGAACTACAGGCCTACTCAGAGGGCACCTATACACAGAAATTTTGGGGTAGATGATAAACTACAAATACCCTACTGGTTAAGTTAATTCACCTTTGTTAATAAAGGTCATAGTTTCTTCTGCTGGTGACAACTTTCTGTCTCAGTATAGTCTGTCTCAAAAAAGAACTGGTTCAGGTAAATTTTGGAGAAGGAAAAAGATTTCATCAACACCCACTCCGCAGTAGAAGAGGCACCAAGTTCTTTCCTAGTTACGAGCAGAATCTGAAAAACAAAAGATTTACAGTGTTTATAATAATAGCTATTATTTATTGAATGCCTAGTCAAGAGTGCCAGAGAACTTAGATATATATCTTAGTCTTTGCAACAATCCTGCCAGGTAGTTTATCAACCCCATTTTCAAATGAGGAAACTGAGGATTAAAGAAGTTATGTGCCTTGTCCAAAGGCACAGAAGCCGGTATATGGTAGAGCTGTGATTCTACCACTCCTGTGCCTTGACTCCAACCCATCTCCTGCACCGAGAGGTCCTAGTTCCATTATCTTGAAATCATTAATGGTTGCATAAACACTCTAATTATTCCTTCTTCATTCCTTAAAGGCAAAAACAATTTAAAATGATTAAAAATTTAAAGACATTGTTTGGAATTCAGGTCAATTATCCAGATGAATAATTTGTATAAACTTTATGAACAAAATAGCTCTCTACTCCAGCTGTAGCATAAAATGAATAGAAAACAAATCATCAGCTCATTAGAAAGCTTGTGGTTATTTTATGATTATTTCACCATAAAATTACATTACAAAGAATCCTAAGAATTCTCACCAGTGAACTGCAGTAACATCTCATCTGTGTAACCATTAGTGACACAACAAATGCGTTTCTTATTAATACAGTAGTGGGTACTCTCTGAATAGTCTATTTTTTAAGAAGAAATACGTAAAAGCCAGAAGATCAAAAAATGTTTTCCAGTTTCAGTAAAAGTTACTAAGTATTACTGAACTGAAAAAGTTAACATGCTATAAAGAACATGATAAGCAGGAAAGTGAGAAGGGAAGAAGACTTAAGTTGGCACCAAAAGATTTCCCATACAGTGTAAGAGTGAAGTACTGATATCTGGAACTGTAAGATCTGAAAATTAAAGGTAACAGAGCTGCAGCAATATGAACACGTAATTTTAGCTAATTGCAGAGGAGACAATGCTGGTTTTAGACTATATGGCTACAATGACAGAAATAAATGCTGTGGAAATAAAAATTAAGTATTTAAAGCAAGAAATATAAATCACAGAACTCTAAGAGATTATTCTGATAGTTCCACTGGCAGCACCTGAGAGGAAAACAGAGATTCATTATCATTTTTCATGGTTATAGTAAGAAAAAATGTTATGTTCACATGGCAACAATTTGGAAGGTAAATGGAACTTGGAAAAAGGAGGGATCTCACAACTCAACTGGATGACTCACAATAGTATAAGAGTCAAGCCAAAATATATAAATCTTACCACACTATTACTATATGCTTTAAAATAAAGGACCTGGGCATAAGTAACACCTCAAAGACTGGAGACAGCCAGTATTCAAGAAAATGCTACCTGGTCAGAAGTAGGAGGACACTGTAGAGGGGAAAGAGGGACAACAATTTTAACAAAGTAAAAATCTTACAGCTCATAAGGGAAGGCCAACTAGGATTACTAGTCCTAGAGCTCTAGGTGGTATGAATTAACCACATAACCCTCAGTTATTATCAAACATACAGTTGAGATACTCAAGCTGGCAAAGGACAATTTATTTCTCAGGGTAACATGCAGCAAAGTCAGGGACAAACTTTAGGCAAAGCTCACAAGAATGTGTCAGGGAAAACTGGCTGTGAGCTCTTATGTCAGTCAAGAAAGCAGGAATGAAGCAACTTGGGAAATGATAGCTTTTGGAAAAGTGTGCATGACCTTACGGTTTGGCAAACTGGTCTTGAACGCTAAGGTGCCCAGGACCTTGGTCCTCCATTATTTTCAGAAGGAGGGAAGCCAATACAAGATTATGATGAAATTAGGGGTGTTTGGGTGGCTCAGTTGGTTAAGTGATTGCCTTCAGCTCAGGTCATGATTCCAGGGACCTGGCATGGAGCCCCATATCAGGCTCCCTGCTCAGCAGGAAGTCTGCTTCTCCCTCTTCCTCTACCGCCTCTCCTGCTCTTGCTCTCTCTCTCTCAAATAAATAAATAAAATCTTAAAAAAAAAAAAAGGATTATGATTAAATTAAAGACTTAGATACAGTATGGAATTACTACTGCCTCCCTAAACTGAACAGCAGTGAGTTGCAGCAAATCTTGCTTTGTGATTTCTGATGTAGATGTTAAGGTTTCAAACACCACAAGTGGGAAAAGGTGACTCAAGAGCAGAACGGGAAATTATCTCAGGCTCTGCTGCTCCCAACCAGGGAGCCCATTTCTGAATAATGGGCTAATGTCCTCCTCCTGAGTTCACTGAAGTTGGGTGTGTCTTATTCTTTCATGCCTCAATGCCTAGCACTGCCCAATGTCTAACACAGCACTTAACATGTGTAGTGCTCAGTAAATGTTAACCTGAACATCACTGTTTGCAGACCTTGACTCCTTAGGGGGAAAAAAAACCACGTAAGTCTCAATAATTTCAGAAATGGATAACTAACATCTTTCCAAGCTGCTAATTATATAGAGTTCTCCTGAAAATAAAAATTATTTCACATGATTTTCAAGTTCAATGACAAGGAAGAAAATAAACTACTCACCCCACAGCAGCATAAATCATTTTCAGTGATCAACATCTGCATCCTCAAACTGTCCAGCAACCGTTGGTGTAGTGTCTACCTCCATCCCATCTAAAAAAAAAAAAAAAAAAATCAACTGCTGAGCAACAGTCTACTGAGCTCTTCAGACAGGTAAAGGGTCAACCTATTCATCAAGCAGAAGGAAGCTAGTGCCCTCTGTTGGTCAAAGTTGCTATTTCTTTCTACTGTGAAAAAGTAACAAGGAACAACCAAAAAAGAAAAATTCCACCTGTACATTTTTTTACTTTATAAATTCTCAACCTCAACACTAAAAGAACATTAGATAAGAAGTTTTTAATGTAGTAAAGAGTTTGATATGTGCTCTGAGCATACAGATGCTGTTCATCTTGATCAGAAACGAAATGATTCTAAAGTGATGGGAAGAAAACTCAGTTATGTGTTCCGTTAATAAAGAAAAATTAAAACAAAAAAAGTTTTTAATGTAGTTAGCATCAACTGTTCACTCTTCACAGAACTGTGCTGGGTATTTACTGTGTGACATTATCATTATTATTATTATTTTAAGATTTAATTTATTTGAGAACGAAGAAGAGAGAGAGCATGAGCGGAGGGGAGGTATAGAGGGAGAAACAGACTTCCTGCTGAATGGGGAGTCCGATGTGGGGCTCGATCCCAGGACCCAGAGATCACAACCTGAGCTGAAGGCAGACACTTTACCGACTGAGCCACCCAGGTGCCCCATTATTTTCATTTTTTTTTTTAAGATTTTTTTTTTTATTTATTTGACAGAGAGAGACACAGCGAGAGAGGGAACACAAGCAGGGGGAGTGGGAGAGGGAGAAGCAGGCTTCCCGCTGAGCAGGGAACCCGATGCGGGGCTCGATCCCAGGACCCTGGGATCATGACCTGAGCCGAAGGCAGACGCTTAACGACTGAGCCACCCAGGTGCCCCCCCATTATTTTCATTTTTAAAGGTATAAAAGTCCTATCCTCACAAAGCTGATGACATAATTCTGAGAAAAGACAAAATAAGTAGAGTGAGGTTCTTGCCTGTTTTTCTCATTTCATAGGGGGGAAAAAAGCGTGTGTGTGTGTGTGTGTAGGGAGAGACAAGGGAAAAAAGCCCTCTGGAAAGAGCTGTTTAGAACTGCTTTCTCCATTTTGGCACCTCCCATTCACCTTCAACTCTTCAGCCCACAACAGGCTTCTGCCTGAGCCCCCCAGTACCCCACCGGGACATGCAGCAGGGTGTGCAAATGTAACACATATCTAAAACTAACTCATCATCTTTCCAGATAGAAATGCTTCTCATGGGGCACCTGACTGGTTCAGTTGGTAAAGCATGCAACTCAATCTCAGGGTCAAGAGTTCAAGCCCCACATTACGTGCGGAGCCTACTTTAAAAAAGGGGGGGGGGGGCACCTGAGTGGCTCAGTTGTTAAGCGTCTGCCTTCGGCTCAGGTCATGATCCCAGGGTCCTGGGATCGAGCCCCGCATTGGGCTCCATGCTCTGCGGGAAGCCTGCTTCTCCCTCTCCCACTCCCCCTGCTTGTGTTCCCTCTCTTGCTCTGTCTCTCTCTGTTTAAAAAAAAAAAAAAAATTTCTTAAAAAAAAAGTTTCTCTATCCTAACATTCTTACTAAAGGATACCTCTCACCTGTCCAATTCAGAAACCCCTACCACATCTCTAATTTCTGTTGCTTCTCTCAAACATCTCTCAAATCTGTTAAGTCTTTAACAGTCACTGCCACTATCAAGTGCAGGCCATGATCTCTCATCTAATTTAAATCATAACTTATTTAACAGTTTCTCTTTGGGGCGCCTGGATGGCTCAGTCCGTTAAGTGTCTGTGTTCAGCTCGGGTCATGATCCCAGAGTCCTGGGATCGAGCCCCACATCAGGCTCCCTGCTCAGCAGGGAGTCTGCTTCTCTGCCCCTCTCCTGACTTGTGTGCATTCTCTCTCTCTAAAATAAATAAGTAAAATCTTAAAAAAAAAAAAAAAAGAGTTTCTCTTCTATCCTCCAATATTTCCCTCTGCAATCAATTTTCATTATCACAGCCAGGGTCATCTTCTGAAACACTAATCAAACTAAAAATTCTTCACTTCACATTCCCATTGGCCTAAGCCTAACACTGAAATTCTTTAAAACAGCTTTCAAGTTCCATTAAGATACAACCAGTTCACTACTCCACCTTTATCTGTTGCTGTAATAACTACCCTTCATACTCAAGAGTTCCAGACATAATGAACTACTTTCAGTCCCCCAAGTTGAATGGTCTCCTCAAGTTCTGCACATGGCTGATCATGTTACCTGCCTCTCTCCCCAACCTGTACGTAATCCCCCTTCACCCCGGTCACTTTATTCATCTTTCAGATCTTGACTTAGATGTCACTTACTCCATGAAACTTGAATCTCTGACTATCCAGGCTGGGTGAAGAGTCCAGCTTCTGATTCCATAGCTTCTCAAGCTTCCCCTATAACTTAGTGCTGTATCACAATGTACTGCCTAATTAGTTAATTTTTCTCTACACAAGAATGCCATTGATATGAACAGAGTAATCTCATCTTACTTGGGCACTGCTATATTCTCTGTACCTGGCATAATAGCTCAATAAACACTTCTTACATAAATAAGCACATGAAGCACTGACATACCACAAGGAGATAGGGTGTTTGTTTTTCAGTGCAAAAAAGATGGTTTTATTAAAGCATGGGGAGCAGGACTGGGCAGAAAGAACTGCGACAGGGTGTATTTAAATGGCAAAAAGATTGAAATTTGCCAAGACAGCGATCTTAGGTGTTCTACCACAAAAAAATGGGTAACTACGTGAAAAGATGGGTATGTTAACTGACTTGACTGTAGTAATTATTTCACTATGTATATGAAAACATCATCTGGCATACCTTAAACATAAACAATTTTTAGCCAGTTAAAAAATTTTAAAAATAAATTAAAAAAAAAATGCACAAGTCAAACAAAATAAATAAATCAATGGCAAAAAGAGTGACATGGGTACTTAGAACTTTAGAAGATGGGGAACGGTATAGGCTGAAAAAGTTTCATATATAGGCAACTCTCAATATGCTAATAAGGCTTAGGAATAAAAGTTCAAAAATCTCACGTAGCAAAAAGTGTTTGTGATCTTAAAATCATCTGCTATAAAGCATTAAACAAGGAGTTTTACAATTAAAAAAAAAAACTCTTCAGTGAAGAAAGGCTTTTCAATGTCCAAGGACACTCTCCCATCAATCACTGTAATAAAAAGAAGGTACCATCTTGAATTCTTTCAGCTAAGAGTTTAGTAGTACACTAGAAATCATCTGAGCCATCCTATAGCCTATGTTATAGGCTCACCAAGTAGGACTTAAAATGGAGAGGATATACAAGGAATAACAGTGTGACCCAAAGCCTAAACTTTTCCAAATTAAAATATCCCAGGACTGGGGCGCCTGGGTGGCTCAGATGGTTAGGCATCTGCCTTCAGCTCAGGTCATATCAGGCTCCTGGGATCGAGCCCCGCATGGGGCTCCCTGCTCAGCAGGGAGTCTGCTTGAAATTCTCTCCCTCTTCTTCTGCCCCTCCCCCTGCTCATGCTCTCTAATAAATAAATAAAATCTTAAAAAAAAAAAAAATAATCCCAGGGCTTCAGGATACCCAGGTCAACATGCTATGTGCATGAGGATATTTATCACAGCATTATGACAGAAATTTATATTGCCCAATAAAAGAAAAACTAAGGGTGCCTGGGTGGCTCAGTTGGTTAAGCATCTGACTCTTGGTTTTGGCTCAGGTCATGATCTCAGTGTCCTGAGATCGAGCCCCACATTGGGCTCCACACTCAGTGCAGAGACTGCCTTAGATTCTCTCCCTCTCCCCTTCTGTCCCTCCCCCCGCTTACATGCTCTCTTTCAAATAAATTAATCAATTAAATCTTTAATTAAAAAAATGAAAAACTACGGTAACCCTCTTTAAGAACACTCTGCACCTCTAAAAATTAGAAGTGCTAAGACTCTATGGCAACATAAAATACTAGTATATATTAAATACATGTAAGCTGCAAGAAGTGCTTATATGCTTATAACACTTTTATATGTATCAGCTCATTTAATCCTCTCACCACTTATTAGCTATTTGACCTCAAGCAAGTTATATGATCTTTCTGTGCTTCAGTTTCTTCATCTGTAAAATAGGGATCAAATAATACTTACCACATAGCATTCTTGGAAGGATCAAATGAGTACTTATGTGTAATATGCTTAAATCAGGGTCTGGCACATAAGAGCAGTAGCTGAATGTTCTATTGAGAGTAGTAGAAAAAGCTTGGAGATATCTGGGGCAAAGGCAAGGTTGTCTCTTCAGAGTTAGAACTTTGTATGGTGATTATCAGGCAATCACTGAGGGGACATCCCTATATAGGGGTGACCACAGAGTGTTCTCAGAAGATTAAGATGGCACAGTGAGCTGGAGGCAGGAATGATTGAGGCAAAAAATTACTATTGTAAATCCAGTGTGAGAAGACAAGGGCCTAGGTAGGGTTGAAGGACAGCAGCAGTAATAGCAAGGAAATGTGAAAGTCACTTAAATGAAAAAAATCAATGGGACCTAGTATTACACTAGAGCAAGGAGTAAGAAGTAAAGGCTGAGGGGGGAGGAGCAAGATAGCAGAGGAGTAGGAGACCTGGATTTCATCTGGTCTCAGGAATTCAGCTGGATAGGGATCAAACCATTCTGAACACCTACAAACTCAACAGGAGATCGAAGAAAAGAATAGCAACAACTCTGAACAGAAAAGCAACCACTTTCTGGAAGGTAGGACGTGCGGAGAAGTGAATCCGAGGTGAAATTCGGGAGGATAGACGATGGGGGAGGGGGCCTCCGTCCACCGCTTCTGGCAAGTGATAGAGTCACGGAGCACAAAATCAGAACTTTTAGAAGTCTGCTCCGCTGAGGGACGTTGCTCCAGTGGCTAAGCGGGGGGTGGAACCCTCCCGGGACAGTGTGGTCTCAGGACCCTAGGGGCACAGAAAGACCGGGAGTGCCTGAGTGCAGCAGAGCTCCCAGATATCAGAGCAGGGAAGCTGGCTGCAGAGATGGAGCCGAGGCGCGGGCTCTCAG
Organism: Mirounga leonina; assembly: GCF_011800145.1. NCBI lineage: Eukaryota > Metazoa > Chordata > Mammalia > Carnivora > Phocidae > Mirounga > Mirounga leonina. Next base: position 17,448,446 of record NW_023270852.1, read on the forward strand.
CTCGGGGTTGCCATAAACCGTGATCCGCAGCATAGTCGGGCCACTGCTCTTCCAGCAGGGACCCAACAAGCGGTAGATCTGGGGAGACTCCCCTTCCTCCCCGGGAGGAGCGGTGCGGGAGCACACCGCAGGGATCTGCTGGGTTTGGAGACTCCACATGGCGTCATGTGCCAGAGATAGAAAGGCTCGGCAACAGGCCGGGTGAGCACAGAGTGCTGCCGGAGACCGGGGAGATGGGAGTGACTGACTGCTTTTCTCTGGGGACGCACTGAGGAGAGGGGCCCCGAGTTCTCAGCTCCTCCGGGCGGAGGTTGGGAGGCCGCCATTTTCACTCTGGTCCTCCAAAGCTGTACGGAAAGCTTGCAGGGAATAAAAGCTCCCGAGAGCAAATCCAAGCAGGTTACTTAGCTGGGGCCGGCAAAGACATTTGGGAACCATGGCAACAGGCCCCTCCCCGAGAAGATCAGCAAGAACAGCCAGCCAAGCCCAAGTTTACCGATCAATGAGAACGGCAGAACTGCAGCGCTAGGGGAATACTGCACATAGAAGTCATGGCCTTTTTACCATGATTCCTTCGTCTTTCAAAGTTAATTTTTTAACTGTCCTTTTTTTTTTTTTGAATTTTTCTTTTTCCCTTTTTCAACCAACATCTTACCAATCCCTTTTTTAAAAAACATTTTTATTTTTCATTTTTAGAGTCATATTCTCTCCCTTCATAGTAGTTACCCTTATTTTTGGCATATATATGTAAGTTGTTCTCTCTTTAAAATTTTGAGATACAGTTCCTTCTCACAGATCAAAATATACCCTAAATCTCTAGTGTATGGCTTTGTTCTAGTCTCCTGCCTGATCACACTCTCTCCCCTTTTTTTTCTTTTTTTTTAAACCCTCTTCTTTTTCCAAACAACTTATCAATTCCTTTTATAAAATTTTTTATAATTTTCATTTTTAGTCATAGTCCATCCCTTCATCGTATTAACCCTTATTTTTATACATATGTAAATTTTTCTTTCTTTAAAATTTTGAGAGGCAGTTTCTTCTAACAGACCAAAATACACCCAAAATCTAGTGTGTGGCACTGATCTATGCACCAGCCTGATCATATCTGATCATATTCTGTTTTTTTTGTTTTGTTCTGTTTTTGTTTTTATCTTTTTCTTTTTTTTTTTCTTTCCCTTTCTTTTCCCCCAGTTTCAGGTCTTTTCTGATTTATTTAAAGTATATTTTCTGGGGACGTTGTTACCCTGTTAGCATTTTGTTCTCTCATTTATCTATTCTCCTCTGGACAAGATGACAAGACGGGAAAAATCACCTCAACAAAAAGAACAAGAGGCAGTACCGACTGCCAGGGACCTACTCAATATGGACATTAGTACAATGTCAGAACTAGAGTTCAGAATAATGATTTTAAAGATACTAGCTGGGCTTGAAAAAAGCATGGAAGTTATTAGAGAAACGATTTCTGGAGAAATAAAAGAACTAAAATCTAACCAAGTCGGAATCAAAAAGGCTATTAATGATGTGCAATCAAAAATGGGGGCACTAGGGGCGCCTGGGTGGCTCAGTTGGTTAAGTGACTGCCTTCGGCTCAGGTCATGATCCTGGAGTTCCTGGATCGAGTCCCACATCGGGCTCCCTGCTCAGCAAGGAGGCTGTTTCTCCCTCTGACCCTCTCCCCTCTCATGTGCTCGCTCTCTCTCATTCTCTCTCTCTCAAATAAATAAATAAAATCTTTAAAAAAAATAAATTAATTAATTAAAAAATGGGGGCGCTAACTGGTAGGATAAATGATGCAGAAGAGAGAATTAGTGATATAGAAGACCAAATGATGGAAAATGAAGCTGAGAAAAAGAGATCAACAACTACATCACGAGGGCAGAATTCAAGAGATAAGCGATACCGTAAGACGAAACATTAGAATAATTGGGATCCCAGAAGAAGAGAGAGAGAGAGGAGCAGAAGGTATATTGGAGCACATTATAGCAGAGAACTTCCCTAATTTGGGGAAGGAAACAAGCATCAAAATCCAGGAGGCACAGAGAACCCCTCTCAAAATAAAAAACAGGTCAACACCCTGGCATCTAACAGTAAAACTTACGAGTCTCAGAGACAAGGAGAGAATCCTGAAAGCAGCTCGGGAGAAGAGATATGTAACCTACAAGGGTAGAAACATTAGCTTGGCAACAGACCTATCCAGAGACCCGGCAGGCCAGAAAGGACTGGCAGGATATATTCAGAGCACTAAATGAGAAAAATATGCAGCCAAGAATACTATATCCAGCTAGGCTGTCACTGAAAATTGAAGGAGAGATAAAAAGCTTCCAGGACAAACAAAAACTAAAGGAATTTGCAAACACAAAACCAGCCCTACAAGAAATATTGAAAGGGGTCCTCTAAGCAAAGAAAGAGCCTAAAAGCAACATAGACCAGAAAGGAACACAAACAATATACAGTAACAGTTACCTTACAAGCAATACAATGGCACTAAATTCGTATCTTTCAATAGTTACCCTGAATGTAAATGGGCTAAATGCCCCAATCAAAAGACACAGGCTATCAGATTGGATTAAAAAACAAGACCCATCGATATGCTGTCTGCAAGAGACTCATTTTAGACCCAACGACACCCCCAGATTGAAAGTGAGGGGGTGGAAAACAATTTACAAGGCTAATGGACACCAAAAGAAAGCTGGGGTGGCAATCCTTATATCAGACAAATTAGATTTTAAACCAAAGACTGTAATAAGAGATGAGGAAGGGCACTATATCCTAAAGGGTCTATCCAACAAGAAGATCTAACAATTGTAAATATCTATGCCCCTAACATGGGAACAGCCAATTATATAAGGCAATTAATAACGAAATCAAAGAAACACATTGACAACAATACAATAATAGTGGGGGACTTTAACACCCCCCTCACCAAAATGGACAGATCATCTAAGCAAAAGATCAACAAAGAAATAAAGACTTTAAATGACACACTGGACCAAATGGACTTCAAGAAATATTCAGAACATTCCATCCCAAAGCAACAGAATACACATTCTTCTCTAGTGCCCATGGAACATTCTGCAGAATAAATCACATCCTAGGCCACAAATCAGGTCTCAACCGGTACCAAAAGACTGGGATCTTTCCCTGCATATTTTCGGACCACAATGCTTTGAAACTAGAACTCAGTCACAAGAGGAAAGTCAGAAAGAACTCAAATACATGGAGGCTAAAGAGCATCCTACCAAAGAATGAATGGGCCAACCAGGAAATTAAAGAAGAATTTTAAAAATTCATGGAAACAAATAAAAATGAAAACACAACTGTTCAAAATCTTTGGGATGCAGCAAAGGCGGTCCTAAGAGGAAAGTATATAGCAATACAAGCCTTTCACAAGAAAGAAGAAAGGTCTCAAATAAACAACCTAACCCTACACCTAAAGGAGCTGGAGAAAGAAGAGCAAATAAAGCCTAAACCCAGCAGAAGAAGAGAAATAATAAAGATCAGAGCAGAAATCAATGAAATAGAACCCAAAAGAACAGTAGAACAGATCAACGAAACTAGGAGCTGGTTCTCTGAAAGAACTAACAAGATTGATAAACCCCTGGCCAGACTTATCAAAAAGAAAAGAGAAATGACCGAAATCAACAAAATCATGAATGAAAGAGGAGAGATCACAACCAACACCAAAGAAATACAAACAATTATAAGAACATATTATGAGCAACTATATGCCAGCCAATTAGATAATCTGGAAGAAATGGATGCATTCCTAGAGATGTATCAACTACCAAAACAACCAGGAAGAAATAGAAAACCTGAACAGACCTATAACCACTAAGGAAACTGAAGCAGTAATCAAAAATCTCCCAACAAACAAGAGCCCAGGGCCAGATGGTTTCCCAGGGGAATTCTACCAAACATTTAAAGAAGAATTAATACCTATTCTACTGAAACTGTTCCAAAAAATAGAAATGGAAGGAAAACTTCCAAACTCGTTTTATGAGGCCACCATTACCTTAATCCCAAAACCAAAGATGCCATCAAAAAGGAGAATTACAGACCAATATCCTTGATGAACATGGATGCAAAAATGCTCACCAAAATACGAGCCAATAGGATCCAACAGTACATTAAAAGGATTATTCACCACGACCAAGTGGGATTTATTCCTGGGCTGCAAGGTTGGTTCAACATCCACAAATCAATCAATGTGATACATTAACAAAACAAGAACAAGAATCATATGATCCTCTCAATAGATGCAGAAAAAGCATTTGACAAAGTACAGCATCCTTTCTGGATCAAAACTCTTCAGAGTATAGGGATCGAGGGTCCATACCTCAACATCATAAAAGCCATCTATGAAAAACCCACAGCAAATATCATTCTCGATGGGGAAAAACTGAGAGCTTTCTCCCTAAGGTCAGGAACGCGGCAGGGATGTCCACTATCACCACTGCTATTCAACATAGTATTAGAAGTCCTAGCCACAGCAATCAGACAACAAAAAGAAATCAAAGGCATCCGAATTGGCAAAGAAGAAGTCAAACTCTCACTCTTTGCAGATGATATGATTCTTTCTGTGGAAAACCCAAAAGACTCCACCCCAAAACTGCTAGAACTCGTACAGGAATTCAGTAAAGTGGCAGGATATAAAATCAATGCACAGAAACTATGGCATTCCTATACACCAACAAGACAGAAGAAAGAGAAATTAAGGAGTCGATCCCATTTACAACTGAACCCAAAACCGTAAGATACCTAGGAATAAATCTAACCAAAGAGGCAAAGAATGTGTACTCAGAAACATATAAAATACTCATGAAAGAAATTGAGAAAGACACAAAGAAATGGAAAAACGTTCCATGCTCATGGATTGGAAGAACAAATATTGTGAAGATGTCAATACTACCTAGAGCAATCTACACATTCACTACAACCCCCATCAAAATACCATCCACTTTTTTCAAAGAAATGGAACAAATAATCCTAAAATTTGTATGGAACCAGAAAAGACCCCACACAGCCAAGGAAATGTTGAAAAAGAAAAAGCAAAGCTGGTGGCGTCACAATTCCAGACTTCAAGCTCTATTACAAAGCTGTCATCATCAAGACAGTATGGAACTGGCACAAAAACAGACACATAGATCAATGGAACAGAATAGAGAGCCCAGAAATGGACCCTCAACTCTATGGTCAACTTTGACAAAGCAGGAAAGAATGTCCAATGGCAAAAAGAGTCTCTTCCACAAATGGTGTTGAGAAAATTGGACAGCCACATGCAGAAGAATGAAATTGGACCATTTCCTTACACCACACACAAAAATAGACTCAAAATGGTTGAAAGTGAGACAGAAGTCCATCAAAATCCTAGAGGAGAACACAGGCAGCAACCTCTTTGACCTCAGCCGCAGCAACTTCCTCCTAGAAACATCACCAAAGGCAAGGGAAGCAAGGGCAAAAATGAACTAGTGGGACTTCATCAAGATAAAAAGCTTTTGCACAGCAAAAGACACAGTCAACAAAACCAAAAGACAACCAACAGAATGGGAGAAGATATTTGCAAATGACATATCAGATAAAGGGCTAGTATCCAAAATCTATAAAGAACTTTTCAAATTCAACACCCGAAGAACAAATGATCCAATCAAGTAATGGGCAGAAGACGTGAACAGACAATTTTCCCAAAGAAGACATCCAAATGGCCAACAGACACATGATAAAGTGCTCAACATCGCTCGGCATCAGGGAAATCCAAATCAAAACCTCAATGAGATATCACCTCACACCAGTCAGAATGGCTAAAATTAACAAGTCAGGAAACGATAGATGTTGGCAAGGATGCGGAGAAAGGGGAACTCTCCTACACTGTTGGTGGGAATGCAAGCTGGTGCAGCCACTCTGGAAAACAGTACAGCAGTTCCTCAAAAAGTTGAAAATAGAGCTACCATACGATTCGCAATTGCACTACTGGATATTTACCCCAAAGATACAAATGTAGGGATGACAAGGGGTACGTGCACCCCAATGTCTACAGCAGCAATGTCCACGATAGACAAACTGTGGAAAGAACCAAGATGTCCATCAACAGATGAAAGGATAAAGAAAATGTGGTATATATATACAGTGGAATATTATGCAGTCATCAAAAGGAATGAGATCTTGCCATTTGCAACAATATGGCTGGAACTGGAGGGTGTTACGCTGAGCGAAATAAGTCAATCAGAGAAAGACATGTATCATATGACCTCACTGATATGAGGAATTCTTAATCTCAGGAAACAAACTGAGGGTTGCTGGAGTGGTGGGGGGTGGGAGGGATGGGGTGGCTGGGTGATAGACATTGGGGAGGGTATGTGCTATGGTGAGTGCTGTGAACTGTGCAAGACTGTTGAATCACAGACCTGTACCTCTGAAACAAAAAATACAATATATGTTAAAAAAAAAGAAGAAGAAGGGGGCGCCTGGGTGGCTCAGTTGGTTAAGCGACTGCCTTCGGCTCAGGTCATGATCCTGGAGTCCCGGGATCGAGTCCCGCATCGGGCTACCTGCTCAGCAGGGAGTCTGCTTCTCCCTCTCCCGCTCCCCCCTCTTGTGCTCTTTCTCTCACTCTCTCTCTCAAATAAATAAATAAAATCTTTAAAAAAAAAAAAAAGAAGAAGAAGAAGATAGCAGGAGGGGAAGAATGAAGAGGGGGAAATCGGAGGGGGAGAAGAACCATAAGAGACGATGGACTCTGAAAAACAAACTGAGGGTTCTATAGGGGAAGGGGGTGGGAGGTTGGGTTAGCCTGGTGATGGGTATTAAAGAGGGCATGTTCTGCATGGAGCACTGGGTGTTGTACACAAACAATGAATCATGGAACGCTACATCAAAAACTAATGATGTAATGTATGGTGATTAACATAATAAGAAAATTTTTTTTAAAAATAAAATTTAAAAAAAAAGGGAAGTAAAGGCTGAGTCAAAAGAATACTTCAACATTCTGATTGAAATAGGATACTCAGAAAAGCAAACCAGTCTTATAGGGGACATATTTACAAAGAAGCCTACAGAGTGGAGACAAATGAAGCAAATTCGAAAGCCACTTGTTTAAGGTCCAGAAGTGTGTCACAAAACAAGAACCCAAGTTTCTTGAATGCTGTCTAGCCCTTTTAATCAACTGATTATCCTAGTTTTACATATAATCATGTAGGAATTCATTTTAAAAATAAAAACAGCAGCATAGATACACACACACACACACATATACACATAAGCAAACAAACAAAAAGACTGGAAAGATAGGCAACAGAAAAATTAAGAGGTCTTCCAATTATAATTACACTTGATTTTTCATTTCTTCTTTGCCTGTGCCCATTTAAAAAATTTTTGATTGTGAACACACTATTTTTGTAGTTGAGGGAAAGTAGTAAAAAAAACCAAAAACAAAGTTTCATGAGAATTCCCATTCTATATAATTCTACATTTGCTTCCTACACTGTAAGTTAATTCTGAGATTTCTCTGTCTTAAGAGTTTCCAAAAGAACATACATACATATCTATGTATATGTATCTATCTCCATAACTTTCCTTGTTACCCAAGGACCATCTGACTGCTCACACTGAAAGAAAGGATACTCACCTTCATAATCTCTTACTGAATCTTCTGTCCGGACTCCAGCCATGTTATATTGGCTGCTCACAGACTGAGAAAGCATTCCTTCTAATCTCTCCAATGTGGCTTGGCCTTCTGCTGTTAAATGGGATAATCCTTCTTCATAGGTATAAAATGTAGGGATGTCTCCCTGTCCTTGTTCTAAACAAATAAAATGCTTTTAAGCTATTATAAAGCAATTAGAAAAACATGGATAATCAATAATGCATTTACTGAAGATAAGGTACAGTTTAAAAAGGCTTCCAGGAAAATATTTTTCAATATTCATTTAATACACAGATGTAGGTCATCTGTTAAAAATAAAGACAGAAAGAAAATGTCTCTATCCTCTAGAAAGAGAAGGGATTCCAAAAGATAATGACCCAGTAAACAGCAATTCTCAAAAAATCAAATGTCCAGGGACTAGAAGGAAAAGAGGGTGTACCTAAGGCCAGGAAGTCTTATGTTATCCCAAGCTGGGAATTTTATAGGTGAGTGCAAATTAATTTGATACTAACTTGTACTGATTTTTTTTTGGATTAAAATACATGCTCCTTTTAAAAACTCAGAAATTCTGGAAAATATAAAAAGGATAAAAAAATAAAATCATTCAAAAATCTCAGCGGAAATGAGAACGTATTTAGATATATGAAGGAGAATTCCAGAACCGAATTTGTCTCAGGCCAGGAAGTAGGTACATATGGAGGAAAGGACTTTGGACAGCCAGATCAATGGACATGAGAGCAGTGGGAAGAAGAAAAGAGAAGAGCAGGCACCTCAAGTTACAAGACTCTACCAGGCTAGTGACAGTATTTTGGTCTGGGGGAGGCAAAGAGAAATAATCTTAGACAAATGAAGTATGGTTCTGGGGGGAGAAAATGACTTTGGTAGTGAGTTGTCTGAAGGATTATGTTAAGTAAAGATGTAGATGATAAAGATTTCAAGTGGTGGAGGGAGAAGGCTTTGTTCTCTGGGAGGAGCTGCATTAACTTAAAAGATTCTCCCAACCACCCACTTTCTCATCTATTGTTTTCTTCCCTTCCATTTATCTCTATCCATTTTCTGCTCCCAATAATATCTACTTTTTACCTTCAAGCTTGGAAAGTCCCAACTATTTTTCCAGTTTGGCTTAGACATGAATTGTGCCATTCACTTTTATTAATAACCACACTATGAGTATTTAATAGAGATATAAAGAACTATAATCCCATACCCTTAGTACAAATAAGTGCTTAAAATGAAACATACACACATTTAAAAAAAATCCGTGTCACTAACCATGTGCTTCCACATCATATTCTTCTCCATCATAATCATCTGAATCTTCATCCTCAGGATCAGGATGCAAAGCCTGGCATTCACACATTGCAGTGAACATTGCCTCCACTGAACAAGGAAGTTAAATTGTAATGAACATTCTTTTCTGGCCAGTGTAGAGTAAAAATTTAATAATATAACCACCGGTACAAATAAATTCAATGAGTAGACAAGAAATATACCAGAGTCACACTATTTACAAAACGGGCTAAATTCCAAGGAGAATCAATCTTGAGAAGTACTTGATGGCAATGGACAAGTCACAAAATAGTAATAGTTCATTTTAAGAGCGATCTCTTCATGCCTGGCTGGATTTTCTGAGAAAAAGAGAGTCTTGGTCAGACTGCTGGTATCAGGGCAGAGCCCCTTTAAGTGGATAGGACTCTTTTCTAGCTATCCTGGCATCTTCCACTTTGGAACTGCCATGACCCTTGCCGTCTATCTGGTAAGATTCAAAGTCAACAGCATCAAGTCAATAAAAATAACCAGATCTCTTCATTCACAAACACACCAAATAACATAGTGTCTCCTATACTCTCACCACATTGACAATCTTTGATATTAATAGGTATCTGGTCCTCAACGATATGACAGATGTTAGAATGAAGAAAAAGCAATGGGACAGAAGGTAATGAGGGTAACAGTAAAAGTGTGTGTGTGTGTGTGTGTGTGTGTGTGTGTGTATGGGGGTGGGATGCTTGGTACGTAAAGGGAAAAGAATCAATTCTATAGAATACTCACATGCTGATTTATCACTAGGCACAAATCTGAATTCAGCAATAGGTTCAACATCATCATCACTGTCTTCTTCTTCTTCAGCAACAGATTCTTTTGATTCCTCTAGAAAGGGAATAAAAAGAACTTTTTAAATGTTTTTTGTTTTGGAAAAAAAGAAGCCTAAAATAATTTCATAAAGGATGCTTATTGATGTATCTAAATAGTGCAACACAGTTTTTACTTCAAATTATAAGAACATGGTTATTTTAGAGCTAAAAAAGACTGTGGACTTTCACTGAGCCCTAGGGATTCCAAGCCCCCTTCAAAGTCATGGTGGGGGTGAGGAAACCCAAACAGGCCTCTAACAAGTACAGTTCCACTGTCATCTGTCTCTCTTACCTTTTACCATGAAACAAAGGGTTCAGTAGCAGTTTGTAAACCGCTGATGTGATTTATCACCAATTTACAGATGAGAAAACTAAGGCCCATAAAAGTTAGCAAACCCAACAGATAAATTACCAAAGTGTGTAGGCAAGAAAAAAATACAAATGTTCAATGAAGAGAACTAGCACAGTGGAAGCAGGAACTACTACAACTATTCTGGAGGTGTGCATATCCTACTATGCAGCAATTCCTCATCTATGTATTTATTATGTACACAAGGAGTTTATACATAAATGTTTACTGAAGTACTTGCGAAAATTTTAAAAATTAATGTTAATTTAAAAAAAAGGAAACATGTATTGTAACCCGATCATATTATGTTTTATAGACAGCAGTTAAAAAGGAACAAATATTTATATGTATCAAAACTCATAGATTAAAAAATGTAACTGAGTGAAAAAACTAATTGCAGAATATATATAAATAGGGGTGCCTGGGTGGCTCAGTCATTGGGCGTCTGCCTTCGGCTCAGGTCGTGATCCCAGGGTCCTGGGATCGAGCCCTGCATCAGGCTCCCTGCTCAGCAGGAAGCCTGCTTCTCCCTCTCCCACTACCCCTGCTTGTGTTCCTGCTGTCGCTATCTCTCTCTCTGCCAAATAAATAAATAAAATCTTTAAAAAAAAAAAAAGAATATATATGAATAATACCACTTACATATTAAAAGTTTAACACAAAACAAAACCATTATATTGCTTATGGATTTATACATATTCAGTAAAAATCTAAAAGTTTAGATGGGAAGGACACATACCGCCTTTAGGATAATGTTTAACTTGGGAGATAAAATATGAAACAAAATGGGAAAGGTACGAAAAGGATTAACAGTACTGATACAGTCTTATTTGTTTTTTTTAAAGATTTATATTTATTTGTTTTAGAAAGAGAGAGCGAGCGAGCAGGGAGAAGAGACAGAGGGAGAGAGACAGAAAGAATCTCAAGCAGACTCCCCGCTGAGCGCAGAGCCAGACACACGGCTCGATCTGAGGACCCTCAGATCATGACCTGAGCAGAAATCAAGAGTCGGACACTTAACTGACTGAGCTACCCAGGCACCCCCAGTTTTACTTCTTTAAAAACCAGAGTAACTATGAAAAAAAGTTAGAATTTATGCTAGATCATGAATAATGAAAATTTTTTATTACTCTCTGTACTTTTCACGGTTTGAATTATTCCATAATTTTAAAAAACCAGGTCGGGCACCTGGCTGACTAAGTTGGAAGAGGACACTGACTCCTGATCTCGGGATTTTAAGTTTGAGCCCCACACTGGATGTACAGATTACATAAAAAATAAAATCTTTAGGGGTGCCTGGCTGGCTCAGTCAGTAGAGAATGAGACTCCTGCTCTTAAGAGTTCTAAATTCAAGTCCTTGGGTGCAGTGATTACTTAAAAATAAAATCTTAGAGCACTGTGAATTGTATAAGACTTTGAATCACAGACCTGTATCTCTGAAACAAATAATACATTATATGTTAAGAAAGAAGAAGAAGAAAACAGGAGGGGAAGAATGAAGGGGGGAAATCGGAGGGGGAGATGAACCATGAGAGACAATGGACTCTGAGAAACAAACTGAGGGTTCTAGAGGGGAGTGGGGTGGGGAGATGGGTTAGCCTGGTGATGGGTATTAAAGGGGACATGTACTAAATGGGGCACTCGGTGTTATACGCAAACAATGAATCATGGAACACATCAAAAACTAATGATGTAATGTATGGTGATTAACATAATAAAAAAAAAGTCAAAAAGAGAAAAAATTACTGATGTGTGGTATGAACCCTGGTGTGGGGATTTGTTTAAAAACTCCTCCAGGTCAGTGTCCTGTGCAACCAGGGTTGAAAAGCACCACTTTAGAGCATTGCTCCTCAGACCATTTGTGGGGAAGCACCAGTTGTTTCTTATTTCCAAAAGTATCAAAATACAAATAAAAATAAATTACTAGAAAAATGAAAACACATACAAAAAAAATAATAATAAATAAATAAATAAAATCTTAGGGGTGCCTGGGTGGCTCAGTCGTTAAGCGTCTGCTTTCGGCTCAGGTCATGATCTCAGGGTCCTGGGACCGGGTCCCGTATGGGGCTCCCTGCTCAGCAGGAAGCCTGCTTCTCCCTCTCCCACTCCCCCTGCTTGTGTTCCCTCTCTTGCTGTGTCTCTGTCAAATAAATAAATAAAATCTTTAAAAAAAAAAATCTTAAAGAAAAAAAAAATCTTTAAAAAATAAAAAGTATAAAAAATTTAAAAACCAGGTCAACAAAATACTTAAATAGACTCTCAAAACATGTTCAAACTAATAATCTTAAAAATATAAATTAAGGGTGTTATATGCAACTAATAAATCACTAAATTCTACCCCTGAAACTAATAATACGCTATATGTTAACTAAACTGAATTTAAATTAAAAAAACACATAAAAATATAAATTAAATGTTGTTTAGCATATTAAAGTTACCATTTAAAAAAATTTTAATTCTCCATGCAGATGAAAATAAGGCAGAAAGGTTCTTATACTATTACTGAAAGTGTAAATTGATATACACTTTCTGGAAAGCAATTTGACAATATATGTTAAGAGCTTTAAAAGTACTACCTTTAAAGCAGCAATTCTACTCATAGGAATCAATTATAGGGGGTATCTAAATGCTTTTTTTTTTCTCTAAGTCATACAAGCTGAATATAGAATGAAAAAATACAGATAAACAAAAAAGGAAAAAATTTTAAATGCCCAGTATTAACAATTTTAAATCACAGATTTCATAGGACTTTTTCTGTCCTGTTGCTGTTATATGGTTACATTGTTATACTGTCCTCTGTAAACAAGTGAAATAATACAAAAATACTGCAGAATTCTAAAATAACTCTGAACAGTTGAATTGAATACATTATGGTATTACCAAACTTTTTCAGTGTTTTAAAAAACAAAATGGTATCATATTAGAACTATTATTCTATAACTGAATAAACATCACTTTTTTTTTTTTTAAGATTTTATTTATTTATTTGAGAGAGAGAGAATGAGAGAGAGCAAGTACATGAGAGGGGGGAGGGTCAGAGGGAGAAGCAGACTCCCCGCCGAGCAGGGAGCCCGATGCGGGACTCGATCCAGGGACTCCAGGATCCTGACCTGAGCCGAAGGCAGTCGCTTAACCAACTGAGCCACCCAGGCGCCCTGAACATCACTTTTTATATTATAAAAGTTAATACATGCTGGTATAAAAATAATTGAAAGAGTGTAGATGTAGTCCAAGGAAAAAGGAAGTCCCTACCACTCTAGTTCCCCTCCCTAGAAGTAACAATTATAACAATCTGTTTTTTACCTCAGGAATCTACCTTAAGGCAAGAAATATAAATGCAATACAGTATTTTTGCAAGTAAGAAAAAAACACAACCATGACCAACACTCATTATCTCATGCTAGATCATAGTATCTGCCGTATTTCCAGTCTCTAAACCTTTCTAAATTTTCAACAGTGGGAGTAAGTTTTTAGTTATTTTAAAAATAATCTAATATCTTCAACTATAAGCTGAAAGTCCACTTTAATAAGGTTTATGGAGGTTCCAAAGAGAAACAAACATCTGAAGCTTGGAGAATCAGGATGAGAGGAACAAAGGCTGGGAAAACAGGATCCAAGCACATGTAACTTATGAGAAGAGTTGAATCCCACATAAACGGAACTGGAGAAGTACTACATAAATGTGACCCAGGAGGATTCTACTTTTTAGTAAGAAGTGAAGTCTGACTTAGTTTAGTAAGAAAGGATTAATCACAGCCCCATTAATTTCAAGAAAATAATCATATAGAGGAAACATTTAAAATACCTATCCCAAACCTACTGAATCCTTACTGCCTAGTTTGGGACTCCTGGTATTTGCATTTTTAACAAGCTCCCCAGGTGTTTCTACTGTGCAGCCAGGTTTAAGAACTAAAGAGTACTACAATCCCCTCATTTTTCTGGATGAAACTGAGGCTCAGAGAGACGAAAATAACTTGCTTACCAAGTTAATGACAGTCTCATCCAATGTGTTTTTCTCTTTAGCTAGCTTTATTGAAGCCCTGCCTCTCTAACCTAATTTTTTGACATACACCTGACATACACCTTTGCCCAGAGCTAATGCTCTCCACTATCTATGGGCATTTCACACCAGGATTTGGAAATGATTGGCAAGGTCACCTCTGAGTCTTTGCAATTCTATGAATGAATGGCTTAAACTAAACATGAAATAATAATAATCTCGGTTATAAAATCAGAGTTGCACCTACTTGGAAAGTGAACTTTGTGCCCAATACCTCCTCATTTGGAAGTCTTACTACAACCCAAGGTCAACAGCTTTTTCTTTTCCTTACCCTCTCTTTCAAATTTCATTAGAAATCTTTGCACTTTTTCCAATGGCAAGTGTTTGAAATCTTATAACAAAAATATTTTCAGATAGCTGAATCAGGCAGGGCTGATGAGACAGGGCTTGCCAAAAGCCCTAAAAGTTATTAGATAATTAACATCACACTAAGTATAAGTGGTCATGTTATATGTGAAATCATATTAAAATCCTAAATTGGAGGAGCAATAGCTTAACAGGTAAATTCATGGAACTGTCTCTTACACACTATTTCAGAGAAAGGCCACCCATTATTTTAAAAGCACAAGTTCAGTAAAAGTGTAACAAATTGTCCTTTCAGTCACAAAGTCCTGCATTTCTACAAAAGTTGAGCATATTAAACTAACACAATATAGGAAAAACTTCTCATCTAGTCACGCTTACAAAAATTAAACACAAGTTTTAATTTTGTGCCTAACTTCTCATTTGGAATTCCTACAACCCATTGTCAACAACCCCCAAAATGGATTTTTCTTCTCTTTCTTACCCCTTCTTTTATCACTTTCACTAGATTTTTATGAATCTTTCAAATTATTTCAATAGCAAAAAACTTGGGAATCTTGTATCACAGGGTTTCTCAACCTTGGCACTACTGACGTTTGGACTGGGTAATTCCTGATTGTGGGAGGCTGTCCTGTGCCTTGTGGGATGTTAAGTAGCATCTCTGGCCTCTAACTACTAGATGCCACCAGCACTCTATGCCCCTTCCAGTCATGACAATAGAAATGTCATTGCCTAAAGGGGGGGGACACAACACTGTCCCCCACTGAGAACCACTTTTCTAATAAAACGAAACAAAACAACAGGTTCTACACTAAACTCTTGGAAGCACAAAGTATACTGATCCAAGCTTCTAAGGGTGCCAAATATAAATGCCTCTACAAAAAGAATAAACAATTCAATGCAAGAGGAAAAAGTAGAAATATAAATCCACAATAACTGAATAATTCTAAGTGCAAATATATAGAGAAAGTAAAAAGCAGTGTCCAAATTATTTTACTGAGTTGAAATTTTGCTTAATAAACCGTTATCCAAAAGAGGTCAATGGCTTGAATATTACTTTATGATCAAAGACTGCTTTTTAAATATATGATATTTAATATTCCACCAAAGGAAGCTCAAGATTAAATTACATCATACATACCTCCAAATCTGGCATTCACCATAACATACAAATGCTCTCGTGGATAGGCATTTAAGTCCCTGGACACTGCATGCAAGCTAATCGTGGGGTATTCCAGTGAGAATCCTAATCCAGAGCCATCTAACCAAGACAGGCGGCTGAAAAACATGTGTAAAGTAGATTATTTTAAGAAATTAAATCCTAATTTAATCCTAAAGTTTATAAAGGTTCAGCTTGGACACTTTTATGCATGTGAATAAATTCAAGCTTAGTGTTTAGAAATAAAATAATAAAATTCAGCAGCAGGAAATGACTTTCTTGATTCTGTTCTCTTCTCCTCTAGCTAAAAATTCAAAAAAATTTGAAATGCAATTTTTTTTTTTTTTAAGTCACATGTGTTTCCATGCCTTCCATGCTGGTTCTTATTTAGAATGTCTTCAGGTGCCTTGCTTTTGCAATTCCTCAACTGGTTAAGTCCCAGCTCCTCCCTGAGTCCTCCCTCCAATTACTCCAGTCCATAATAATCTCTTCTTTTTCTGAACTGCACTTATGCGCAGTAATAGGCCATTTAGCACTTAACTCTGTGGTAATGAATCTCATATGTACCCTGACAGAATATGAGCTACTTGACAGAACCTGTCATATTCCTTTATTTCACATTCTTCAAAACCACTAGCATTAGTGCTCAGCATGTAAGTGTGCAATAGATGCTTGGGAGTCACTAATTTCTCCACAAGTCCTACACTAAATGACATACACATGAAATGGCTGTAATCATACTTACCACAAGTTAGACAATATTTATCCCATTGAAAGACTTTATGAGCCTTTCACTTATTCTGCAGCTTTAAAAGAAAGCCACAAATAAAGTCTAGTTTTCCTTCAAAAGTGGCCAAATGCAAATATTTTATTGGTATAATAAAGGAAACATATCACCAAAACCAGTATGTTGAGTTTTGATTAAAGGCTGGCTAACTTTTTGGCAATACTTCACCCATCTGGAACTGTACCACTTAGCAGGAAAAAAAAAAGTAGCAAAAAGATCCTTAAGAGACCACACACAAAAAAATGTTAATGGGATAAAAGTTAATGCAATATAGTGGCTGCATAGGGCTGGAGAGAAAGAGATTGACTGCTAATGCGTGCCGGTTTCTTTTGGGGTGATGAAAATATTCTAGGGTGCCTGGGTTGCTCAGTTGGTTAAGCGACTGCCTTCGGCTCAGGTCATAAACCCGGAGACCCGGGATCGAGTCCCGCATCGGGCTCCCTGCTCAGCGGGGAGTCTGCTTCTCCCTCTGACCCTACCCCCTCTTGTGCTCTCTCTCAAATAAATAAAATAAAATCTTTTAAAAAATATATTCTAAAATCAATTGTGATGGTTGCACAGCTCTGTGAATAGACTAACGACCACTGAATTGTATACTATGTGAATTATCTCAATAAACTTTTATTAAAAAAAGAAATTAATGTAATAACACCCCCATATCATTCTACTTTTTACACAATTTTACCAAGCCTGGTTGTCTCATTTCTAACCAAGCAAAAACAAATACAGTAATGAACCTAGGACTCTCTTGGGTAAGAAAAATGGCAGCCCAGCAGTCTGAGATCATTCACATTCAATGTAAGGGGAGGTTGAACTTGACACCTCAGTCCCCCTAAAGGAAATTCATGTCTGAGAACACAATTAAGTGTATATAATACATGACCCTCACTTATCAAAAGCAAAGGCAGAATTAGATTGTGGTGAAAATGTGTACAACTCTGTAAATACACTAAAATGCAATGACTTGTACACTGAAGAAAGCAAAAACAAGAAAAGATGCACTGTCATTTGCAAGGATTTCCCTTCAACATGTTTATTAAAAACAGAAAAAGAAAACCTGGGAGGCTTAAAGTGATAAATCTTAAGAAGCTTAAAGAGGTAAAAGCTCTAGAAATGATTTTCCAGAATGATTCATCCCATTAGTTCCAAAGAAATAGATTTTATTATTGTAATTAGATGGTGTGTGCTGTATGTGCCTTTCCTGTCCACTGCTTTCTTAATGTGGAGATGAAATAGTCCTCACATATCCACGAAATATTGCTAGTCCTTTACTAAAACTCTATTATTTTAAGCAAATAAACTCCCTTTTCTCATCTCAAAAATGCCCCAGCATCATCACAATTCAGAAAGTAATAGCCCAAATTTGGGTGTCCAAAATGATTTCAAATATCCAGAGCCACAAAACTTTAATGACTCAATTAGAAGATGGAAAAACTGAAATATAAAATGGACTCAGTGCCTATCAAATTATGGTCTTTATTTTTTTTAAAGATTTATTTATTTATCTGAGACACCTGGGGGGGCGGGGAGAAGAGAATCCCCAGTAGACTCCCTGCTGAGCTCGATCAGGTTCGATCTCTTAACCCCAAGATCGTGACCTAAGCCGAAATCAAATCAAGAGTCTGGCGCTTAACCAACTGAGCTACCAACGTGCCCCTATGGTCTTTAAAAAGCACATAATAATTGCTCTGTAGTTCCTTATACATGGACATGGATATGCACTCTACAGAACAGAAGCAAGTTCCACTCAAAAGCAACATTTACTCTGATTGCTATGTTCTTATTCATTTTTCACATATTCTAGAAGAAAAGCCCTCCCAAACCAAAATATCTAATTAACTATACCCAACCCAAAGAAGCCATGAGTCACAAAAGGGAAAAACAATTAGACAGTAATACAAAGGAACGTTTTGCTAATTTCTAATGCTTTTGAACAAGTATGATCATTATACCTTATTCCTGGCATGAGGTGAAAAACAGGATAGAAAGAGAAAAGTTTTGAATTTGAGTTGGCTTAACTATTTGGTTTAAAATTAACTTTGGCTTAAGATATAATTTAATTACCCTCTTTATCCATTTCACATGAGCTATTTTGAATGATTCATGCCTCTGATCCGTTCCTTACCTGAGTAACAAAGTCAACTCCCTGTGAAAACTCAACTTTAAAAATAAGCCTGAGAGTTCTGTATCTCTCGACACACATCTGAGAAACCACCAAAATTAAATCAGACCCTCTCTCTCTTTGCCTAAAATCCTAAAATAATTTTCTCAAAGCCCTTGGGCAATAAGCCAAACTCATGGAGCATAGCTCTCTCCTTTTCCAGCTTTATTATTTTTCCACTCTTTTCCCCTCATTCCCTCAGATGAATATGGTGTATTATATATTCTGGCACAAACTAAATATTGTTTCTCACCCTTGCCTCTGAGCATCCTGTCTCTTCGAAACAGAATGTTCCCCCTCAGCCCCACCTCATTCACCTGGCTGTTAATACTCATTTGTCATATCCTCTAGGAAACCTTCCTAGTTTGTTGAGGCCTTGATTCTATCAAGACCTGGAAATGCTTGGGGGAAAGAAAAGTGGAAAGAGACCAAGGATGTAATGCTAACAGAGTAAAGGGTGATGAATATAGCTGTCCATGGTACTCATAATATTCTATTCTTTTTTTTTTTTAAAGATTTTATTTATTTATTTGACAGAGAGAGACAGCGAGAGCGGGAACACAAGCAGGGGGAGTGGAGAGGGAGAAGCAGGCTTCCCACAGAGCAGGGAACCCGACACGGGGCTCGATCCCAGGACCCTGGGATCATGACCTGCGCCGAAGGCAGACGCTTAACGACTGAGCCACCCAGGTGCCCCATAATATTCTATTCTTAACCTAGATGGTGGACGTACAAGGGTTGGTTTAATTATAATTCTTTAAATCATCCATATATAATGTATATTCATTCCTTTTTGTATGTATATTTTACAAAAATATTTTCTTAAAGAAGGTAAGAGATTTCTCAGTGAAAAGTTGACGAAATTTTTTTTTTAAACATATAAGACCTTACAAGGAGTTTGTATTTCTTCAGTGTGATAACTGTATTGTGATTATACAGAACAATGTCCTTGTTCTTAGGAGATTTTTGCTAAAGTATTTATGGATGAAGGGACATGTCTGCAACTCTCAAACAGCTCAGAAAAAAGATAACTGTGGTAAAATGTTAACAACTGATGAATCTTTGTGTGTATTAATTAACAACACTTGAGATTTTTCTTTAGGTTTGAAGTTTTTCAAAATGAAAAGACAAACATAGGGCCTTGTCTTCCTTCCCCAAACAGTAGTTGTATTTTAGAAAGAGTCAATATATAGAGAAGCGATGGAGAAAAAGGGATGGTGTAGGGATTAATAATCTATCTGTGCTGCACTCTCCACCACTTAGAAGAAATTGCTCTCCCAAAATCATTAAAGATCTCCTTGTCATTACCCAACAGATGCTTTTCAGATTTTGACTGCTTCTCCCTCTTGTCTGTTCTCAAGTCTCTTCTTCCATAACCTACCTCTTACTGTAGATATATGCCTTGGTCCTCTTCTCTTCTGGGGTATCTAACCTATCCCGCATGAGTATATGCTAACCTTTATACTAATGATTTCCTAATCTCTATCTTTAATTCCACTCTTCCAAGATACACACTCTTGTGTCCAATTAATCACATATGTCCAGACCAATATCTGCACCTCACCCCCAACTTGCTTTTCCTCCCATCTGTTTTTCCTATCTCAGTCATTGGTCAAAAGCCTAAGCTTTGGGCGCCTGGGTGGCTCAGTCGTTGAGTGTCTGCCTTCGGCTCAGGTCATGATCCCAGGGTCCTGGGATCAAGTCCCACATCGGGCTCCTTGCTCGGCAGGAAGCCTGCTTCTCCCTCTCCCACTCCCCCTGCTTGTGTTCCTGCTCTCGCTATCTCTCTGTCAAATAAATAAAAATCTTAAAAAAAAAAAAAAAAAAAAAAGCCTAAGTTTTGCTCAATGTTTAGATTTCCCTCAAACAAAGGGTTCTTTACATTTTTTTTGTGCCCTCTGTGGTAGGCAAAAATTTGCCTCCCCCAGGACCTTCAAACCCTCCCTCCCCCGTGTCAAGCCTGTGAATATATTGTCACATGGCAAGAGAAAACCTGTATATGCAGTTAAGGTCACTAATCAGTTAACAGAATGGGGAGATCATCCCGGATATTCTGTGTGGGTCCAATGGAATCACATGAGCTCTTAAAAGGAGAGAAATTTCCCTGACTGTAGACAAAAGCAGTCAGACAAATTTCAAGGAAGGGAAGGATTCAGTGTGTCACTGTGGGCATGATGATGACTGGAACCATGTGTCAAGGAAATAGGGACCTCAGTCCTACAACTACGATATTTGAGACACGTCTGTCTTACTGTAAAAGTACAGCGCTTCAGGCGGCCAAATAAAAGGGCGATTCCTTCTAGGAATGGAAATGGGAGTCAGAAATGGGAAACGAGAAATGGGAGTCTCGTCCCTCTGGATATGACCTCAGCTTGCGTGGGGTTGAGGATGTTCCTCTCCCCATCCACACCTACAGAAGAAAAGCCATACTTCTTAACCAAACTTTTAAAATCCTCCACAGTCCGCTCTAAACTTACATATTTTGCCCAGGGCAACACCTCCCGCACCTTTTTACAGGAAAGAGAGGCACATCGATGATTCTCAGGGGCTGGAAACTCAAAACCTTAAAACGAAACCTTGAGTAAAGAGCGACGCACGCACCAGACGTCGGGAAAACAGGCAGGTAAAAAGCATCATCAATAAGAGAACTCCGCGTGAAGAGAAAGAGGAAGACTCGGGAGGAGAGGACACCGCAGCAATCGAGTCTTCGCCCCGGCAGAAGCCTCCCCGAGGCGACCCGGAGCACGCGCGCTCAGCCTGCAGCAGCCCCCGAGACCGCGGTCTCGCCCCCGGCCCGCCACTCAGCCCGCGCCGGCGGCACGAAGGCGGCGCGCAGGAAGCCGGCACTGGCAAACGGGAACCCAGCTTACCTCTCAGCGATGTAAAGTGTGCCGGTGCCGAGGCCCTTGCCGTTCAGCACAGCCTCGGTCTCCGGCTGCTGCTGCCGGAGCCCCTCAGCCGAGCCGGGCGGCGGGAAACTTTTGAGGAAGCTCATTGCAGCAGCTAGCGCGGAGACACAGGCCAGGAGGGAGCTGAAACTCGGCGACTCCAGCTGCAAGCCTCGCCCCGCCCCGGAAGCGGTGGCAATCACCCCGGAAGAGCAACTTGGTCCGCACCGGAATTTGAGCCCCATCCACCATAGAGACGAGTCGTTTGGGGGCGAGCCCCGGAGGCCTGACCGGACCCGGCCGCGTTGGTCACGTGACTCCTCTCTCCGGGCCCCTCCTCCTCGCCGTTTCTAAGGCTCCGCGCTTGAGATAACTGAACTTTTCTCTCCGACGTCCTACTGCTGGGTCGTCACAGCAACCCTGTGAGAGAGGAGGCGCAAGGAATGTGCCTTTCTACAAAAGAGGAGACAGAGGCCTGAGCCTTGGACAGGAATCAAAGACCGCGCTCCTCCAGAGGTCGGAGGTCTAATGGGTTCAGGGCTCTTCTAGCCTGCGCGGGCCTCAGCCCGGCCCGTCCACATCCCAGCTTAACGGCGTGCCTCCGCCGTCAGTCTAGGTCCAGACGCTGCCCCGCTGCGGCAGCCGCGTATCCCCGCGCCTCAGGCGGGCAAACGAGCCCAAAGAGGTAATGAGCTCTGGGTGAAGAGTTGGCTATGTCAGGGAGGACTTGGAGCGCTGAAAGCAAAGAATTAGTCCATCAGATTTGGAACCCGTGCTTGCTTGCTTTGTTGGGCACTGAAGAGCGAAGTAATCCGAGCAATGAAAGCTTTCATCAGGAAATAATTGGTAAAGGTAACCGAGTGTTCCGTGCCAGGCACTGTTCCAGGCCCTTTACCGGCATTATTTCTTCATTTCCTCTTTATGCCAATTACATGAGAAATTTATTATTGATCCAGTTTTACAGATGGAAAGCCTGAGGCATTAACTGAAGAGCGAGAGTTTAGCCTTGAGAGACCTAGTGGAATTCAAGTCAGTCGGTTTCTAGGCCAAATTTTCTTGCCTGTGAAATCAGCATGATCATACCTATTGCTGTAGCACTGTTGAGGCTGGATGACTGGACATGTGGAGTGGCTGTATTTCTGTCTGCTGAAGAGAGGAGTGTTAGATTTTTTGTTTTTGTTTTTTATCTAGGATTCGTTTGTTGGTAGCGAGACTGGAGGAGGGCACGCTGAGCGGGGAGAGTATTAGGAAGTTGTTGCCACAGTGTAGGTGAGAGAGCGGCAGTGAGAATGGAAACAGAAGAGGCTGGAGCTCTTACAAAGGTAAAATCCTCAGAGACTGAGAGAAAGAAGGTGGTGAAAATGCTAATGAGGATGGATGAAGAGAGAGAAGTCAAGGATGATTCCCAGGCTAAGTGATTGAGTGGATGCTGGCTCATTTCTCCAAGATGGAGAATTCGGGAGGAGCTTTGAGAGCAGCTGACAATCTGATATGAGAAATGCAGAGCTTCAAGGTTCCATGGGACAGCTACATGTGGTTGGCTGTTCAGTAAAGCAGCCAGTGCTTTGTTCAGAAATGGACTCCCCCAAATCATGCAGAGACAAAATTGGCTAAAACCTGTATAATAACTTCATATCAACTTGACATAGTTTTCATAGTGTCTTTGTAAAAAATGCTTGTCTAATGGCAAAACATTTTATTCAAGTTTATAACTGAAGAAAGGGGATCTTGGCTATGACAAAGAGTTCTTCACCTGTTACAGTGACAGGCTCAGAGGAGGCATTTAAGCAAATGTATGTCAGAGCAAAAAGGCCTATCACTAAGAATTTAAAGAAGGGCAGGATTTGCTCCTTTGCCTCCTATGTAAATCCCAACGAGTGATAGTAAGGCATAATAGGTCTCACGAATGCATAGTGTTTTACTTTTCAAAAGAATGCTTTTCTCACCCGTTAGCTCCTTTGATCTTTATAATAATTCTGTAAGTAGGCAGGGTGGCTGTTATTATTATGCTCACTGTACAGATAAGAAAACTGAAATCAGAGAAAGTAAGTGATTTGCTGCTGGCTACATTACTAGTACTTAGCTAGAAATTAAATTCCTTCCTTTTTATGTCAAGTTCAGTGTTTTCACTACAAACCACCACCTCTTACAACTAGTTAGCAGAGAGGTATAAAGATGTCCTGCCTTTTGGTGATAGTAAGAATTGAGCTTCCTGTATATCCATTCTTACTAGGATCATACTCCTGATAGTCCTCTTAAGACTCTTGAAGATGAGGGGCACCTGGGTGGCTCAGTCGTTAAGCATCTGCCTTTGGCTCAGGTCATGATCCCAGGGTCTTGGGATCGAGCCCCACATCGGGCTCCCTGCTCGGTGGGGAGCCTGCTTCTCCCTCTCCCACTCCCCCTGCTTGTGTTTCCTCTCTCGCTGTCTCTCTCTCTCTGTCAAATAAATAAATAAAATCTTAAAAAAAAAAAAAAAAAGACTCTTGAAGGTAAGTGATAGAGTTGAAAGAAGAACTGGTGAAAACCATGTACCAGGACTAGATAGACCCTGAGATTCCCAGCCTTCCATACTGACATCTGACATATTGTGGCTGACAACTGGGACCTCTGTGGGAACTATCAGCTGGAATACCTTTCCATAGCCTCTCCATGTGGCCTGAGCTTCCACACAGCATGGCAGCTGGGTTTTGAAGGTGAGTATCCCAAAAGAGAGACTGATAGAAACTGCTCTTCTAACCTAGCCTTGGAAGTTACAGACTGTGACCACAAGTAGGATCTGCTGGGTTTTTCTTTTTCTTTTTTTTTAATGAACCTTGTAGTATTATATGCCATGAAATGCCTGCAGCCCTGGCTGCCACCTTGACTACAGCTTTGGGAGAGACTTTGAGGCAGAGGCACTCAGCTAAATGGCCCAGATTGATGACCCACAGAAACTGTGAGATAATACTTACTATTTTTTTTTTTTTTAAGATTTTGTTTATTTATTTGAGAGAGAGAGAACACATGAGAGGGGATAGGGTCAGAGGACGAAGCAGACTCCCTGCCGAGCAGGGAGCCCGATGCGGGACTCGATCCAGGGACTCCAGGATCATGACCTGAGCCGAAGGCAGTCGCTCAACCAACTGAGCCACCCAGGCGCCCCAATACTTACTATTTTAAGTCACTAAGTTTTGGGGTAAACCTAGCAGTAACTAACAGACTAGCTAAAGAGAAGTGAGAGAGAACCTTGAATAGTGTTGTCAGTGTGCTTCTCCTTATACACTTGACTTGGCAAGCTTGTCCATGCCCATAGTTTGAATTACCCTGTGCAGGGACTCCCAGGTCTGTATCTCCATCCCAGAACTCTCTCATGAACTACAGACTTTTACCTCCTACAGCCTGCTAGACTTCTGTACTGGCAGTTCCACAGACACTTCTCATTCAGCTTATCAAAAAGTGAACTTGTAAACTGTGGACTTTGGGTGTTAATGATATGTCTCAATTAGGTTCATTGGCTACAACAAATGTACTACTCTGGTGGGGAATGTTGATAACGAGGGAGGCTGTGCATGACTGGGGGCAGGGGTATATGGGAAATTTGTGTATCATCCCTTCAATTTTGCTGTGAACTTAAAACTACTCTAAGAAATAGTTTTAATAAAAATCTGAATTTGCCAACTTCTCACTCAATTCTGCTATTTCTTCAGTGTCCATTCTGTGGGAAAATACCACCTCATGTTTAGTTGCTCCAGTTAGAAATCTGGAATTTATCATTATTTCCTTCTTCTCCCTCACTCTTCATATTCAGTAATAATAATTATTATAATTATTATAACAACAACAAAAACAGCAAATAACATTTATGGAAGGCTTACTATACACTAGGTACTCACTGTTTTAAGCATTTTATGTGTATCAATCTTCATAGCAACCCTAGAAAATATATGCTATCATGATTCCTGTTTTACAGATTAAAAAAACAAATCAGGATGAAGTAACTTGCCCAACGTCCTTACCTACTAAGTGGCAGAGCTTGATTTAGAATCTATGCTGTTGGGCAGCAAAGCCCTGCATCCTTTAACCACGATATTCTACTGCGTCCAGTCAACCAAGTCCTGTTACTTCTTAACTCCCATCTCATGAATCTGACCCCTCACTCCTCCACTATTGCCCACTCAGGTCATCTCTCTATTAAGAGTCTCCAAACTGGTCTTGGTTCACTGAACCGAGAGACTTCACAGTCTTTGGGGCAGAGGCACAGGAATTATAATCTCATGTGGTAAGTGCTGTATTGAAGTCTGCACCAAGTGCCATGGGATTGCTCTGCATGAGAATCTAGAGAACTAGGAGAACATGACATTTGAGCTGGTACTTGAGGATGAAGAGTTCAAAGATAGAGAAAAGCACGGGTAGAGGTAATTCCATTTTGTTGCACAGAGATAGGAAGGAGCATGCAGTGTCTGAGGAATTGCAAGAGTTTGTGTGTGGCACATGATGGCATGATGGGGCTGGAAAGTAGGCCAAGATGGTCTGGGAGGGGCCAGGTATACAGCAAACCCTTGGTGAATGACTTGCCACAGATTATCCCTCAAATCTGTAACATTTTGCTAAAACAATGGTGAAATGATGAAAGAGCCCAGGCGACTGCCCTGCACTTGCACTCAACTTAGCAGCTTTCCTGCCTCTTACCATGACTTAAGTTACCTTTCCACTCTCACAAAACTATAGTTCACCAGGGGGCCTGGGTGACTCAGTCGGTTAAGCATCTGACTCTTGATTTCTGCTCAAGTCATGATCTCAGGATCGTGAGATCCAGCCCTGCATTGGCCTCCACGCTGAGCGTGGAACCTGCTTAAGATTCTCTCTCTCCATCTCCGGCTGTCCCTCCCCACCATCTACCCCTCCCCTGACGTGCATGTGCTCGCTTTTTCAAAAAAAAACCAAAAAAACAAAAAACTATACTATGTTGAGTTTCTTTTCTTGTGGGGAGGGGGTGGTTGGAGGAGAGGGTACCATATACACTATGGTGATGTTCCTGAATTAAAGGATTTGAGAAGGTCTCTGTTAACATACCTGGACAATCTCATGTGTGAGCAAAAGTTAACTTTTATAAGGTAATGGGTGATGCATATGAATAAACAAGTAAAATTAAATAGATGAAAAACACGAACCAGGAGGAAAAAGAATATAGAAAAAATAAAAACCATGAAATGAGAAAATATATTAGAATGGTGATTTTGTTTCTGTGTTAGCTCTACGTGACACCTATCATAGGGTTTTAACTTTGAAAAAGAATTGCTCCTAACCCATTGATTTCTCAAGCATATGGATTTGAGAGTTTAATCCACTTAATGATGTTTCACAGCTCCCACTGCTTGTACACCAAGGTGCCAGGCAACATAGTCCCCCACTGTGTACCGGGTTTTCAGGAGAAGGTTAATATTAAAGCTGTAAGGTTCATTTCGGGTTCCCCCTTCGTCCTTGAGTTGCAGGGCAAGGATTATCAGGGAAGATGGTGAATCTTGAAACAGGCCCAGGAGGTGAGATCAGACAACAATGCCCTTGTTTTAACAAACCACTGAGGTCCCTCTTTTAACTGTATAGCTAGTAAATCACAGAGGGTGTAACATCACCACATCAGCAGACATTCATTCTTTCAGATGCCAGAGTCTGAATGAGAAAGTGACCCAAACTGAAGAAAGCAGCTTGTGTTACAACATATGGCAGCAGAGATCTCGTGACCAGAGGTAGCAATTTAGGAAAGAAGTTTCAAAGCCTAAACTATGAGGGTCTGGGCCAGGAAAATACTGACTCCCTGCCTTCTGCTTCCTCAGCTGCCACTGCCTTTCTCTATTGAAAACCTCCCATGTCCCCTCAGGGCTGCAGCTGACCCAGGAGCAAAGATTGTGCTCTTCATTCTCAAAGCTTCCTGCAGCCTGGGTCATCTGGCTTTTACAGATAATGGAGTGTGTTCTTTGGTAATATAAACTGTCAAATTTATTATGAAGGATCTTTGTTCAGAAAGATCTAGTTTTTTAATCTGCAAATAAAAAATACTGAAGGGAAATGCACTAACTTATTGAGTGGTTCTTTCTGAGTGGTGGGGATGTGATTAATTTTTCTTATTGTCTGTTTACTATAATAAGCATATATAAATTTATCAATAAAGAAAAACTCTATTTAAAAAGGCTAATAGGGCGCCTGGGTGGCTCAGTTGGTTAAGCGACTGCCTTCGGCTCAGGTCATGATCCTGGAGTCCCAGGATCGAGTCCCGCATCGGGCTCCCTGCTCAGCAGGGAGTCTGCTTCTCCCTCTGACCCTCCCCCTTCTCATGTGCTCTCTCTCATTCTCTCTCTCTCAAATAAATAAATAAAATCTTAAAAAAAAATAAAATAAAATAAAAAATAAATAAAAAGGCTAATAATGGGGCGCCAGGGTGGCTCAGTTGGTTAAGTATCTCCCTTCAGCTCAGGTCATGACCCCAGGGTCCTGAGATCGAGCCCCATGGGCTCCCTGCTCAGCAGGGAGTCTGCTTCTCCCTCTGCCCTTCCCCCTGCTCATGCTCTCTCTCAAATAAATCTTAAAAAAAAAAAAAAAAAAAAGACTAATAGTGGGAGAAACTCTAGTAGGACTTAGAGAATTGGCCTTCTCTGCTGGTATGGTTTTCAGATAGAAACCTGAAATGACTCATTGGAATGGCCCACGAAACAGCGAGGCTGAGTGCTTACTTGGCATGCAAGCTGAGTCAGGTTATTATCTATGCCTCTGAATTAAAAGAAGCTGTAGTAGAAAGAATATTGACTTGGAGTCTTAGAAAAATACTTAATCTATGATCCTCAGTTTTCTCTTCTGTAAAATGGGAACAATAATACTTCCTGTGATTAGGTGAGTGACAAGTGAGATTTGTTATTATTTTTAAATGACTTAAATGTAAGGCATTTTGCTAGACATTGAGGATTGAGAGCAGATAGCCCTTGCCTATCAAACAGTAGCTGGAAAAACAAATTCAGTATAGTTCATTAAGCAGTATAATATAGAATACGCAGCATCATACAGGAGCACCTAACTCAACCTGAAGGGTGAGGACAGACTTCTTGGAAGAGGTGGTGCCTGAGTGGCATCTTAAATAATTATCATTTAGAATTAGCCAGGTGAAAAGAAATAAGGTGTATGTTGTGCATGATGAACTGTGAAATGCTATAACATAAATTCGTAAAAGGATTCGATTTTTAAAAGAATTTTCTGATGATGGGCGCCTGAGTGGCTCAGTTGGTTGGGCGACTGCCTTCGGCTCAGGTCATGATCCTGGAGTCCTGGGATCGAGTCCCGCATCAGGCTCCCCGCTCGGCAGGGAGTCTGCTCCTCCCTCTGACCCTCCCCCATCTCATGTGTTCTCTCTCATTCTCTCTCTCTCAAATAAATAAATAAAATCTTTAAAAAAAAAAAGAGAGAATTTTCTGATGAAATGGGGCACCTGGGTGGCTCAGTCAGTTAAGTGTCCGACTCTTGATTTCAGTTCAGGTCTTTTTTTTTTTTTTTTTTAAGATTTTATTTATTTATTTGAGAGAGAGAATGAGATAGAGAGAGCATGAGAGCGGGGAGGGTCAGAGGGAGAAGCAGACTCCCTGCTCAGCAGGGAGACTGATGCGGGAGTTGATCCCGGGACTCCAGGATCATAACCTGAGCTAAAGGCAGTCGCTTAACCAACTGAGCCACCCCGGTGCCCTCAGCTCAGGTCTTGATCTCAGAGTCAAGGATTCAAGCCCCATGTTGAAAAAAAAATTTCGGATGACGTATATTTTTTATGCTGAAATTCATGGTCCTTAAATGTACAGTTTTGACAAATACACATACAACCCTATTGATATATAAAATACATTTTCTTCCTAGCAATTATCCCTCCCAGAAGCAACCACTAATCTGATTTTTATCACTGTAGATTAGTCTATTCTAGACCTTTATTTTTTTTTTTTTAAAGATTTACTTATTTATTGAGAGAGAGAGAGCACAAGCCGGGGAGAGAGGCAGAGGGAGAGGGAGAAGCAGACTCCCCACTGAGCAGGGAGCCCAACACATGGGGCTTGATCCCCAGACCCTGAGATCATGACCTGAGCTGAAGGCAGACGCTTAACCAACTGAGCCACCCAGGTGCCCCGAAATTTATTTTTATTTTATTTTATTTTATTTTTAAATAATCTCTACATCCAACATGGCACTCAGTCTTACAACTCTGAGATCAAGAGTCACATGCTCTACCAACTGAGCCAGCCAGGTGCCCCTATTCTAGAACTTTATATATAAATGGAACTATATAGACTATATGCTTTTGTGCAAATCCTCTTTTACTCAGCATAATATTTTTGAGATTCATTCATGTTGTTACTCAATCCGTGGTTTGATCCTTTTTATTGCTGAGTCGTATTGCATTGTGTGAATATACCACAGTTTCTTTATCTGTTCTGTTGATGGACATCTGGGCTATTTCTGGTTTTTGGCCATTGTGAATAAAGCTTTGTGAACATTCTTATACATAGGTTTGTGTGGGTATAGGTTTTCATTTCTTTAAGATAAGTACCTAGGAGTGGATTTGCTATATTATAGGCTAGATGGTTTGTCTGTCTTTTTAAGAAACTTCCAATAGTTTCCAAAGTGGTTTTACCATTTTACATTGCCACCAGAAAAATGTATGGGAGATCCAGGTGCTCCATAGCCTTATCAACATTTGGTGTTGCCAGTCTTCTTCATTTTAAACATTCTAGTGGGTGTGTAGTATACCTTATTGTGGTTTTAATTCACATTTCTCTGACAACTAATAGTGTTAAGCACATTTTCATGTGTTTATTGGCTATATATATATTTGGTAAGTATCTTTTCAAATCTCTTGGGAATTAGAAAGACAGACCTACAGATTAAATGCAGTCCCTATCAAAATTCCAATTATCTTTTTTACAGAAATTGACAAACTGAACCTGAAATGGATACCAAATTCAAGGTACCCAGAATTGTCAAAATAATGTTATAAAGAAAGAAAAAGAGGTTGGAGGACTCACTTCCTGATTTCAAAACTTACTACAGAGCTACAGTAATCAATACTGTGTAGCACTGGCATAAGGATAGATACATAAATCAGTGGAATAAAATTAAATTAAGAGTCCAGAAGTAAACCCATACATTTCTGGTCCACTGATTTTTGGAAAGGATGCCAAGATAATTCCGTGAAGGAAAGAATAGGTTTTTCAATAAATGGTGCTGGTATAACTGGATAGCCACATGCAAAAGAATGAATTTGGATCTCTCCCTGACACCATATACAAAAATAACTCAAAAAGAATCAATCACCTAAACTTAAGAGCTAAACCTATAAAACTTAGAAAAAAAACATAAAACAAATTTTTGTGACATTGCATTAGGCAACAGTTTCTTAGGTATGGCATTTAAAGCACGAGCAAACAGAAAAAAACAAATTGGACTTCATCAAAATTAAAAACTTTTTTGTGTCAAAGGACACCTAAAGAAAGCAGAAAAACAATCTGAAGAATTGGAGAAAATATTTGCAAGTCAAGCCCTATATTTGGTAAGGATTGGTATCCATAATAAATAAAGGATTCATAACACAACAATTAAAAAATACAGGTAATCCAATTAAAAAATGGGCAAAGGATTTGAACAGATGTTTCTGAAAAGAAGTTAAACAATGGGCCAATAAGCACATGAGAAGATGCTCAATATCATTAAACTTCAGGGAAATGCAAATCAAAACCACAATGAGAAACCACGTCATATCCACTAGGATGGCTATAATAAAAAGAGACTGACAATAATAAGCATTACTGATGTGGAGAAATTGGAACCCTCATGCATTACCAGTTGGAATGTAAAAAGATGCAGATGCTGCATAAACCAGTTTAGCAGTTCCTGAAAATGTGAAACAAGAGTTACCATATGATCTAGCAGTTCCATTCCTAGGTATGTACATAAGAGAATTGAAAACATTTCCGCACAAAATCTGTACTCAAATGCTTACTATTCATAATAGCCCCACAGTGGAAATAATCCAAATATCCATCAACCAATGAATGAATAAACAATATAGTAGAATATTATTCATCCATAAAAAGGAATGCAGTACTGATTCATACCTAAAACATGGATTAAGTCATTAAAACATGCTAAGTGAAAGAAGTCAGACACAAAAAGCCACATTTTGTATGATTCCATTTATATAAAATGTCCAGAATGGGCAACAGACAGAAAGTAGATTAATGGTTGCCAGGGTCTGAGGGAAGGAGAGAATGGTGAGAGACTGCCAATTATATTGGGTTTCTTTTGGGGGTGATGACAAACTTCTGAATATACTAAGGACCTTTAAATTGTACATCTTTAAATGGTGACTTTTATGGTATGTGAATTATATCTCAATTTTAAAAACCAAGAAGAAAGGTTTTAAAATGAAATTTACAAGAACTTTTGTTTTGGAAACCACTGCATAAGCTCATCTAGATTATTAGAAATGGCTGTGTCTCAGAGAGGACAATCATCGCAAAGACTGCTTCCTAGCCCTCTTTTCCTCTCTCATATGCCTTTTCTGGTTGTGGGTCCTTGCCTCTTTCACACTGTCCTGATTCTGCTTACAACATCTCCCAGTTCAAACTCCAGCCCTGCCTTCCAGATCAGTCTGAATCTGAAGCCAACTTTCCAGTTTTCCAGAATTGAGCCAGCTTGCTTCTCTTAAGCCCTAGTTACTGTCAAAATTCATCCTTATTTAAAAAAAATAAAAACTAGACTTGAAATACAGAAAATTTACTTTTATGGTGCAGACTAGAGATAGCACAGGTTCTAATCAGGTTCTATCATCATTAATCAAGTCCTTCCTCTAACTTCTTGGCTCCAATAATAGAGTAAGAGCTATTTGATTCATGAGTTCATGGTGCAATTACTGGTATCCTGCTAGCAGGCAATAATGCCAAAGAGAAAATAAAATGGACATTTTCACAGAAAGATAGGAAACAATTGCAGGGAAAAGGGAGCAACATCTCCCCTATTTTAAGTTTCAGCTTTCTGTAACAGTTGTTCCTAATGATGGAGTTCAAGTACACTGCTGAGAAGCCTGCTGCTTCCCAGAGTTTCTCTTAGGAATTTCTGACATTTCAGCAAGTCTTCAAATAAAGTTTAACATTTCTATAATCTATTTATTATTTTAAAGACTTATAGTCAAATAAATATCTGAGAGGGTGCCTGCCTGGATGGCTCAGTCAGTTAAGCATCTGCCTTTGGCTCAGGTCATGATCCCAGCGTCCTGGGATCTGCAGGGAGCCTGCTTCTCCCTCTGCCTCTGCCTCTGCCTCTCTCTCTCTCTCTCTCTGTTTCTGTCTCTGTCTCTCATGAACAAATAAATAAAATCTTAAAAAAAAAAAAAAAGAAATATCTGAGAGACAGATTGAATGGAAGACAGGGTGACACTTTTGTTTTCCAGGATAGAGGTTTGTATAGAAAGGAATGGAGTATAGAGGGGTGGAGAGCAGAGTGAGATCACTGAAATGTGAAGACCTATAGGAGGTAAGAGGGAAGGGGCCAGATCAGGGACACAGAAGGGATATGACAAAAACAGGAGACACCTCTTTCTTGGAGACAGGCTGGAGAGAAGGATGAGTGCTTGAGTGTGGATAAAGTAGCTCTGAAATGGACAAGGAGAAGAATAAGGAAGCTATAGGTGGCCTATACTGTGAACTAGTAGGTTCCTAGTTAACTTTTCATTTGGGATATGACTTCATGTGCTAAATTAATGCTGCAAATATTAAGTCACATCCCCTTAGAATGTTCTTTTTCTTTGATTTTCATTTAGACTTTTAGGAACTTAAGGAACTCATGCAAAGTCATTGAAGGATCAAAATGATAGAAGCATTCATTTCACCCAACATTTAGTTTAGTTTCAGTAGAATATTTTCGTTATTTTTTTCAAAAGACTTTTTCTTTTTTTTTTTTTTTAAAGGTTTTATTTATTTATTTGACAGAGAGAGACACAGCGAGAGAGGGAACACAGCAAGGGGAGTGGGAGAGGGAGAAGCAGGCTTCCCGCCGAGCAGGGAGCCTGATGCGGGGCTCGATCCCAGGACCCTGGGATCATGACCTGAGCCGAAGGCAGACGCCCAATGACTGAGCCACCCAGGCGCCCCCAAAAGACTTTATTTCTTTATTTGAGAGAGAGAAAGAGAGAGACAGCACACAAGCAGGAGGGGAGGGGCAGAGGGAGAGGGAGAAGCAGAGTCCCTGAGGAGCAAGGAGCCTGACGTGGGGCTCAATCCCAGTACCCTGAGATCATGACCTGACCCAAGGGCAGATGCTTAACCGACTGAGCCACCCAGTTTTATAATTGTACCTCTACTAAATGGTCCCAGTATAGTATACCAATTCTCAGTTTTTAAAAGAATTCTTCTACATCCTCTGGTCTCGTAACCTGAAAGAGATGTGGGCTGATAGCCATTCTCTGGAGTCACTCTCAGCTCCAGGAAAGATTCCTTTAAACTCTCTCAAGGCTGTCACAGCACTGTCACCTCCACTTAACTGATTCTGTTTAAGTGAAAATTTCAAATAAACCACCGAGAAAATGTAGCTGGTCATTTCTTGTCAGCATAGATCAGCTTTCATTCCATTAAGTGAAATTCTGCTTTAAAAAGTTCTTTACCTAAATAGTCAATCAGTATTTTCTTTAAGTAATCTCTATGCCCAATATGGGGCTCAAATCCATGACCCTGAGATCATAGAGTCGTATGCTCCACCGGCTGAGCCAGCCAGGTGCCCCAGTTAATCAGTATTTTCTTTAAAAGATTTTATTTATTTATTTATTTATTTATTTATTTATTTATTTATTTATTTGCGGGGGGCAGGGAGGGACAAGGGAGGAGGAGAGAAGCAGACTCCTGGCTGAGTGGGGAGCCCGATGCAGGGCTCCATCTCACCTCAATCTCACGACCCTGACATTATGACCTGAGCCGAAATCAAGAGTCAGATGCTTAACTGGCTGAGCCACCCAGGCGCTCCAATTTATTTATTTTAGAGAGAAAGAGAGAGAGCACATGAGCGTGAGCAGGGGGAGGGGCAGAGGGACAGGGAGAGAGAGAATCTCAAGCAGTCTCCCCACTGAGCACAGAGCCCCATGCAGGGCTAGATTTCACCACCCTGAGATCATGATCTAAGCCAAAATCAAAAGTCGGTAACCCAACTGACTGAGCCACTCAGGCTCCCCAGTTAATCAGTATTTTAAATCAGAATTGCAAATAGTGATGAATTCCACTAGTTTGTTGGTAAAAAAAAAGAGAGAGAGAGAGAGTTCACTGTCAATCTTACTATATCCCAGAATACGTAAGCATTTGTACATAAGAATCATACTCAGGATTGTTGGAAGGGCCCCCTTAAGTCATCTGGTCTAACCACTTTTCAAATGTGTTGATCTGTTACACTCCTGCCAAGTGGCAATTCAGCCTAAATGCAAACATCCCCTATTGGTGAGAATTCACTCCCAAAGTTATTACTACAGAACTCTGTAAAAAAATTTCTTATAGAATAAAAGCTTTTGCCTTATGGCTTGTGTGCCCTCTGGTCTAGTTCTGTGCTCCCACAGGCCCACACCGAACAAGTAAGTCCAAGGCATCTTTAATGTGTCAATTCTCTAGAAGCTAAAAAGAAATCTCCCAATAGATAGCCTTTTATTTATTTATTTATTTATTTAAGATTTTATTAATTTTTTTGACAGAGAGAAAGACAGTGAGAGAGGGAACAGAAGCAGGGGGAGTGGGAGAGGGAGAAGCAGGCTTCCCAGCCGAGCAGGGAGCCCGACACGGGGCTTGATCCCAGGACCCTGGGATCACGACCTGAGCCGAAGGCAGACGCTTAACGACTGAGCCACCCAGGTGCCCCAATAGATAGCCTTGTAATACCTGTAATTCCCCTAGCTGGCATAGAGCTAAAATTAAAAATTTTTAAATTACTTTGGGGAAGAGCGTCTGGGTGGCTCAGTTGTTAAGCGTCTGCCTTCGGCTCAGGTCATGGTCCCAGGGTCCTGGGATCGAGCCCCACAGCAGGCTCCCTGCTTAGCAGGGAGCCTGCTTCTCCCTCTTCCACTCCCCCTGCTGTGTTCCCTCTGTGTCTCTGTCAAATAAATAAAATCTTAAAAAAATAATTACTTTGGGGAAATTGATACACTTGCAAATTTACTTTCTAAACAGTAGAGAACAATTCATCTGTTGCTTAGATGACAAAATGTTCAGGCTTCATCAACTATTATTGAAAATTCTTAGCTTTCTATGTGCCATGAAGTTTAAACTAAGTTTGCAAACACATCATGCTAAATACATGAAATTATTTAAATTTTTTATTATGACAATTGACATATATTAAGTGAAAGAAATGACAGAAGTATTATAATAAAACATTTTGAAAGAAAAAGTTACACAATTAGGCCAGTAACTATAAAATAGCTTCAGGCCTGGCTTATAACACCAAGAGTTCTGATCAGACTGTAGTGAGACATTGAACATTTCATTAACAAAAAATGTTGGCACCAGCCACAACATATTTTGGTTGTCACTTACAAGGAATATTATATTTAAACAACTATGCACTGCAATTCTAACACACTAGGTGTTCATACACTGCAGTTAACCCCTGAAGCTTTAAGCTACCAGGAATTCCCATATTTTCTATGCACAAAATTTACTTTGTGCATTATTGGAATCACATTTCCAGTTTTCAAACCTCCCCCCCAACACACACACACATGCAGTACATTATATGTGGCAGAGAGCACTCCAGCTTCCCCTATTTGACTAACAGCACGTTCCTGATTACCTCGACAGTTTTATGCTAATCTTGGAGCTTCTGCTTTAGCTCTCATCTCCTAGAAACAAAATAAAGCATTCTGAGAACCTATTCCAGGAATAATTTTTTTATGCATAGGAAAATAAAGCATTTCATATAAGCATGTCTGAAAATCCAAGAGGCATTTTGATCAAATACTCCCTGAATCTCAGCTACTTTTACTTTAAAATCAAAATGAAAATTTAACATATACCATTTACAAATTCTTATCTGGAATTTGTATTCTTCACCTGGAAATTCATGATTCCCAGGCTTCTCCTCTGAATGGATGAAGCTAGCAAAGAAATTGACAATCCCACACTAGTTGACAATAGATTAAGGTAGTTCAGATAGAAATTTTGACACACTTAGATGAATTTAATTCTTTATAAGAATACACTTGTGCTATAAAGGTGAGGAGTTAGAATGGTAAGATTATCAGATGGCAAACATACTGGTGTCTTAATATAAGTTATGGTAAAATGTGCCATGTAAAAGACTGCTAGAATCAGCAACTCTACAAGCTTTAAAGATACTTTTCATCAAATGTGGAGAGAATTGGAATTTGAATCTCATATCCCTTCCAGCAGAAAAATATTCCTGTGGCATTAAGTCTACTGAATAACAAGAACGAAATCAAGCAATTCTAGTTTTCCGTTTTTTTACAGATTGAAAAGAAACCAAGCTCTGCCCCAACCCACCCCGCCTATCCCAGCACAGGACACTCCCTTTCAAGCTGTATGCAAAACCTCCTGGCAGGTTTGGGCAAGCTACAATTCAGATACTTATCAAGAAGCTACTTTGCTAAGAGAACAAAACACTAGACCAACATTGAGAATACCCTAGTTAGGCATCACGAAAATCACACACTATAATATGCTGTTAACTGCCAAATTTAGGCTATTATAACTGTTCCGAAATTGAAAATTCATTTACACTAATATAAACTAGATCCATGTGTGCACATGTATGTGTCTATATGTGTGTGTGTATATATGTGTTTGTGCATAATTTTCATGCAATGATCTTAAAGCTTTGGAGACAAGGGTTATTAGCCTAATTCCAAGGCTTGTCCACATAGCAATATTGACATGCACCAACTCTGCTAAAGGGCAGGAAAATGAAAAAGACCATGGCACAAATTTTTAAACAATTTTAGGTTTAATTACATAATGCACCTGTAGATGTTCTAGCATAAACACAATTGTAAAAATCTACATCCTATTTTAGGGTATTTTTCCACCTCCCAACCCTTAAAAGCTGTACAGTTATATAAAAAATGTGACTCTCAAGCAAAATAAACCTTTTTTTTTTTTGCAACATACAAAATAAGTTAAATGATTCAGAAGGTCTTGAGCCATTAAGTATCCCAATGACTGTGTTCTGGCCATCCATAAGCATGACATGCAGCTCCTGGTCTATGACCAGAACTCAATAAATACAGGTCAAACAAAACCCCAAACACTTAAATTAGATTTCTTTAGAAAGTGATGAAAGTCAAGAAAATATATAATGAGGGTTAACAATTCCATTCTTAACTTACATCATCCAGTGGCAAAATGAACAAGGCAGGTCACTCAGTCCTTAGTGCATTTACTAGCTTGTACCGGTTTGGCAAAAAACACAAATGTAGTTCCTTTAGATGTTTTTTCTCATTCAAAATGTCTAAGGAGTTTAATTAATAAATTTCTATTCATCTAATAATTTGTTATGCCCTCTCATATAACTTATGCATAGGCTATATCTTAAAAAGTTATTAAAATAAAAATAACATTTTCATTAACTGAAATCACAATGTGCCAGAATTGGGTTTGCAGCATTTCCCAGAATGAAATCATATAAATATAAAATGAAAAAAAAAATTGCGCTCACATGACCAAAATCAGGGGTAAAAAATCCACTAATGGAGTCCTAATCAATTTCTGAGAGGGTTTACGTGAATAAAAGAAGTATCGAGTGGATAATCTATAAAGTGGTTATATACCAAGCACCCTACAGTTTGGCTTAAGACTGCTTGCTTGCTGGGGAATGACTCTTCTTCAATGTATGTTAGTTACTTAACAATTCTTGGCACTCAAAAAATGATAAATGATAATTTAAGTTGAAGTGAAATATCTTGAAAACAAATTATTAAGTGTACACATAACACAATAACCCAGTTTAAATACACTGATAGCAAAGGGCCTTGTCTTCTGGGATTGGTATAAAAATAAGAAAATCAGCAGCTGAACTGCCACTTGCAAAGTAGGTTTACAGGTACACACTGGGAATGGTGGATAAAATAGGAATGGATTTTATTCTAAGAGGGTTTAATAACAATATTAAGCAGAGGACTAGGTAGACTATAGCAGATAAGCAGTCTTGGCATTCTTACTTCTTAGAGAACCGGGAATATTTTCTTAGAATATCAAACCAAGAAGAGGAACTTCACTATTTTTCTCTGGACTTTCTGTAATTAAATGTTCGTAATTTCACATCAGTCACAATTGTCTTATGTCTTTTTACAATGTCAATTAATGATTTCAAAGGATTCATTCTTAATTTCTGCTAACATCTAAAGTATGTATACACATACTAACATATATATACATACATATATGCATGTTCTATTTTTTAAAAAAGATCTGGGTCTTTGAATACTTGTTCTATAGCTGTGAGGCAATCACGGACTTGTTTCACTGTGTTGGTGAAGGGCAGAGTTCACAACTTTTTCTGAGTATTCAACTTACAGATTCCCTGGGTTCCTTCCAGTCATATGGTAGAACTAGCGCATGGTTAACATCTCTCATCCCCACAAACATAAGCTAAAAAGGCATTCTTTGTGACAAAGTAAATTCTATCAAACCCATTTAAAAACTGGTAACATTTTCTCACCATTTTACCTCTAAACAAGTACACTCCTACATTTCTCTTAGTATATATACTTTGCTTAGATGCATACTATGGGATGGGCTCTAGCAACCAAAAAGTGAAAACTGGAGTTTGTAATATCCTTTTAAAATTTGTTTAAAAATGTTTTTTTCAACAACTTCTTTAGCATTCAGTCCTTGGTTCTTTGGCAGGTCATAAAAAAAAAAAAAAAAAGACTATCAGTAGACATGAATTTATTCTAAATGAAACTCCTCTTTATTCTCTGCATCTGCAACCTTGACCAACTGGAAAAAGATGTGTCAAGGAAATCCAACCTCACTGTATCAGGTAAACTCTTGAAAAGCTCTCTGCCATCATTCTCTAATAACGTGCCAACAACGGAAAATGTTTTACACAACACCCTATTTCATCGACACAAGTCTACAAAACCAAAATGTGTATTTTCAGTCTGAGTTCCTCTCATATATTTTAATTCAAAGCTTCTGCTTTGTGAACATTTGGCTAGTTTTCAAACTTATACAGAAATTGCAAACTAAATATTCTGTGCACTAAACTACATCTCCCCTTAATACATGTGCTAGACTGTTAGTGGGACATTGGGAGTCCACCTGTATTTCAAAAAAGGTTTAACGTATTAAAGGACTGTATTATATGGCAGCTACGGATGCATCTAAATCCATGGTTAGTACTCTAAGGATCCAAGGTGTTCTAAACTCTAGATGAGCTGCTGCTTTCCTATACTCTGTCCAGTTCCTAATGACTGAATTATATCTTTGGATACAGGACCATTTACTTTTTCCTACATTTTTAAAAATTTCTTCAAAGCATGTTCAGTTAATATTTCAGTGAACGTTAAGACTTTATGAGGGACTAAATCTAATCACCAAGCAGCAGAATTGGTTTTGCACTGTCCAACATTTAACTGCCCATAATTAACCTGTCTGCATAGTAATTTTTAAGTTCAGCTGCTTGGATTGCACTCTTTGTAGATGAAACAGTTAATTGGCTTAATCAGAATGTAAGGTTAGAAGGCAGACATTCACTATCAAGTTCACAAATACTTAATTCAAGTTCGGTAAATTAATAGGCAGCAAAAGTGGTATCATAACCCATGTCAGTGGGACCTATGCTAACTTGAATACTCAGTCTTTACTATGGTAACAATGACCTCTTGCTCTCTGTAGGAGAAGGGTAAAAAGAACTCCTTTATTTCACATTAGGCATCCTGTAAAATAAATAATCTACCCCATTGGATACTTCTTATCACTTGCTTGACTATAGAGTGGTGGAAGCAGGAGGTGGTGTGTCCAGAGGTAGAGACCGCGCACGTGGGAGTTTCTACACCGTAGTGGCTTTACCCAGCTGCAGGACTAAAATCTAGAGGAACAACAGGGGGCAGGGGAGGCCGCCCGCACGTTCTAAACACTTACCTTGCACTAGTAGGAATCCTTCTGTTGCCTGCCTGTTAAGACAGTTAAAAAGGCTAGCTAACATTCTTACCTGACTTTCAAACAAATGAACAAATCTGGCTAGAAAGGTGGCTTGGTACGTGAATATGGTCCTTACGTAACCCTGCTCTACTGTCTGTAAGTGTAAGCCCTTCCCTCCCTTCCAGTGGAACATTGTCTCAAAATAAAAATCACAACTTGCTTGGAACCACATGCTATTGGTGCATCCTATTTTTAGGCTGCTTTCATTATTTTATTTTTTATACAGATACATATACATTGCTAGAATCAAAGCAAAAATATTAATGGGCAGGTACTACACAACTAAAGTGAAACAAAACAAAACAAACAAAAGAACCAACAAATGAAAAACAACAGCTATAAACTTTCAAGGCCAAAAGATAAGATTTAAGGGCAACACCCGCTGAGGAAGGAAAAGAAGGAGTATAAAGTTTCTAGAGAGGTATTTATAATGCAAGTCTAATGCCAGCTTTTTAATCATAAAAAAGAGAAGTGCTTTACTATACACTGACTAGCACATATAATGCTTAATTTGGAAAGAAAAATTAACAAAGTTCCTTGGGCCAGCAGCAGATATGGTGTGTCCGTTGCCGGCAACAGACACAACACCGGAACAGAAAAACCCAAATCCCAGGGCAAAAGTATTCACAGAAGTAATGGCTGAAGGTTTCAGAATTTGACAGGCAAGGTTTAATCACAAGTGCTACACTTTATACAATGTTATTTATGGCTCTGCCTGAAATTTTACAGCTGTAACAGTAACTAAATAAGACAAAGTTCATATTTTAGTGTCAATTACATGTTAGATATTTAGTTATAAACCCCTTTTTCTTGAAACAAAGGGCTTATCTTTCACTGAAGTGTTGAGATGTTTGAAATGGATGTCATGCCCATTAAGCATATTGGCGGTTCTCAATCAACTCTAGGTTGGTCGTGTGACTATTAATGAATTTTAATAGAAGTCTAATGGCCAAAGGCCAAAACTACATTCAAACCCTGCTAATATATCCAGGCAGATAGGAAATTCCAACGCACACACATACACACACACGTATACACACACATACATGCTAAAACTCAAACTAAAAACCTCCCAAAGGAACTGCTTTGTTTGTAGACTTCAATTTGAAGTAGATACTAAGGGCAAGAATAGACCAGTTAAAATTCACCTGAAAATCCTTTCCCCGTCATCAAATGTGCTAAAATACTGCTGTCAGCTTAGCATCTCTTCATGTATGTTATGTATAGATGTATTTCTTTCAAAATGGGATATTTCAGATAGTTAAATATTAAGTGGCCAGAAGACAAGAGTTACACTATCTGCAAAGTTTACAGTCCACCTGGGCCTAAAGAAAGACCACACTTATTTCGCTAATAACTCTCATTGATAGGATATTAGAGGCCACCTCATCACCACCGCATAAAGCTGCTTGAAAAAGTTTGCTGCTAGCACAATCTGGTTGTCAAAGCTTCATTATACATTTTACTGTACAAATGTTCTTCAGATGATTTTTTTTTTAAATAAGAAACTCCGCTATAACAGAAACTCAGGTTAGAGTTTTTAATGATGGTGCTTTCTCCACCTCTTCTTTATTAAGTGTGGTTATCTCCAATAGTAAACAAGTTGATAGCATGAATGCTGTTACTGAATGACTTACGTATGATGTTATCTACAGTTCTCAAACTGCAACAACACAGACTGGAACTTTTAAACAGTCTGTTCATCATCATCTATGCCATGAATGTTTAAATATAATATATATTTAATATGAAAAAGCTAAAGCACAAGTGCTTTCTCCCACCCCTAATTCTGTTTTGGGCCCACACAGATTCGGAATGCATTCTTATCCACCCTTTTGCACAAAGTCAGGAGAGCTCAGGAAATATAAAGTCAAAAATATACAAATCTTTGTTGTTATTATAATAAGATTTTTTTCCATGAATGAAATTGCCAAGGACCATGAACTTGGAAAAAGAAAATCAAAAGGAATTTACAGCAATTATTTATCTTCAAAGTTCAAAACTGGTCACTTCACAGAAAGACTTCAGGGTTGGTTGAAATTTTTCTTCTAAAAAGTCATTCTGTAGTGGAGTTTTCTAGGAAAAATAAAACAGCTTTTAATAACTGGCCCGCTGGTGTGAGAGCTACCGTGGAATAAATTAGCACAAAAATGGAAAAAAAGTCTTATAACTGTTCACTGTTACAGACATAATCAACAAGGTCAGTCACTCTTAAAAGCTCATCTTCCTCCTCTTCTGGTGCCCCTGCCTCCTGCCCACCATTTGTCCCATTGGGGGCCAGGCTCGCACTGGCTGTGCTGTTGTCCTTGGGGGTCTGAGGCTTCTCAGCTGGCTTGCCAATCAAGTTCTCAATGGCTTTGCCAGGACTCTGTCCATTGGTGGAAGGCAAGTCCACTAAGCTATAGTCCAAAGGGCTCCCCACCTTGCCTACATTTTCAAAGTCCTCTTCCTCATCGCTGTCTATCCGATAGGGCTTCTTGGTGCTCTCCTGTTCTGAGGGCAGGACCCTGGGCTGGCTGTCATGGGCAGGCTGATCTGCATCTCCATGAGCATTGTCACAACTCTCCTCCTCGTCTGTCTCGATCCGGTGTAGCCGTTTTCGAGATGGTCTGCCTTCTTCTTCCTCATCTGCTTCTGAATACTCATCTGTGCTTCGACCCCGCTTTCGAACTGACCGCTTTGATTCTTTAGCTAGCTCATCATCTTCAGAGTTCTTGGACATATAGCTCTCTAGAATAAACAGCACATTTCAGCCATTGATACAGTTAACCATAATAGATTGAAGTAATTTTCCTTTTCCTCCCCATATTCACCCCATATCCTGCTTTCGGACTTGCCCGTGCATCCTATTTCCCTCCAATAATTGGCCTGATTGCTCTCTCCTCTCAGGCCTGTAACAATCCACAGAAAGATCTATAGTGTGTTTTTTAACTCAGATTTTAGGAAAGAGCAAAATCACATTTCTTAGAAAACAAATATGATGATCCTTAAATTAAATGAAGATAGGGTAGTCACAAACTGAGAAACTCCTATCCACTGTCTCTCCAATTATGGAATCATGTACACATACTGATAAGGAAAGATTAAACTGAGTACCCAACTCTGGGCATCTGAAACAGTGCGCTAACTCTTAACCCATGTTATTAAATGTCCTTCGTTGGTAGTCTTTAAATGTCTTCTTTTTGTCTGTATTTACATCTAGGTTGTCTCTCCTAATCTCATGGCTTTGCATCTATATGCTGATGACTCACATTTGTTTTAGGCCACCCCTAAATTCCAGACTCATGTTATCAACAACCTGCCTACTCAACATCTATGCTGGGATTTCTAAACAGGCATTTCAAACCTAACATGTCCAGAACCGAGGTCCTACGCTTCTGCCTCAAACATGCACTGCTCTGGTCTTGCCCATCTGAGTTACTAGCAACTCTACTGTTCTAATTCCTTAGTCATATTTTGATTGTTTTCTTTCTCCCATCTAACCAAACAGTAAATCCTTTGAGTCTACCTTCAAAATAGAGCCATAATCTGACTGCTTTTCACCCCTTTACTACCACTGCCCTAGTCTCACCAACCATCATGTCTCACCTGGCCTCTTTCAGTGGGTTCCCAATGGGTCTCCTAGACTCTGCCCTTGTCCCCTTAAATTTATTCATAACACAGCTACCATAGCAAATTAAAATATAGGTCCGATCATATCACTGCTCTGCTCAAACTCCAATTATTTCTCTTCTCACAAGGAATAAAATCCAAAGTTTATAACTCTACAACAGCCTACCACGCTATCCCATATGGTAGCCACTAATCACATGTGGCTATT
Organism: Mirounga leonina; assembly: GCF_011800145.1. NCBI lineage: Eukaryota > Metazoa > Chordata > Mammalia > Carnivora > Phocidae > Mirounga > Mirounga leonina. Next base: position 17,492,943 of record NW_023270852.1, read on the forward strand.
TTTAAATTTATATGAATTAAAAGTAAATAAAAATTAAAAATTCGGCTCCTCAGTCATACCAGTCACATTACAGGTGCTCAACAGCCCCATGAGAGGCCACTGGCTACTATACGGAACAGCACAGATACAGCCTGTTTCCATCACCACAGAAAGTTCAACCAGATGGCACGGTTCATCAGGGGTTGGCAATTTGTTTGTTTTGTTTTTTTGTAGAAGGGCAGGCCCTACAGTCTCTAATACAACTAACTCAGCTTTGCACAAAAGAAGCCACAGGCAGTATGTGAGAAACACGGGCGTGGCTGGTCCAACAGAACTTGATTACAGACAGGTGGGCTGTAGTTTCGGCCTACTGCTCTTTGTGATGGGACCCCTGTTGATCTCTGCATCGTCTCATGCAATTCTTCCCTTCGCTCATTCTCCTTCAACCACCCTGGCCTCCTCTCTGTTCCTGAACACACCAGGCACAAATCTGCCTCCAGGCCTTCATGTTAGTTGCTCCATCTGCCTGTATCACTCGGCCTTAAGACAAATGCATGGCACACACCCAACATTAGGTCAGGTCTTTACTCCAATGTGGTCTTCTTGGTGAGACGTTGCTGTGGTGCCCGATCTGAGATCCCAGCCACTATCCCTACCCAACTCCTCTTTCTCCTTTATTTTTCTCCACAGCATTTATCCCCACCTAATACCACATAGGTTCTACTTACTTATCTTGTTTATTATCTCTCCCTCTAATTAAAATAAGAGTTTACACGGGAGTTACATGTTTTTGGCTGTTTTGCTTACTCTTTTAGTCGCAGTGCCAAAACAGTGACTAGTGCAATAAGAATTTGTTTTTAGTAGCTGAATTACTGGATTTGTTTGTCTTTAATGACACATGAAGGTAAATACACAATCAGATGTTCATCCCCTTTCTTTAGCCTCCCATGTTCAAACATTTTTTTCCCCTTTATTTCCTGGCTTGGGCTCAAACTTAACTGATAAGCATCTTAGAAATCTTCACAACAGATCATAAATAATGGAGGATTATATAAGTCAAAAAAAAAAAGGGCAGAGGTGAGGGTTAGAATCATTTAAAAGAACTAGAATAACCACAAGACTGAATGGCTATCACAAATTCGTATTTTAGAGCTTTTCCTACACTCCTGGTATGGAGCACAGCTAAAACTATTAAGAAATAAAAGTTACCAACTGAAGCTCACTGTCAAGGTGGAAAGAGACAGCAGGGCCCTGTATTCCAAACTGTTTAGTTATCCAGGGCAGAAGTTATCTCAAAATGAGGGCCGTGAATAATAAGGGAGCAGAAGAATTCTTGCTCAGATCTTAGTTTTCTGAGACTTGTCTATTTCAATGAAGAGTTTAATTATTACAATGGAGACATTAAAAATTAGTATCTTATCAAGTATCATTTATTTAAACTATAAAAAGGGATCAGGCAAAAAATAATGGATTTTGTCTCGAAGATATCACTACTTATACTGAATTTCTATGAAATGGTACAGAACCACAATCCTGAGTTTACTTTATAGCTTCTATTTCTGCCTTGTCCAAACTTCTGTAAACTGGAGAGCTACTCCTTACCTTCACTCTCTGAGCTAGAAAGCCTGCGCTTGTGAACTCGTCTGATTTCTTTCCCACGTCGTAAACTCTTCTGGGAACCATCACTTTCGGAATCTTCTTTGTAGTTAATTTGTCTTTTCTGGTTCCTCCTTGACCGCCTCCGCCGAGTTTCTACAAAATCATCACTAAAATCATCGCTAAAATCACTTTCTGTTCAAGGAAAAAGAAATACAAAATTTAAGTCTATTAAAGAGAAATGTAATTAGCTTAGGTTATAAAAATGTAAAGCTCTTAATAAGTAGGGTTCAGTAATAACAATTTTTAAATTAATAATAATGGCTATAAATCTCTCTCTTTTTTTGAAAGATTTTATTTATTTATTTGACAGAGAGAGGCACAGCGAGAGAGAGAACACAAGCAGGGGGAGTGGGAGAGGGAGAAGCAGGCTTCCCGCGGAGCAGGGAGCCCGATGTGGGGCTCGACCCCAGGACCCCGAGATCATGACCTGAGCCGAAGGCAGATGCTTAATGACTGAGCACCCAGGCGCCCCTCTCTCTCTTTTTTAAGTAGGCTCCACACCCAACATGGGGCTCAAATTCACAAGCCCAAGACCAAGAGTCGCATGCTCTACTGACTGAGCCAGCCAGGCGCCACTATAAGTCTCTTATTTTCCTCTTAATAGTACAAGTAAATGCGTAGGAGTCTTTAACGCCAAAGTTCCTAATGTTTCCTATTAGCAGCCAATGTCTGAAAGTAAAAGATGTTTTAGGGGCACCTGGGTGGCTCAGTCGTTAAGCGTCTGCCTTCGGCTCAGGTCATGATCCCGGGGTCCTGGGATTGAGCCCCACATCAGGCTCCCTGCTCGGCGGGAAGCCTGCTTCTCCCTCTCCCACTCCCCCTGCTTGTGTTCCTGCTCTCGCTGTGTCTCTCTGTCAAATAAATAAATAAAATCTTTAAAAAAAAAGACAGTAAAAGATGTTTTATACAATCTTTATCTCATTCAACCTAGAGCTACCCAGCCAGCTACATGGGCTGCTCTTCTTGGTTACTATTTGGTTACTATTCTGCCTCAAAATAATCTGCTGCTCCTATGTGTACAGATGTGTGGTACAGTTATAACTTCACAATGTACTGCACAGATTAAAATCTCTAATCCCAGAAAACTGATAAAACTGTTTCAAAGAAGTACAGAATTGGAGTTACATTTTTGGCTTTTTTCCATATGGAAATAAAATCTGCTAACTACAGCATACGGGGCCCACTTCAATTCTCCAAGTGTTGTCAAACAGCACCATCCATACCATCTCTGATTAGTAAACAAGAGACTATGACATTGGGTTAGAGCAGTTTTTCAGGAGTGCTAACAAATTCCACCAAATTATCACATCCAGCCTTATTGTCTAATGAATTTCAAACACTTCAAAATGGCTCACCAACAGTCTGAAGGAGTCCCTACTGGCCAAATCTGGGAAAAACTGAGCCTACACAGCAATAACATATTATATCCACAGACTAAAATAAGAATCCACAAGTACATACTAATATAAAGAAATAAATATATGGGGGAGAAGGGAAAGCGCTTTCTTAAGGAACACCAAATAATAAATATAAAAGGAATTATGGGGCCAGGAAATCATCAATGAATGCTAAAACTATGGGTGAAACATCTGAAAAGAAATGGTATATATATATAGTCTCAAAATGCCCTCCTACAAATTACTGTTAATTATAAAGGGAAAAATAGTGGAGACCCGGAGAACATATATTAGCTCTGTGATATTCTTGCTGAAAAATGTATAAACTGAATCTAATCGCAGGAAGCAAAAAAAAACCCTGATTGAGGGACATTTTACAAATTAACTAGTATATATTCTTCAAAAATGTCAGGATCAATAAAGACAGTTTGAGGAATATTATAGATTAAAGGAGTCTAGAGACATGAATAAATGCAATGTGTACTCCTGGATTAGATCCTGGACTAGGAAAAAAACTGATATAAAGGACAATTTTGGGACACCTGATGAAATATGAATATATACTGTTAATTAGATAAATGTAGTATACCAATGTTTTTATTTATCTATTTAAAGAAAGATTTTATTTATTTATTTGAGAGAGAACGAGCACGAGCAGGGGGAGAGGGGGAAGCAGACTCCCCTGCCGAGCAGGAAGCCCAATACGGGACTCGATCCCAGGACCCTGGGATCATGACCTGAGCCAAAGGCAGATGCTTAACCGATTGAGCCACCCAGACACCCCTCAATGTTTTAAAATATCTGATTTTGATAATTCTACTATGGTTATATGATATATGAAACAAAAAACCCATAAGCCCAGCCAGGTAGAGGATGTAATACTCCTTCCTGGCTGTGACATTTCCTCAGTGAGAGGACAGCTACCTGTAGCCAATTCTACAAAGTACTCCTAGCTGTTTTTTTAGATGCTGTGCCTGTCACTATTTATTCAGTTAATAGAAATAAGCATAAAATATAAGAACATCACTATTGCTAATTTACAAAAATGAATGAATCACTCACTGATAGTGATCTAAGTGTTAAAAATAATTGGTGAACCTTCTCTTTCCAACTGCTAGATATCTGAGAAAAATGTTCTCAGCTTACTGAGAATGATTCCAAAGAAACATTATGAAGATAAAGTCTAGGCATGGAAACTTGGCACCAAAAGGATTCATCACAGGGTTGCCTGGGTGGCTCAGTTGGTTAGGCGTCTGCCTTCGGTTCAGGTCATGATCTCAGGGTCCTGGAATCGAGCCCCGCATCGGGCTCTCTGCTCAGTGGGGAGCCCACTTCCCCCACTCTCTCTGCCTGTCTCTCTGCCTACTTGTGATCTCTGTCAAAGGAAGGATGGAAGGAAGGAAGGAAGGAAGGAAGGAAGGAAGGAAGGAAGGAAGGAAGGAAGGAAGGAAGGAA
>NW_023270852.1:17497442-17531604 GCF_011800145.1 Mirounga leonina
GAAGGAAGGAAGGAAGGAAGGAAGGAAGGAAGGAAGGAAGGAAGGAAAAGAATTCATCACAATCCTAAATGAATTTGGTATGCAGTTAACACATCCATCTGTATTTATTTTCTTAGATATGTTTTATGTGAAAAATTTAGTTACTAGTGAGTCATAAGAAGAGAATTCAAAGTTTTATTAGAAAGCTTATATTACAAATGAATGAAATTTTATCTTAAGAACTCTTAACTCTAGGGCGCCTGGGTGGCTGAGTTATTAAGCGTCTGCCTTCGGCTCAGGTCATGATCCCAGGGTCCTGGGATCGAGCCTCACATCGGGCTTCCTGCTCGGCAGGAAGCCTGCTTCTCCCTCTCCCACTCCCCCTGCTTGTGTTCCTGCTCTCGCTGTGTCTCTGTCAAATAAATAAAATCTTAAAAAAAAAACCCTCTTAACTCCCGAAGTTCTAAGAATTGAATTGGTGTGATACAGGTACAAATTATTTTTACCAGAGTCTCTACTATTCTCCTCAGACTCCTCCTCTTCATCATCATCAGAGTACTTTTTCTTTGGGGTCTTTCTTCGCAAACGCCTGCTTTGCCTCATTGGCCGGGAGGGATGTCGCCTCAGTCTCCGGCTACAGAAATCAGTGTCGCTGTCATCATTAGATGGTGGGTCTTCTTCACTTTCATCTGGGTTTTCATCAGATACAACAAACTCATCTTGAGATCTGTCCAAGAGAAACCAGATGAATTATGATTCTGAGTTCAAATTCTAACAAGTCCAGTGAGTCATTCAGTAATGGTTAACGTAAAATACCTAGATAATTGTAGCAATTTGTCTGTTAATATTCTTCTCTTAGGAGGAGTTAAGATGAACTCATGCTGATTTTTGTACATAAATTGCTTTGGCGTCCTGGGATGTCCCCTACATGACTTAAATTTAACATGTCCCAAAGAGAACTCATTTCCTAACCTAATCCTCTCTTCTGTCTCCGAGCCTTATATTTGGAACTATTACCTATCCAGTAAGTCAAACCAGAAACCTGGTATTTTTCCTAATTTCTCCCTTTTCATTTCTCACATCTAATCAATTATTAGCTTCCTCTCTGAGTCAACCTCTTAAAGATAATATCTCAAACCTGATCCCTCTTCTCTGTCGGGCACTCATCTCCCACCTAAACCACCACAGCAATTGCCCAGGGAGTCCCTCTAGTCTCTAGACTCATTTCCCCTCCAGACAGCCTCCAAAAGAATGCCAGGATGAATTTTTCTGAAACATAAACCTCATTAGCCGGATGGTTAAAACCCATCCATGGGCTTTCATCATCTTCAGGGTAAGATTCCAAATTCCCATGCATGACAAACAAATCGCTCCATCATCTGGTTCCATTTTATCTTTTAGCCACATCTCCAGCTGGGCACTCTTTACTTCTTCCCCATATTCTTGCTACCCTGACATTCCAGGAGTTTCCTAAATATTCCATGATGTCTTATGCCTTGCTGCCTTCAACATGTGACTGCTCTTAGGATGCCTGCCCTCTTTCTCATCCCACTTTGAATCTCAAACTCAATGGATTTGCCCAATTTTTCATCTTCAAATTTCAGATCAAGCTTTATTTCCACTCTAAGGCTTTCCATGAACTCTCTAATCAGACTCTTCCTTTATGCACTATTTAGGCTTTCCTACATTTTTGCAGCAATCACACAGAATGACTTTTTTGTGGTTTACATGTTTGTTTTTCCCACTAACAATCTGAGAGAAGAAACTGCAGTACTGTTTCAACACCTGCTCTGCAGGAAAATCTTTCCCGATCTTCCAAACTGGATTATGTGCCCCAACCCAAACCTCTGTGGGTCACCAGAGAATAGTACCTAATTACCTGTACTTGTCTAATTCTCACATTTGACTAGGAACCTCTCATGGACATGTTGGCGGAAGATGGCATGGAGATGCACAGCAAATGAATGCTTGATTCCAGTTAATCAAATGTAAATACAATTTTGAATATTAAACAACCATAAGCCTACTTTGTTTTGATCGAAAAATAGCTAAGATTAGCATTCTTGAATCTGTTTTAAATAGCCTGAAAATAAAAAGAGATCGTCCATGTGCACGAGGAACCAAAGGCCCGTCACAGCATGGCCGAGCTTCTCTGCAAGCCCCATTTAAGCCTATATCTAGGGAATGGGACCTGCTGGCAAACCACGTACCCGTCGCTGATCTTGAATTCATCCTCACTCTCTTCTTCGTCCAGGTTGCTATCACTGTCCAGATCATTCAGTCGCCGGCGTTTCTTCCGACGTGCAGCAGCTGCCCTCTGGGGTCGTTTATTTTCTTTTCTTTCTTCATCCAAAATAGTAGAGATGTCTTTCCCACGGTGACCTGTGATGGTGGAGATATCTTTCCCTCGGCCGGCTCCTGAGTTCAGGGGGGAAGGGGAGGGCGATGAGGGGAAGAGAGGGAGGAAGAAAGACAACGGTACGTTTATTAAAAGCTTCTCTCTAGATAGAGCTGTCCTTGCTCATCCTTAGCGGCTCATTTACTTTTTTCCTACAAATAAGCAGTTTTCTCATAACTTCAGCTAACAGAGCTCTCATCAAGAGACTTTTTGCATGTGTTTAGTCTACTAAGGGGAAGTTCACCACGTAAAGAACCTCTTTTTAAAAAATTTGATAAAATTTGCATACTATAACATTCACCCTTTTAAAGTGTATAGTTCAGAGGTTTTCAGTAGTTACAAAGTTGTGCAACCATCACCACTAACAAATTCCAGAACATTTTCATCAACCTCGAAGGAAACCTCATACCTACTGGCAATCACTCAAGAATCTCTTCTTCAAAGTTGTCTTTTGGACAGGGCTTTAGAAAGAGACCAATCCGTTTTCTTTTAACTGTGTGTGCAGGACAGAAAAGGTGAGAATCCTGCAGCAAAGCTGTAAATAAGGTGCAGAGCCCTGGAAAAGCTGGTGACTTCTTCACACAGCCTACTTACTACTGATCTTCTTCAGAGTTTTCCTAAGTACTAAAGGAGACCACAATACTGGAGCACTGGTAATTCTCTGTATCGCTCTTTCATTAAATTACCTTCAAATCCTTCTGTTTTCATGTCACCTGTTAAAGACTATGAAATTAATGAAGTGATTTTTAAAAGGTTGATCTAAAGCAATCATTTAGATTCAGATTATCCATAATTTTTAAGATTTTGTAGCAGCAGTGATCTAAACATAAACAACAAGAAAGTTTAAGTGGGGTTTCTATTTGGAAGCAGAAATAAATTTTTTTAATCTACAGAGGAACACTTAGATTTTATATCAAGTCATAAAACCACTTGAAAAATAATTAATAAGATCTGAGTCTACACATTGACACAATGTCCACAAATTATTTTGAATCTCAGACATTTAACATCAGCAGAGAATTAAAAAAAAAAAATATGCTTACTCCCTAATCAGTGTTTTGTTTTGTTTTGTTTTTAAGTAATCTCTATGCCCAACATGGGGCTCAAACTCACAACTCTGAGATCAAGAGTCACATGCTCTACTGACTGAGCCAGCCAGGTGCCCCTAACTCTGGGCATTTTAAGTTAACCTATTGGCCAAGTCATACGAAGAACAGGGAATGATAAACACATACCTCCTCCATCAGCTTCTTTGATATCATCTTCTATAGCTTCATCGATTGCTTCATCAAATTCATCAAATCTAAAATATATACAACAATCACATCACAGCCTGTCCTGGTACATGGGTTAGGAGGAGTTGCCTCTGAAATGAAAAAGGCCTGAGTATAAAAATGCTCTCTGCCACTCTGGGGCTGTGTGACTTGGACTACATCACCTCACTCCTGTTAACCTCAATTTCTTTTGCAAATCAGTATCTAACTCATTTTCAGAGATCATCTATACCAGGCATCAGCAACGATTTTTATAAAGGGCCATTTTATAAAGGGTAAATATTTTCGGCTTTGTAGACTCTACGGTCCCTGTTGTAACCACTCACCCCTGCCACTGAGCTGCAAAAGCCGCCAGAGACAAGGCAAGTGAATGAATGCGGCTGTGTTCCAGCAGAACTTTATCTATGGACACTGAGATTTGAATTTCATGTAACCGTCCTAAGATTTTCTTCTTTCAGTTCTTTTCTCAGTCATTTATACATATAAAAACCATTCCTAGGTCACGGGCTATGGCTACATAAACTGGCATTTGAGCTGGGATTTGCCCCACAGGCCACAGTTCGCCCACCTCTAACTACACAAATCACACAGCAAAGTAAGTTGAATTAGTGTTCCAGAAATAATACTAAGTGTGAGAACTACACTATTACTGTCATCAGGGATTATATTAGTATTATTACCAAGGTCCATATACAGATGCTCAGAATTTTAGAACTAGATAAAAGTACTTTTTCTCACAAGGGCCACTGCCCCCAACTTAGAGAAGACAACTAGATGAGCCCCAAGATTTCTTCACATACAAAACTCCCTTCACTTTAGACCTGAGGTGACCAAAAGGATAAAGTGACTTGCCTAAAACTATCCAAAATATGGTAATTACTAGCTGCATGTGGCTATCTATATTAAAATTAATTAAAATGAAAAACCCCATTCCTCGCTAGCCAGATTTTAAGTGCCCCACAGCTACGTACGGCACCACGGTGGACAGCAAAGAAATAGCACATCTCCAAAAACACAGTAAATTCTACTGGACAGTGTTGGATTAAAGGCAGACAATGGATTAACGATAGAGTTTAAAAGCCAAATATTTTGCCTTTTGAGTTAAGAAACTCATTACAGCTATGGATTTCCTCTCTAGGAAAAAAAAATATCCACACAAACATAGAATTTTATATCTAATTTCAGAGGATTCGCAAGTTTCAGGTTAAGAATTCTTCTACAACATAGTTTTTAATGGCTATATAGTATCTAATCTTACAGATATATCATGATTTAGTTAAAAGTTTACTTCCAATTTTTTCACAATTACAATCATAGCTATGAAAAACAACCCTGCAGCTGTAGCTTAGGTTTTCTTTAACAAATTCTGAGAAACTAAAAATCTGTACATCCACTCATCAGGCTAGAATAACAGATATAGATAAAGCCAGATGCAGTTAACAGAAAACAGTATTTCTCCCAATGACAGGTTGCAGCTATAAAGTGGCAAAACAGCCTCTTCCTCTGAATGACTTCTACTTTCCTACTCACCGAAAAACCTGGTTTTCTGTGTCAGAGACGATTAGAACCTTTGGACTTATGAAATGGCATCAGTAAGAATAAAACATTCCATGCTTGCCTGGAGGATTTAAGTTACTTTTAACACAAAGAGGCAGACTTGATTTATATCCCAGATGCAGAGCTTTGAATAATGGAATGGACACAACACCCTACACATCAACTTCAAATTCAATGCTTTCAGGAAACAGGAACCTGTGTCCACTATGTGGTCTAGATCGGATAGATGTGCCTTCAGCCTAACTCTCATTGCTTCATTTACATTTCATCTAAACTCTACCCTTCCTCAGTATCTTATAACTACCTTTTCCTTTGTTTGGTGAGTGCCCATGGTTTCACCAAGAGATTCTGTTGGACCTTAGGTTTGTTCCTGGTATTCTTTCTACAATTAAAACTGTTGGCTTTAGAGGGCATAAAAACTGTTCTTCCAATATCGCTTGGCATCAGGGAAATACAACCCAAAACCTCAATGAGATACCACCTCACACCAGTCAGAATGGCTAAAATTAACAAGTCACGAAATGACAGATGTTGGCGGGGATGCAGAGAAAGGGGAACTCTCCTACACTGTTGGTGGGAATGCAAGCTGGTGCAGTCACTCTGGAAAACAGTATGGAGGTTACTCAAAAAGTTGAAAATAGAGCTACCATACGACCCAATTGCACTACTGGGTATTTACCCCAAAGATACAAATGTAGGGATGCGAAGGGGTACATGCACCCCGATGTTTATAGCAGCAATGTCCACAATAGCCAAACTATGGAAAGAGCCAAGATGTCCATCGACAGATGAATGGATAAAGAAGATGTGGTATATATATACAATGGAATATTATGCAGCCATCAAAAAATGAAATCTTGCCATTTGCAATGACGTGGATGGAACTAGAGGGTATTATGCTAAGCAAAATAAGCCAGTCAGAGAAAGACAAGTATCATATGATCTCACTGACATGAGGAATTCTTAATCTCAGGAAACAAACTGAGGGTTGCTGGAGTGGTGGGGGGTGGGAGGGATGGGGTGGCTGGGTGATAAGACACTGGAGAGGGTATGTGCTATAGTAAGCGCTGTGAATTGTAAGACTGATGAATCACAGACCTGTACCTCTGAAACAAATAATACATTATATGTTAAAAAAAAAAAAAAAAAAAGATAGTAGGAAGGGAAAAATGAAGGGGGGGAAATCAGAGGGAGAGATGAACCATGAGAGACTATGGACTCTGAGAAACAAACTGAGGGTTCTAGAGGGGAGGGGAGTGAGGGGATGGGTTAGCCTGGTGATGGGTATTAAAGAGGGCACGTATTGAATGGAGCACTGGGTGTTATACGCAAACAATGAATAATGGAACACAACATCAAAAACTAATGATGCAATGTATGGTGACTAACATAACATAATAAGAAAAAAAAAAAACTGTTCTTCAAGGGTGGTAGCAATTTATAATATAACCATGAAGTTAATTTTATCATTTAACTTTTTTCTAATTTTGAAAATTATTTTCTTGTTCTTTTACTTTTTTTTTTAAAGATTTTATTTATGTATTTGACACAGAGAAAGAGACAGCGAGAGGGGAACACAAGCAGGGGGAGTGGGAGAGGAAGAAGCATGCTTCCCACTGAGTGGAGAGCCAGATGCGGGACTCGATCCCAGGACCCTGACATCATGACCTGAGCAGAAGGCAGACGCTTCATGACTGAGCCACCCAGGCGTCCCTGTTCTTTTAATTTTAATGTGATTACTGAGTAAGGCCAAATAATAGTTTCATGTTTATTGGTCATTTTTGCTTTTTCTTTTACAAGGCTGGTTTGAATCCTTTGCCCGTTTTATCAGCCAGTGTGCATCTTTTACTACTTGTAAGAGCTTTTAAGGTATTAAAGATTTTTTTTTTTTAAGATTTTATTTATTTTTTTGACAGAGAGAGACATAGCGAGAGCAGGAACACAAGCAGGGGGAGTGGGAGAGGGAGAAGCAGGCTTCCCGCTGAGCAGGGAGCCCGATGCAGGACTCGATCCCAGGACCCTGGGATCATGACCTGAGCCGAAGGCAGACGCTTAACAACTCAGCCACCCAGGCGCCCTAAGGTATTCAAGATTTTAATACTTTGTCATATGTTGCAATTATTTTTTCTTTTACTTTAATTTTAAAAAATTTATTCATTTGAGAGAGAGAGAGAGAGCACAAGCAGGGGGAGGGGCAGAAGGAGAGGAGAAGCAGACTCCCCACTGAGCAGGGATCCCGTTGCAGGGCTCCATCCCAGGACCTTGGGATCATGACCTGAGCCAAAGGCAGATGCTTAACCAACTGAGCCATCCAGGTGCCCCTGTTGCAATTATTTCTATCCAAAGTGTATTTCCCCTTTAGCTTTTGCTTATTTTTTAAGTTTTGAGAAATGAAAACTGACATCTTGCCCTGCTACAATTATGAATATGTGCCCGTAACATTTCCAGGCAGCCCCCTCCCAAATAAACAAATGTAAAAAGTCAACATTGTCTAGTTCTAGTTTCTAAAATAAACAAAACCTTGGTTTCCCTAAAGTAACTGATTTCCTAACAAAAATGTCTTTATTCTCGACTTCAGTAACATTAATGGCTGGAGACACAACAGCTTTTACAGACATCATGGAATAAGCTACTGTATTTCCACAATGAAAAAAACTATACTCACTGTAATTTTTAAAATTTGTAAGGCATTCCTTTTGAATTCTAACTCCTTTGCAAAATTTCTTTGCAAGAAAATATTTTCTTTTAGAAGTAAGTACTTCTAAGTCTTTCTTAAATTTTATGTAATCAAATCTCCTTTCCATTATTGTTTCTATGTTTGGTGCTATGCTTAAAAAGTTGCTCCTTACAGTAGATTACATACCTTCCTTAAATCTTTTTGGGAAGTAGATATTAAGGCATAAATAAATTAATCACACAATACATTTTATGCTAAAGAATATAGTTTTTCATAAATTTCTATATTACTGTTATATAAATTTAGAGCTGAAGGGATCACCTGCGTTAATCCACCATCAACCAAGACCTAGGGAAATGGACCATTCCAAGTTACATGGGTAATACATGGTATGGTGAGGACTATAATCTTATTCTTCTGTACCCCAATCCAATGCTACTTCTAGTCAACTTTGATGTCATCCTCTCTGTTAGCAGCAGGAGAATCTGATAAACAATTACTAAATGATAATGGTGATGAAATTCTTTTTTGTCCTCTTTCTGTGGTAATACTTTATTAAGTGCTTTATATTTTATACTCACAATAATCCCACTGCACCCATGTACAAATTAAACTCTAGGTGTATTCAGAGCTTAAATATGAAGAGTAAAACTTATTAGAGAAAGCACATGAATGACTTTCTTAGTACCTACCTCTCAGTGAAATTTCTTTTAAAAAGTACTAAGCAGCAGAAATAATAAAGAAAAAATGACAAGAGACATACAAACACCCAGCAAGCAAATGAAAAGATGCTCATCATCAACAACGAGGGAAATGCAAATCAAAATCACGAGATATTGCCTCATATCCGCCAGGATGGTCATTATAAAAAAAAAACCCTCCAAAGCCAAGAAGTGTTGGCAAGGATGTGGAAAACCTGGAAACTATATGCTGCTGGTGGGGAACAAAAGGGTGCAACTGCCATGGAAAACATCATGGACGTTCCTCAAAAAACACAAAAATATACGTGCCATAGGATCCAGCAATCCCACTTCTGGGTATACATCCAGGACGAAATACTAAGAGTAAATCTCTCCTTCTTTTAACAACCACAACTACATCAAGATTGAAAGATAATACATTCTACTGTAAGGTTTGTTCTAAAACTGTAAATTGTTACAACAAGGCTCATATATTAGGAAATAATTCAAGCATAATGTGTATTTTATACTTGCTTTAAGTAATTTTATTCATGAGAAACACTAGGTAAATGTAGAAAACTGCATCTAGCCACACAAGCATATACAAACTGCATACATATACACACCTCAAATATCTACCAGCAACCTCAGCTCATTATGCGTGTTACAAGACAAATCAACCCTCCTTCTACCACCACACAATGATTTACAAATTGCAACCCACCTCACAACCACTTCCACAGACAAACTCCAGAGATTTTTCAACAGAAAATGTGGTAGTTGGTGTAGTATTTATATTAGTTCTTAACCATTTAACGCGCATCAAATGTTACTATGTTTTTATTACAGTCATATCTTTTTTTAAAATTTTATTATATTATGTTAATCACCATACATTACATCGTTAGTTTTTTGGTTTTTTTTTTTGTTTTTTAAAGATTTTATTTATGTGACAGAGAGACACAGCTAGAGAGGGAACACAAGCAGGGAGAGTGGGAGAGGGAGAAGCAGGCTCTCGGCTGAGCAGGGAGCCTGACGCGGGGTTCGATCCCAGGACTCTGGGATCACAACCTGAGCCAAAGGCAGACGCCTAACGACTGAGCCACCCAGGCGCCGACATCATTAGTTTTTGATGTAGTGATCCATGGTTCATTGTTTGCATATAACACCCAGTGCTCCATTCAATACGTGCCCTCTTTAATACCCATCACCAGGCTAACCCATCCCCCCACCCCCCTCCCCTACATTCATATCTTTAAAAAAAAATGTCACTAACGAAATTTTTGAGTGTGGCCCTACCTCCATATTTCCCATAATCCCTATGGTTTATATTGTGTGATTTTACACAGCCCGGCAATTTTTAGGAATTCGTATGTTGTATTACAGAAGAACTGACTTTACACTTGCTCTTTCCATGAGCAGGCTTTGATTTCATTAGTTATGATGATTTTATATAAAATGGTACCATGATAAGTACTTTCAAAGAGAAGAATTGGTTGCTATGAGGGCATATAATAGATTTGATGAAGAGAACGTTAACAAGGTGAAAACAGGAGGGAAATCCTAGGTCGAGTAAAGAGCATGTGCAAATAAGCTGAAAGAAGACTGGCTGATAATGACAGAGTGAGGAAAAATGTGGATGACACAGAGCTGAAAAGCTGGGTACAGAGCATTCTGTGGTGCCTGTAGGGGCCTTGTTAAAGCATCGATCCTTATCCCAAGAGCTACAGAAATCTGACAAAGTATATTAAGCAGAAAAGGATGACATGAGCAAATCTACGTTTTGAAAAGATCATGTTGGCTGCTCTAAAACGGCATGATTCTAAAGACAGTAAGTAACAAATATATACATATCTAACTAATGATCATTATGAAAAAAAGCATATCCTCTTGGGTCATATTTTATAATTTAAAAAAACATTTTACACTCTTTTATTGTAACCATTTCCACATATTTCATACCTATAACTTATACATTTCCGTGTTCTTGTTGACCTCCTTTCAAGTAAGTTTGCTTTGGATTTTTTTGAATCTTTTTTCTTTTCTTCATGATCTTCAGAAAAATCTGGCTCCTGGTTTAAAAATATGATAACAAATATGTAGGTTATTAGGACAAACAAAAAGCTTCTTGGAATGAATAGTTTTCTAATGTCTGTCTAGGCAGCACATGTAAAAGACTGAAAAAGTGAGGTGATCTCACCGCCCCCAAAACTGAATGAACACGGCCACACTAAGTAGAGAGATTAAAAAGAGTCCTGGTGATCAAAGGATGAAGCCCTTCTGTATTAAAATTCTTATGTTTCTGTGAGTTTATAATTACCTCTTTTAAAACAATCATGATGAAGTTTCTCCACTGATAAATTTTTTAACAAATAATTAAATTGAACACATAGAAGATATTCAGAAGATATGCTGAATCAATGAAATAATGGATTTAGAAAAAGAAAGAAGCATGATGATGAAGGAAAGTAACTAACCAAGACAGGTTACTTAAGTGTTTGATTTAATTAAGGCTGAATGAAACTGTGTATGAAACTAGGAACATTTCTTCATTTCCAAATGAAAACCATGTTACATGTACTTTCACTCATGAGATATCCTTAATTAGAAATTAGACTAATAATGTAAAACAATATTCCTTCAAAGAAACCTACTGTTAAGAACAAATACTGAAGTTTCTAATAACCAACATCCAAAGCACAGAATTAAAAACCCAATCTCCCTGAACTATTCTTTTGTCACTTTACATAAACAACACATAAAGAAGCTAAAAACAAATTACCCAATATAATACAGGGTTAAAAAAAAAAAAAAAAACACCCCAGAACATATACCCCATAGCAGTGAGCTATATAAATCTGATTTGAACATGATATTACATTTTAGGGCTATCAGCATATATGTAATTTTTATTTTATTATTATTGTTATTTTCTTTAGTAGACTCTACACCCAACATGGGGCTCAAACTTATGACCCCGAGATCAAGAGCTGCATGCTCTACCGACTAAGCCAGCCAAGCAGCCCAGCATATATTTAATTTTAATCATGAGGGAAAATATGGGTGATTTCTTTAAGGTCCTAAATTTCTACTTTTTTTTTTTTTTTTATTAGAGAGAAAGTACAAGCAGGGGGAGCAGCAGAGGGAGAAGGAGAAGCAGGCTCCTCGCTGAGCAGGGAGCCCGACACGGGATTTGATCCCAGGACCCCAGGATCATGACCCGAGCCGAAGGCAGACACTTAACCGTCTGAGCCACTCAGGCACCCCCACTTTTTTTTTTTTTTTTAAGATTTTATTTATTTGAGAGAGAGCACATGAGAGGGGGGAGGGTCAGAGGGAGAAGCAGACTCCCTGCTGAGCAGGGTGCCCGATGTAGGACTCGATACCGGGACTCCAGGATCATGACCTGAGCCGAAGGTAGTCGCTTAACCAATTGAGCCACCCAGGCGCCCTCCACTTTTAATAAAACAGGTATACTGTATATTTAAAACTATTCACATTACATAAAGTGGGTTAAATTTTAAAACAATTATGACAGTCTCTTCTTCAAAAATACTACAAACCAGAAACTTACTTGTGGAGGAATGATGTTTTCGATACTGATACCCACATACACCAAACGTTCTTTCCTTTAGGTGAAAACAAAAACGCACGCAAAATGAGATTTGCTAAAAATAAAATTGTTATGAAAACATTGCTAACACAGACAATACTAAAATGACGATTTCATGGTAACGGCAGAGGCTAGGTCATAGACATGTTAGCTACTGTCTATAGAGCTTATCGTACTGGTATCTGTGGGAGGCACAAAACTTTCTAAAGGTAAAAACTGTAAAAAGGTGTAACTGAAAATTGTAGTCTTGGAAGTAATTATACTGATGAAATAAAACCTGCGAGCTGAAGTAGACAAGGAAACTTCATGAGGAGAGTTATGCTGCAACTCATTGACAAAGTGATTAGACAGGAAGTCAACGCTGGACTAACTAGATCTTTGTTAGGCTGGACATTTTCATACGTGTATATACACAGCCATTATCTCAAGGTAATAAATATCAATACTAAAAAAAGAAATTCTATGCAATAGAACCATGTCAAGGTCCCAGTGATTGATACTAAAACCATGCGTTTGCAGAGAAGAAAAAAGGCAGTGCAGCCACATGGCTCTGCACCCTAGTTGCTCCAGTGAAGATTAGTTTTAGAGCCAGTTAACACTTCTTCAGGCAATGTGGATTTAGAACACTAACAAGATCTCCATAGTTTCTTTTCAAAGAAACGAACCTTTGTTGATTTTAATCCAACAAATTTTCCATTAACAAACTGATACACCCAATAGGTGTTTTTTCTGGTTCTCCCAAAGTTAATCTAATTCACCAAGGACAGATGAGCTCTTATATGCAGGCCAGTGTAAGTTGAACTGAACAGAAATAACCACTCTTCCTCCCTTTGCTTGTGATGTCCCTTATAGAAGGGCATTACTCATCCAGTTACCTGGGTCCTTCAGAATGCAGCCTTTACTGCCCTAGAAACCCTTGGCTCTGCTAACAAGAATCTTACAGTCTTTTTGAGATGGGTTATAAAGCTATTCAGTCAAAAATTGGGCACGTAAGAAAATGATAGTTATTTTAATCAAAACCTGATTTAAAATAGTACAGTTAATGAATTAAAAACTAGGAAAGGCAAAAACAGTACTAGCTGAAATTAACAGGGAAGGCTTCATGGAGAAGTCAGAACTTGAGTTCTCTGTTACTAAATATGTTCAACACCTATCTATCCCTACACTAACCAAGTTTACTGTTTTATCAGTTTCCTCTTTTATACCTCAAAATCTCTACTTTCACTTTATTATTATCTCAACTCAACTGAAAAACATTCAGTTCACATTCACCATATTGAGGTCATGATTTGTGTAAGGCTTGGGAATCCTGAGGGCAAATAATACACGGTTCTTGTCCTCACAATTATTCAACAACTGACTGTAGTCCATTATGAACAGGTATAATGGAAACATGAAGAAGGAATAACTTGTTTGAAGAGCTGAGAAAGTGGAGGCTTTAAATAGGTGGTAACAGTTGAGTAGGCTCTTGAAGGTAGGTATGATTTCTCATCACAGCATTTTCTTGCTCAGTAATCTTATAGAAAGATACTTCTTCCACTCCATCTCACCACCACCTAGCTCAATGATCATACTGGGCCCAGACCTCATCATTACAAATAACCACACCCTTCCTAAAATTTCAATTTCAGGGAATCTATACTCTGACGTCTACTGGCTCACTTTCTGGCTTACTCCCTCTGGTACACTGATTTCAACAATTCCCTAACTCCAGTGGGACCTCTATCCATCGACCCTAGCCTCTTTTCACTGTCCAATACTCCCTTGTGTCCTTACTTTCCCCCTTACCTGGCTTAGACTCCACGGTCCATCATTATAAATACTCCTTTGCATACACTTTCAAATTCCTTGTCTCTTTCTCTCCTTCCCTCTGTTACATTACCTGGAAAATTCCAACCCTGATTAAATCCAACTCTCTGCTAGCAAACACTAGTAAAAGTACTCTGGAAGTACAGAGCTATTTGAATTCCCAAATAATTCCTGCACCAAGTTCTGGAAGGGATGTTTACCAACCAGTTGAAGGGACTTCTGAAACGTCAAATTTCACAGAGCATCACAGCTCCAGCTCTGGAGACAGTTTCTGGCTAGTCATTGATTACTCATTGACAAATCCTTTTTCACCATACTGTAGAGCCCTTTAATGTAGAGACCACCTATACACTTCATGTTGATTACACTGCCTGGCATAAAGTGGGTGCTCACTACATGTTGGTTAAATGTTGAATAAATGTATGAACAAAGGGAAAGATGCTCCCGTGCTAGGATATAGAGAGTAACCAAGGCCGTTAAGTTTCTAGGATGAGTGCTAGAGAAATTATTTTTACAGATTTTAAAAAAGGATGAATAAAAATGCTCATTTTTAAAAACAGGTGGAGTCACCTAGAGTTTACAGTTAATATTTTACTTTAGAAATATACATATTTTGCTCTTTAGAGCCCTTAGGATTCATATATATCAGGATCTATGTATATTAGAAGCTATATATAAAGAAAACTTTGTTAACCAGATTATTGGGAAGAATTAAAAAATAATAGCAATAATTCAATTAACTGGCTTTGTGGCAGACTGTTCTCTCCATAACAGTAACTTTACTCTCCTTTTTGTGATCCAATCTCAAAAAGAATTTAGTGTGTGAACTAAAGCCATAATTCTGGATGTCCTCTTAAAGGATGACATTTAAGTAAAGAAGATTACCAAAAGTAGAAGGGAAAGCAAATGAGTTAGTAAATGGGAAGACCAAGAGTGTGAATAAGTATTGTGGCACATTTTAACATAAATTTCTAAAATTTTAAGTATTTCTTAATTGCAACAATATACCCTATAGTGAGGCAGTAGTCAAAAAATTTTAACCAGCCTTTCCACAAAACTGCTCATTTCTCAGAAGGGCCGGCAGATTTCAAAAAGAATAAAGAAAATGCCTAATTTTTTATTATGATTTAATTTGAAGCATCCTTAGTTAAATCTTTTCTAGTGTCAAAAATAAAAACAGGAACAACTGTGAATATTAAAATAGTCCTAATAATTATATAAAGGACTATTACCCAGAGTTTCTAAATACACAGGTATTGAGACAACTGATTTTTTAAAAATGAAGTATTTTTATCTCCTAGTCAACTTTATAGAGATTAATTTTGCCTTTAAACCAAGTAGCATCCATTATAAACCAGAGAGCTGAAGCTGACTAGTAAGGAAAAAACCAGGATCTGGAGGCTGAAACCACTGAGTTCACAGTATGGGGGGGTAAAATGAGTCGATTATCAAATGAGCTACCTGACTGTCTTAAAACAAGCAAAATTTGGGGGGAGGGGGAAGACTGTGAGATAGCAGGTAAAAGTTACAGTAGCAGCAAATGAAGGTAGTAGGACCAGGAGACATTGTTTAAATTTTCTCATAATATGTACAAATGGGCATCAAATCCTCCTAATTAAGCTTCTGAAAATTCTCTTTTAATACCTCTACTTCATTATGTAAGGTATGTCCTAGTTCAGACCTCACCGGCTCTCCTGGACTCCATTGCAACAGTCTCAACTCTAATTCCTTTTTATTGTTACCAGGGCATGTTTTCTGAAATAGAGACCATGTTTCTTATATTTATCTCTCCTTTGATGGCTCTCTTACTACTTGTAGAGAATAATTTAAATCCCCTAGTCCGATATGCCAAACTGTTCACAGTTCGGCCTCAATCTGCATTTACAACTTCATCTTCTACCACTCTCCCCACCTCACGTTCACATTTTGTTCACACTTTGTCAGGACTTGCCTGATAACCCAAACCCCTATCAGAACTAAAATGCCCCTCCACAGCATTCCTGTATTGCTCCGAATATGCCATGATCTGTCTACTTTACCACTGGCCAATACAGCTGTATTCTGACAGAGGTGAGTTCTCACTCACTCACCTTTTCTCTTCAGTTTGGTACACAGTAGGCATGAATAACTGTTTAGCAATAGAATAATCAAGGAAGGTACAAATAAATATAAATAAACATAAACTTACTATGCTGATTTTGAGCCCCCTTTTAAAGACTGGATTCAAATCCAGTCTTACCTCCTCCAAGAAGTCTTCTCCAACTGCTTTAAGACTACATTGCAATGGTAAATTGGAAAGGGAGGCATATCTTATGACTATAAGTTATGACTCTTAGGACACAGCTCAGCATTTAAATGCTCTTTATTTTAGCGGTGTTAATTCTGCCCACCCAAAGAGATGACATGGGTAACTAGAGCAGTTCTGAGAATTTTCTTGTACTCACTACATACTTAGTAAGGTACATATCCTCCACAAGAACTGGGCCAATATTTATTCAGAGTAGGTTTTGATAAATATTTTAGATCAGTAGTTGGCAAACTTTTCCTGTAAAAGGACAGATAATAAATTAAGCGTGGCAGGGCAAAAGGTTTTACCGTAACTACCCAACTCTGCTGCTGTATGTTAAAGCAGCAACAGACAATATATCAACAAATGAGCATGGCTGTGTTCCAATACAACTTTTTTTATGGACAATGAAACTGGAATATAGAATTTTCATCTGTCAAGAAGAGTCTTGTTTTGATTTTTTTCAATCATTTAAAAATGGAAAAAAAACATTCCTAGTGGGCAATACAAAATTACGGAGCATGCCAAATTTGACCCACAGGTCACAGTTTGCCAATAATTATTTTAGATAGATATATTAACCTATATTGCAAAACAACTGTATTATCAAATTCCCAAGTAAAACATTAAGACACATTATCACAATACCTGCGTTCAGCACGTTCCTTCTTCTTTAAGGCAACATCCAAATCCTGCAATTGTTCTTCTAATTTCTCACACAGTAGTTTCTGAAAGAGCAAAACATGAGTGTTATTTTTTTTTTTTAAAGAAAGCTCTAGGGCGCCTGGGTGGCTCAGTCAGTTAAGTGGCTGCCTTTGGCTCAGGTCATGATCCCAGGGTCCTGGGATGGAGCCCCGCATTGGGCTCCCTGCTCTGCGGGAGGCCTGCTTCTCCCTCTGCCACTCCCCCTGCTTGTGTTCCCTCTCTCGCTGTGTCTCTCTCTGTCAAGTAAATAAAATCTTTAAAGAAAAAAAAAAAAAAGAAAGAAAGCTCTAGGCCCAGCAGGGGACCCTGAGATCAAGAGTCGCATGCTCTACTGACTGAGCCAGCCAGGTACCCCCCCATGAGTGTCATTTTTAACACCTTTCCACAAACATTTATCCCTTGCATGCTGGCTCACAATACTATGCTATTCTGAGAGCTGATGAGGGCTCACACGGTGAATGAACACGGAGATAGTCCTTGTGTTTAACGACATAAAGAGGTGCTTCAGCATCCACTGAACTGAAGATGAGCACAGTATCTCTGCAGTAACACACACGTTGGGGAAACTCCTAGCCTCATCAAGAAATACATTCTATGCCTATGTTGCTGGTGGTAATCAGTGTTTAATATAGCATCTGGCTCAACATGTTTACATGACAGTGATGAAAAGGTTTTAAGACTCCCACAGCATTTTTAAGGGAGAAGGTTCTATGTACAATACAATATAATGGTGCCAATCACTATTTTTAAAAAAGAGAATGGGAAAAAATTACACAACCATGCCACATGGTGATTGGGTCAAAACGGAGCTGAAGAATGTAACTGAAAAAGCTATGCTAAGCCAAGGAAGTCCAGTTCGCTGGGAAATGCAATAAAGCCCATCATTTTTAATGTGAGATGAGACTGGACTTGTGACAGAAAGGACCCCGTGAGTGCAGTCGCATAAAAACAGTCTGTTCTTGGGCTTTCAAAAGAAATTCACCTGAATCACGATATAAGAGAAATATAATCCATGTTTCTATTTATAGTAGCATCATAGTGGTACATAATTCATAATACCATCCATAAAACTGAAAAGAAGGAGGTGGGCAGAAATGAAAAAGAGGATGAAACAAAGGGATAAAGAAACTTAATTCTTCCCTCATATATCATTTTAATTTGGGGCTATTGTGCCTGTAACAAATGTGAGAAAAAAATAAATCTGAGATTATAATTTTATAAAAATTAGAGGTCTTTGAAAAATGCTTTGGGAGAAAAAAAACAAAGGCCTAAAAGATATTAGTAAAAGGTAGTTTTTTTTCAAGAGTCTCAAATTTCACAGAACTTTAAACAAAAGGTAAACAATATTTACAAATTGCTTTGAAAATGAAAAATGTTTAGTGGCTGTCAAGAAGTATTATTCATTGGAATATAACACCGAAGACTAAAAACAAAGGCGTGCTGGTCATACGTGTTGGCAGGGGGGGCAGAACCACTCTCCATCTGGGATGATCATCAGTGGAGGGCGAAGGCAGGCAGTGTGGTACCCACTGTCACAAGAGTCACACAGAAGAATCTGAAATAAACCACACGGAAATGTCAACCTAATTCCACGACTAAAATTCAATGCCTCTGAAGTTAAAGACATTTCAGTAATTTTTTGGTACTATACTAAGAAATACTCTATATCACAGTATCTTTATTTGCATAAAACTAAAAAAGCTCTAATTGGGATCTAACACGTCATTAAAAAAATAATTTGCAATATGTTAAACTACAAAATTTAGCGAAAATTACAAGTCCTTTTTTTTTTTTAAGATTTATTTACTTTAGAGAGAAAGAGACAGAGAGCTGGAGCGTGGGGAGGAGCAGAGGAGGAGGGGAAGGGAGGGGGAAAGAATTTCAAGCAGATTCCATGCTGAGCACAGAGCCTGATGGGGGCTCGATCTCATGACCCAGAGATCATGACCCCAGCCAAAACCAAGAGCCGGACACTCAACCGACTAAGCCACCCAGGCGCCCCACAAGTTCTTCTTTCTTTTTTTTTTAAGATTTTATTTAATTTTAGTTATTTTTTAAAGTAGGCTCCATGCCCAGTGTGGAGCCCAGTGTGGGGCTTGAACTCATGACCCTGAGATCAAGACCTGAGCTGAGATCAAGAGTCAGACACTTAACTGACTGAGCCACTCAGGCAGCTCTTAAGATTTTATTTATTTATTTTTAAAAAGATTTTATTTATTTATTTGTCAGAGAGAGAGGGATTGAGAGAGCACACAAGCAGGGGGAGCAGCAGAAAGCCCAACATGGGGCTCAATCCCAGGACCCTGGGATCATGACCTGAGCCAAAGGCAGATGCTTATTAACTGACTGAGCCACCCAGGCGTTCCCTTAGGATTTTATTTTTAAGTAATTTCTACATCCAACATGGGGCTTGAACTTACAATCCCAATATCAAGAGTCACATGGTCTGACTGAGCCAGCCAGGTACCCCAAATTACAAGTTCTTCTGACCTAGAATTATAAACCTTTTTTAGTGTGCCTTGACGACTATAACAACATATCCCTTATAACAAAGTTTTACAGTCAAGCATCATAAACTTCCCTACCACACATAGGATTTTAAAAATACAAATAATTCCCACTTTACTTATTTTAAGGATTTTATTTATATATATGTGAGAGAGAGAGAGACAGCGAGAGTGAGCGCATAAGCAGGGGAGCAGCAGGCAGAGGGAGAAGCAGGCTCCCTGCTGAGCAGGGAGCCCAATGCGGGGCTCGATCCCAGGATCATGACCTGAGCCAAAGGCAGACACTTAACCAACTGAGCCACCCAGGCATCCCTAATTCCCACTTTAAATAGCATTTCAATTACCTGTCTGTAAGAAACATTCATGATCCTTTTTATAATGAAAATTCAAATATGGAAGGGACAAAGGTATGAGGAATGGAGCTATACTTAGGACCATCATGTTCACAAACAAAGGCTAACAATAATTAGACTTAAATTGTCATTTTATATTATTTGAGTTTAAGATGACCAATTCTCTGAAATTTAAAATGCGGGGCACCTGGGTGGCTCAGTTGGTTAAGCGATTGCCTTCCACTCAGGTCATGATCCTGGAGTCCCAGGATCGAGTCCTGCATCGGGCTCCCTGCGCAGCAGGGAGTCTGCTTCTCCCTCTGACCCTCCCCCCTCTCATGCTCTCTCTCTCATTCTCTCTCAAATCAATAAATAAAATCTAAAAAAAAAAAAAAAGCACACTCAGGAATGTTTAACTTAAACTTATTTTTAAATAATTTTAGATTTACAGAAGAGTTGCAAAGATAGAATTCCCATAAATCTTTACCCTGCTTCCATTAATGTTAACATCTTACATAACCATGGGATATTTATCAAAATTAAGAAATTAACATCAGGGTGGCCTGGGTGGCTCAGTCATTAAGCGTCTGCCTTCAGCTCAGGTCATGATCCAGGGGTCCTGGAATCAAGCCCCGCATCAGGCTCCTTGCTCAGCAGGGAGCCTGCTTCTCCCTCTCCTTCTCCACCTCCCCCTGCTTGTACTCTCTCTCTCTGTCAAATAAATAAATCTTAAAAAAAAAAAAAAAGAAATTAACATCAATACATCACTATTAACTGACCAACAGACCTTATTCAGATTTCATCTGTTTTTCCACTAATGTTCTTTTTCTGATTTCAGAATGCAATCCAGGATATTAAACTGCATTTAATCATGTTTCCTCAATCTCCTCTGATCTGTAACAGTTGCTTGGTCTTTTTGTGTTTTCCATGACTTCGACAGTTTTGAAGAGTATTAGTCAGATATTAGGTAGACTGCCCCTCAGTTTGGGTTTGTTTGAGGTCTTCCCTTGATTAGACTGAGGTTATGGGTTTTGGAGAATACCACAGAGGTGAAGTGCCCTACTTACTGCATCATATCTGGGGGTACGTGATATCATCATGACCTATTACTAATAATATTAACCTTGATCACTTGGTTACGGTAGTATCTGTTGGTTTTCATCACTGCAAAGTTACTACTTTTCACTTTCCATAGCTATTCTCATTACAAGTACTAAGTCCAGCCCACACTCAGGGGAGGAGGATTAAGCTGCACTTTCTGGAGGGTGGAATATCAAAGAATTTGGAGGTATAAGTTAAAACTTATTAATTAAAATTAATAAATTTCACCCACTAATTTTAGTGCTCATCAGTCCTACATTATTGCTTGCAACAATTGTTACTATGGTGTTCTAATGATGATTACCTATTTCCCTCATGCCCTCTAATATTTGGAATTCTTCTGTAAAGAAAATGTCCTTCTCCCCCATTTATTTGTTTATTCAGTCACTTTATATCAGGATCAACTAACGAAGATTTATTTTCTTTGGGTTAGAATCTAAAACCATTATTTAATTTATTGTTCAAATTGCTAGTTCTTTCTCCTTAGGACTCATTTGCATCCTTTATTTTAAGCACTTTTTTACTTCCTGACACTATGGGACATTCCTGGCACATCTTATATTTTCTCTGCCCAAGCCTTTGTATTAGCCATTTCTCTTAGAAGCCCTGGTTCCTTTATTGGACAATGCTATTTAGAAACCAAAATCTGGGGGCAACTGCGTGGCTCAGTTGGTTAAGTGTCGGACTCCTGATTTTGGCTCAGGTCATGATCTTAGGGTCATGGGATCCGAGTCCTGCGCTGGGCTCCCTGCTCAGTGTGGAGTCTGCTTGTCCCTCTCCACCTGCTCCTCCCCCTGCTCTCTCTCAAATAAATAAAATCTTAAAAAAAAAAGAAACAAACAAACATCTGGGTGCTGAGTGCTATGATACTAGGTATCACTGCTTCTAGGCTCTCTCAGAGGACAGAGCTATGATATATATGTACGTAGAGCAATCCATGTAAACACACAGATCTATATTAAAATAAGCATGAGTTCATACCAGTATCTCCAGCTCTAATCCAGTACCACAGGGCTCATTCTAGCCTTTGACCTTGCTCATTTGTGGCTCCAGTTCTCCACGCTTCATTTATTTGTTCAACTGTAGTATATATGAAAGCAGTTTCTAAACTGCTAACACGAACCACGGGGGCTTAAAGGAGAGCAGTGGGATGTGCACCCAAGTGCAGCGATTTAAAAGTGAAAAGCTGCCTTCCCCCTTCTCCTTACAATGCATCACCATTTGCTGCCAATACCCAGAACTCAATACTAAGTCATGTGAGTGTTTAACTTGAGTTATACACCAACCGATCACACAGGCATATGTAGACTACCCTGGGCACCTGATTTCATTTATCACATTGTTTGCATGGTAAAACGTAATCTAAATTTCAAATAACAAAATTAAAAGTAAACTTTCAGAATATAATTTATTTAAAAAGTGATGTTTGTCTCTATTCTGTAATAAAGATAAAATTCCGTTAAAATTCTACTGTGTGAGATTTCCAAGCCTCAGGCAATGATCCATTGATTTTGACTAAAGCACGTGGAACACCCCATAGAGTTCCAGATTCATCAATGAATTTATTGTTTTTCTGCTGTAAGCTCAGTGAGGACAAGGACCATGTCCTTCTAATTCAGCGTCATTTCTGTACCACTTACACACATCATAGTCGCTTGACATTTTGATTTATGATTATCCTTAAACATTGGGCATAAGGAATCCACCACATCTTTAGTTTCTAATGTCACTCATTTTTGGCAGAGTAGCCAGGAATGGGATTTTCAGAGCAGTTATTAAAATAACCAAATAAATGAAAGTCCTATGTGTGTGTTCCAAGAAGGGTGCAACTTTCTTCATTTCCTCAACATCACCTCTGCTCACTTCATTTTACTTCTCATTTCCTCACACCCCGTTGCTGCTAACATCTATTGCTGCCTCAGTCAAAATGCATTCTCTTGGTTTAAAAAGATATTAGAAATGGCAGGGAAAGAACACAGGTGCTGATTTTTGATTTGGAGGGCAGAAAAGACCACTATCTCAAATCTTCTCTTGGCCTTTCTCCACACAAAAATCTTGACCTAACTTTCATAGCCTGATGATCATAAAAATTCTTGGAAGGGTCTTCTCAGCATAATTTCAACATCTATTCTCAGAGCTAAACTCCTTCTCTGTTTCTGAACCCTCTGAAACTATGGGAATATGATAAACATTATTGATAAATTTAATTTCCAGATATGACTGTAACATTAAGGAAGAGAAAGAACAAGTAAACCAGAAATAGCTTTAAACTAGCACGTAATAGATGTCAGGAACCGTGCTAAGCCAACTTTACATAACTTATTAAAAACAACCCTCAGCAGACAGTCTCTCCTCTGCTGTCCTGTCCACTGCTCCCCTGTAGTGTGTTCCATAAACTTCTATCTCCTTTAAAAGACAAACAAACAAACAAAAAGCCCTCAAAAGCAGTATGTAGTAGTATTCCCATTTTACAACAAAGAAATTAAGATACTGAGAAGAGAACACCTGGTAAGTGGTGGAAGCCAGACCTACATCCACGACGGTCTGGCTCTAATGCTTTTCCTATCATCATCCCACACTGCTTTCTAGGAAAAAGAGCCTTGGAGAACCAGATCACATGAATTTTCCAAACTTTACTGGATTTCGAAAAGTTTCTGCTACACAAAGTTCTACCTACATGGAAGCATCTTTCTTTATATTTCTTTCTACTTAGTGGTTAGAAATTGCCTTGAAAGTCACATCTATTCAAAACAGACCAATTGTAGAGAATTGGGTATAAGAAGAGTGTTTCTTCAATAGGCTCTTTAGAAAGCTCGTATGAAATGCAAAAATTATATAAACAGGTTAGGAACTGGATTTCCTGATTTAGGCTACTTTTGAAGAACTTACTTCCTCGGTAAGTTCCACTGTCAGTATTCTTCTGAAGATATCTGGTCTAGAATTTATCCTTTTCATTTGGGTTTTTTTGGGGGGGTGTTTTGTTTTGGAATTCCCCATTTTCTAAAGTTTAAAGCCCTACTAGGTTACTACTTGACTTAAATGTTGCTACAGAAAGCAATAAGGCCTTTAAGGCCTTACTTCTTTAAAGTTGTCACTTCAGAAATATCATTATAAATTAAAGGGAAAGAAGAAACATTTAAAGAAGAACAGAAGAAAAAAATTTGAATTAATTTGTTGATCTGTGAGAAGAGGTTAGGAGTGTATCCTTAAGTAGAGGAAATATCAATACATAAACCAAGTAGAATGAAAGCAGAATTGGGTTATTATTTGAGAAATAGAAATAAAGGTTATTTTGTGCACAAAAGCTGTGCAGCATTAAAAAATTTCAAATCATGATCAATCTCAGAAGAGGGAGGCTGCTTTGGGTAAACACAGCATGCCAGTAAGATGAATATTGTTCATTTAGATCAGGTACGTACTAGCTCAGGATGGTTTGGAAGGCCACATTTTTTGCATGGTTCATCATCATCTGCTAGGATGGCTTCTTCACTTTCCTTTTCTTCCTCTTCCTCTGAAGCTGCAGATGATTTTTCACTGTCCGACCCTTCACTTTCATCATTGCTGGAATATTTCCACCTGCCACGTGTTCGAGAACCAGTCCATCGAACTTTGCCTTTGGGTTTTACCTTATATAAAATTAAAAATTGGAATAATTTGGTATAATAAGAACATTAAAAAACAAGCTTCTCATTATATGTCAATTTTTAGTCAAAATACAAGAAGAAAATGAAAATTACTCTATCTTCATCAGAGATCTACCTACTATTAAATTTTGGTACATATTTCCATTATTTATTCTACTTTTGTTAGGGGGGTTTATAATGAACATTCTGTCTTATAAGTATTTCCCTAGTCATAAAATATATTATTAACATCACTGTAAACGACTGTATAATATGCCATCACACAGCTGTATTTATCTAATCCCTTACTAGACAGACATTTAGGTAGTTTCCCAGTTTTTCACTTTCACAAAAAATGGCTCCTTGTAAATATAAATTTTTACAAACCTCTGTGGTTAGGATAAATTCCTTGAAGAGGATTCTGGGTCAAAGGCCATGCACATTTTAAAGGCTCTCTAAGAGAGCACTGACTATATTCTCACATATTGTTATATAAAAGTTTCAATTCCCATATTAGAGATGAATGTAAAATTTTTTATGGGTCAGAACTGTATATAACAATCCTGACAAATATAAAAATGTATTATTCAGAGAATAAGTTTATAATGTTGTAAACTGCTTTTTACCACCTGGTTTCAGTCTTTTGATTCACAGTTCAGTTCATTCCTACAGTGTAAGTCCCCATCAAAGACCAAAATAATTCTAACAACAGAAGGGGAAATGCTTTTAAAGAATTAAAAATTTAGTATTTCAGGGAACAAAGGATTACTTACAATGGAGGACAATCTGATCACTTAAATAAATTAAAAATAAAAGTAGCAGTTTTCATTATAACAAACTCCTATAAACGAGCTGTAGATTTGTACTAGATTTTGCTTAAAATAAAAGAGTCATAGAAAAGAGAATTCTGGCTTCTAAGACTAATGATTAAATGGGGGAAGACAGACACTCTCATACACAGTAAGGAGAGTACAGTAATGGGGCCTTTTGGGGAGGGCAATGTGCCAACAGCTATCAAAAGTTAAAATACACACATGCCCCTTGACCCAGCAATGCCAATTCTAGGAGTCTATTCTAAAGAAATACTCACTTATGTCCAAAAGGATCTTCAATGCAGCATTGCCTGTAATAGTGAAAAATTGGAAACAACCTAAATGTCAATCAATAAGGGAGTGATTAAATAAACTGAGGTACATCCACACTATGGAAAATTGTGTAGCCATCAATAACCAAAAGGTAGACTACATCTACTGACATGGAAAGAGTTCAGAGACACAGTGATAAGTGAAAAATTCATAGAAAAATGAACATATTCAATTTATTTTTTAAGTGAATGGGTAAGTATTTATGAACATACATATTAATGTATGGAAAAAGAATTGGAAAGAGATGTATCCCAAACTCTTAATAGTGTTTATGAGGCATTTTAATTTTTCAATCCTACAGGTTAGGTATTACCTGCATAGTTTACAAAGAGAATATATATTCCCATATTGCCTGTAATAGAGAAAAAGTTTAAAAGATG
This sequence comes from Mirounga leonina, assembly GCF_011800145.1. Classification (NCBI taxonomy): domain Eukaryota; kingdom Metazoa; phylum Chordata; class Mammalia; order Carnivora; family Phocidae; genus Mirounga; species Mirounga leonina. The sequence goes on from NW_023270852.1 coordinate 17,523,510, forward strand.
ACAAGATTATACAGCATGAAATTTAATATTTGGGGATAACTAGTGAGAAAAGACATCTCAGATATAGGAAGAAAGATACCTTTTTTTTTTTTTTAAAGTGCTCTTTGAATGACTTCTTTTTAACCAAAATCAAGAGCTACACTTAGGCCCAATTATTTCTAATAAATAGAGAATAGGAGAAATTTTACCTTGCTTACTTTAGAATTCGTATCCTTCTCCGTTTTTTTCAGATTTTCTTTTTTGTCTGCTTTCTGTAAAGCTGCTGACTCTTCATCCACTTCATCTTCTCCTTCCCCTCTTTTTTTATCAGCTTTCTGATCTCTGATCTCAGCCACTTTTGCTGTGGGTCTAGATATTCTTGGAGACCTCCTTAAAGTACGACCTACATTTGTTTTCTCTTCTTCCTTTTCTGTCTTCTCTTGCTTCGTTTCTAGTTCTGGAACTTGGGGAGGAGAATCTGGCTTCTTCTTCCGACTGGATATCCTAATTGTTAATTTGATGCCCTCTTTCTGCCTTTCAGAGGTTATCTCTGTGTTTTCTGAGGCAGTGGTTTCTTCTTCAGGAACCAGCTTATATTTAAATTTGCTTTTTTGTGTAGAACCCTTTGTCTCAGAATGATCCTCTGTGCCAGAGGTCTGGGCATTGTCCAGATGATCTGTTTCTACCTTGGTGGATTCGGAATCCTTTTGTAGAATTTCTGGGTCTGTTTTTTCTAGGGGCTGACTTTCAGTGGAACTTGTGCTCTGACATTCCACCACTTCCTTTTCTGAGGCTAATTTCTCACAGTCGTCCATCATGTTAGATGGTGCTGAGGTTTCAGCTGCCTCAGGAGAGACTAGCTTTACTGATTCTAGAGTATACTTTGGAACCTCCTCTGGTATTGGACTCAATCTTTGTGTGTCCTTATCAAGAAAAGTCTTTTTGGACTTCTCTAACTTTTCAAGACATTCTAGGACTGGTGTGCGCTTATCCTTTTTACTTTTGGGAGACTTCTCGTCAACTTTCAGGGTACAAGATTCAGTGGCAGATAAAGCAGTTTTCAAAGAGAGATCCTTTGCCATCTCAGAAGTCTCAAGAGAGATTTCCATTTCTGGAGGACCAGTCTCCTCTAATTGCCCTTTTTGATTTTGGGACTCTAAGACTGATACTGAACTATCTGCATCTTTCCCTGTAGGGACCACTTCCTTCTCAAGATCACCTATTTTCATATTCGTTATGACAGAATTTAAGGACTCTGCTCCATTTCCCTCCACGATGACACTTCTGTCTTTAGAGGGGCTACAGCTATCTTCTTTTGTATCATAAAACCTTGTCTCCATTTGTTCTGTCTTAAAATTTGCAGTTACCTTTTCATCACTAACTTCTCCATTTACCAGTTGTTTCCCTTCATGACCCAAAATAGTGATTGTAGAGATCCTTTTACAAGTCTCTTCCTCTTGTTTTATTTCATCTTTCAAAAACTCTTTTGTTGGAGTAACTGATTTACACAAAGGTCCTTTGATTGGACTGTCAAAATCATCACTCAGTTTAATTTCTCGTTTTTTTAGTGGTATCTTCGCCTGCTGATCATTTTTAATTTTCTCGGTTTCTTCAGTAGACTTCTCAGTGATTTCTTGAGAAGATCGAACATTGCCACCAAACTCCAGCCTCTCTGGCTCTAGCTTCTCCATGCTACCTTTGATATCTTTAGGATCTGCCCTAAATTCCTTTACTTCAACTTTAGTGGGTTTGACATTTTCCTTGAAGGAATCACTTTCTTCTTTGATAATCCTTTTTTCCTCACTTTCTGGCAAAGGTTTTTCTAGCTTGACTATGACTGGCAGTTTGACAAGTTCCTTTTCATCTTCTTTTTCTATTTTCACAGTAGCCTCTTCCAGAGCACTGGGTGTAGAACAGTTTTCTGAATCTACTGGCTGCTCTTCACTTTTCATCTTTTCATTTTCCTTCTGTTCCTCTAAAAATCAGGAAAAAATTTACATAAATCTAAGCATTCAAGATTATAAAATATAAAAGGCTAAATATAATAGATATTCCCATTTGAAATTTCCCTCTTAAAAGAGGTGGCTTGTCAATGGACATTTGACCAAAAAAGAAACATAAAACAAAAAACAAAATACCCCAAATCTGACAGTGAAGGAATTTACCAAACCTGAAGCAAAGCTTCTAAATATTAAAAAATGGTTATTCAGAAAGATTCATGTTTCTGCTTTATACTTTTAGCTTCAGTGTTCTCAGTGGAATGCAAATGTTTATACAGTTCAAATAATTTATTCAAGCTCAAGTGATGGCTTAAAAATGTGAACTAAAAATACTACATAAAACATTTCCAAAAGACCGTATTTGTTTTAAAAACTGACAAATGTTCTTCCTTGCAAGTCACTGAGCACTTCATTTCATTGAGGTAACGTGAGCATGGCAGTGGAAAAATGTTTGTTTTATGCTTCATACGGATTATAAAAATAACACAATTCTGTACAGAAAATGAAACATATGCCCACAAAGAGAAGAAAAGGTCCACAATCCTAATACCCAGAGGCAACCACTATTACTATTTTACGTTACTTCATTCTAGTCTTGTATATTTTTGACAAAGTTTCAGGATCATGTTGCCCCATTTTTTTCATTGAAACACTATCACTTTCTTATGATATTTAATGCCTTTTAAGAAATGAGACTTATATAACAGTCCTCAATGTGGTTGTATTACAATTTACTTTATCAAATGCCATTAGTGAACATTTCAGAAGTTAATATGTTACCAACTATGTATGTTTATCATCAATTCCTCTTTTTACCTTAATTGGCTATGTATTTCCAACTTTTATGGAGTATCTAGTAGTACAAAAACCATATTTGGCAAATAGCATCATCTTTGTGAATTTTTTTTGCATTTAAAAAAAATTTTTATTTTACTTTAAGTAGGCTCCATGCCCAGTGTGGAGCCCAATGTGGGGCTTGAACTCACAACCCTGAGATCCAAGACCTGAGCTGAGATCAAGAGTTGCATGCTTAACCAACTGGGCCACCCAGGCATCCCAACAGCATTATCTTTGAATGGGATTACACAGATTGCACAGACAATGTAAACCAGTGCTCAGAGAATCTGAGCAGAGTGTTTTCACAGAATTCTTCAAATACTAATTTCATCTCTATTTCCCATCACTTCACCCTATCCTTGTAACTAAAAAAACTCAGCTCTAAATGGAGTTTTACCCAAGTAGTAATTTTTACAAAAAATTTTGCATAGATTATGCCAAATTGATAAACCAGAGTTACAATGTATTTTGTAGGTATAAAACAGAATAAAATAGAAGGGAGGTGAAGTAGGACATGTTTTTGAAAATAATAATGCAATATCTTTAAAAGAGTAAATATTTAAATTATAAACCACTATTTCTTTTACTTAATTCATGTTGCAAATTCAAGGACCACTAAGAACCATTCAGAACCTGAAACAAAGGATTAGTATTGCTTTTCACTCTTTACACTGTTGTGATTTCATATATGCATGCCACCAAGGAAATTAAAGACATGACACTAATGATCTGATTTGTGTGTCCTCTCCTTCTCACTGAAAAAATAGCCTTAGTAAATTCCTGATTATTGAGATTGGTTAGCCTATTAGGAAATCTAATTAAATGAACATCTTGGTTAACAATTAAAATACTGATTACCATTTTTAAAAATAACTTCAACCTAATACTAAGGGTTTACAAAACACAATTTAATAATTCTTCTATATGTTTTGGCTCAGAAAACAACTCAGGACCTCACTATGGCTCTGACTGAGGTAAAATGACACTATGTTTTCATTTGGCAACGGTGAATGAGAAAGATCTCTTCACTGACTTTAACTGATTCCAATTTGGTAACAACATGGCAAAATAAAATGAGGAATAATATTAGGTTCAAGGCTCCCAGGCTCGTGAATCCTAATTCACCTAGTGAATTCCGCATATGTCTCAAACTATCTGATCCTCATTTCTTCATCTACAAATAAAACAGTTGGAGTAAGTGAGCTGAAAAATTACACTTTGCTTATATTTCCCCTAACCCCAAAATGTTAAATTCTTGGTATTTTTGTGTTTGGCTCAATTCCTTTCAGATGTGAAAACATTTATTACTCCAGCTCCCCTAGATTACATAGATGTGTCCCTAAAACCGCAAAGAAAACAGAATCATTACAGAAAATGAGCCTTCAAGCACAATCACAACTGGTTAAAAAGATCATTCAGTTACATAAGCATTTTCCCAAAGTTTCCTTAAAAAGAAACTGGAAAAGAAATGCAAATGAGTTAAGAGACATAAAATTTGAAGAAACAAAACTTAAGGTAAAACTCTCTTCAAAACTCACAATGGAGCAGCAACACTGCTTGGCAAACTTGAGGCAATTCAAGAGAAGTATTATCTACCGTAGGTTTTTAAAGCAGATTCATTCATTTACTCAACAAATTTTTACTGATCACCTATTATGTGCTTTCGCAACCAGCCCAACCACAATCACTATGGAATAAAACACTGAATGTCCTATAAAAGTTAACTGTAAAGGACATCACTAGGTTTCTATCCAGTACAGACAGACCTCCTTTTATTGGGCTTCACTTTATTGTGCTTTGCAGATATTGCATTTTGTTCAAATTCAAAGCTTGTGGCTACCTTACATCAAGCAAGTCTATTGGCACCATTTTTCTAAAAGCATTTGCTCACTTCATGTCTGTCACATTTTGGTAATTATCATAATATTTCAAGGTTTTTCATCATATTATATTTGTTATAGTAATCTGTGATCAGTGATCATTTGATGTTACTATTACAATTGCTTTGGGGCTCCACGAACCACACCCATTTAAGATGGTCAACTTAACTGATGGTAAGTGTGTGTGTTCTGACTGCTCCACCAACTGAGCATCCCCCTATCTCTCCTTCTCCTTGGACCGTCCTATTCCCTGAGACACAACAATACTGAAATCAGGCCAGCTAATAATCTTAAAACAGTCATTACGTGTTCCAGCAAAAGGAAAAGTTGCACATCCTTCCAATTAAATCGAAAGTTAGAAATGATGAAGCTTAGTAAGGCATGTCAAAAGTCAAAAGATCTACTCTGCCTGTGCTCCATGAGGGGAACAACAAAGCCTGGATGATAGCACGTCTGTTTACAACAGGGTTTCCTGAATATTTTAACCCCACTACTGGGACCAACTGCTCAGAAAAAAAGATTCCTTTCAAAATACTGCTGCTCATTGACAGTGCACCTGGTCACCCAAGAACTCTGATGGAGATGGACAAGATGGATGTTGTTTTCATGCTCGTTAATACAACATCCATTCTGCAGCCCATGGATCAAGGTGTCATTTCCACTTTCAAGTCTTATTATTTAAGAAATACATTTCATAAGGCTATAGCTGCCATAGATACTGATTCCTCTGATGGATGTAAGCAAAGAAAACTGAAAACCTTCTGAAAAGGATTTACTATTCTAGATGCCATGAAGAACATCTATGACTCATAGGAAAAAGTCAAAATACCAACATGAACAGGAGGGTGGAAGAAGTTGGTTTCAGCCCTCGGGGATGACTTCATGGGGTTCAAGACTTCAGTGGAGGCAATAACTGCAGATGTGTTAGAAACAGCAAGAAAACTAGAATTACAAGTGGAGCCTGAAGATGGGACTGAACTGCTGTAATCTCATGATAAAACTTGAACAGATGAGGAGTGGCTTCTTATGGATGAGCAAAGAAAGTGGTTTCTTGAGATGGAAACTCCTCCTAGTGAAGATTCTGTGAAGATGATTGAAATGACAGAAAGGATTTAGAATACTACATAAACTAAATTGATAAAGCAGTGGCAGGGTTTAAGATGATTGATTCCAATTCTGAAAGAAGTTCTACTGAGAGTAAAATGCTGTATCAAACAGCACTGCATGCTAGAGAGAAATCACTGATGAAAGGAAGAGTCAACTGATGTGGCAAACTTCATTGTTGTCTTTTTTTTAAGATTTTATTTATTTGACAGAGAGACAGAGAGAGAGCACAAGTAGGCAGAGCGGCAGGCACAGGGAGAGGGAGAAGCAGACTCCCTGCTGAGCAGGGAGCCTGATGCGGGACTCGATCCCAAGACCCCAGGATCATGACCTGAGCCGAAGGCAGACGCTTAACTGACTGAGCCACCCAGGCGCCCCTGCTGTCTTATTTTAAGAAACCGCCACAGCCACCCCAACCTTCAGCAACCATCACCCCGATAAGTCAGCATCCATCAACATCGAGGCAAGACCCTCCATCAGCACAAAGATTATGACTCACTGCAAGCTCAGATGATGGCGAGCATTTCTTAGCAATGAAGTATTTTTGAATTAAGATATGTACATTGTTTTTGTAGACATATACTGCACACTTAACAGACTACAGTAGAGTGCAAATATAACTTTTATAATCACTGGGAAACCAAAAAATTCCTTTGATTCATTTTATTGTGATACTTGCTTTACTGGGGTGGTCTAAAACTAAACCTGCAAGATCTCGAAGGTATGCTTTTGTATGTTTCCTCTTTTTTCTTACTAAAAGAACCTGGTTTTTGTTCAGTAAAGTACTTGCCTCTTTAGATACCTTATAGCTAGGAGTCATACGATCCAGTTCTGACCAAGGAAATATATGAGGAAGTCTCCTGGGTGAGATTTACCAGGTTCAGCTGACCTACGCCTTTTGCCCTTTCTCCTTTCTATCCAAAGTCTACACACAATACATGGAGAGGGAGCAATCAAAGCCACACTGTAAGGATAGGAGACTAGGAAGGGTATTTGATGGCTTCACGGAGCTGCTTAATCAGACTTGGACTACTGACTACCTCACTTTTTATTCCAAGAAAAAAAACCCCAATGCTGTTTGAACAAACATGTAGCCAAATGTAATCATGTCTGATACATTTTCCTTTCACTTTTGCTTTCTATTACCTTTCCTTTTCCATACTGACCAAAATTTATCCATATCCACTTAATACATATTGGGTTTGTCATCCACTGGGTGATAAAGGGGTAACTAATGCCTGATGAGGTGTAATTTCTTTATAATCTTCCTCTTCTAAGCCAAGACTTAATTTTAAAATAGCATAGTGGTTTCAGACTCTGCTCCAATCTTATATACCTATGGTAAATTAATACACTTAAAGAGCAAGCTGGAAATATCCACTCTAAAGCCTGAAGAAATATACTCTATAATAGAGTAATTCTGCTTATAGAAAATATACTTACATATACTATACAGAAAAATAAACATGAGTATTTATTACAGCACTGCTATAAAACTGCAAAATTAGAAATAATCTAAATATCCATCAAATAGGAAAATGAATAACCACTGTACAGCAAATAATAGAAAAGAAACAAATTACAAGGATCAATATGGCTAAATTTCAGAAACAGAATGATGAATGAAAATAGCAAGATGCAAAAGGAGCGAACATGTATTCGCAGTAGTTATAAAATGCATAAAATGAGGCTATATATTGATATGGCTACATACGTATGTAGCAAAATCATAAACGTATGTATAAGAATGATTCACAGGACTGTGGGGCCATGCCTAGAAAAGTAGGGAAAAGGAATGGAATGGAAAATGAGGGGAAAATATCTGCTTCTGTAACAGTTTTAATCAAAAGCAAATTTTAGCAATATCTAAGTGTTTTATACTATGTTGTTTATTTGAACAATTTCATTAAAAATTAAGAAGATATGAATCAGACAAACTTTAATGCTCTAGTGCCACTTCCAAACTGGCTAGTTATGAGACCTTGGGAAAACTATCTTCCTACATTTCTTTAGACTCTAAACTCAAAGTGAAATAAAAATACCTATCGTCACGAAACTGCTGTGAGGGGTGCCTGGGTGGCTCTGTCAGTTAAGTGTCCGACTCCTGGTTTTGGCTCAGGTCATGATCCCAGGGTCATGGGATTGAGCCCTGAGTCAGGCTCTGTGCTTGGCAGAGTCTGCTTGAGGATTCTCTCCCTCTCTCTCTGCCCCTCCCTCAACATGTACTCTCCCCTCACCCTCTTCCCTCAAAGAAAGAAAGAAAGAAAGAAAGAAAGAAAGAAAGAAAGAAAGAAA
>NW_023270852.1:17531614-17868381 GCF_011800145.1 Mirounga leonina
AAAGAAAGAAAGAAAGAAAGAAAGAAAGAAAGAAAGAAAGAAAGAAAGAAAGAAGGAAAGAAAGAAAGAAAGAAAGAACGAACAAAGGAAAGGAAAGGAAAGGAGAGAAATTGTTGTGAGGGCTTTTTTTTTTTTTTTTCCTTTTTAATGAAGCCTGTGAAGCACTCTGTCCAGTATTTGAGAGCTGTTATTATTGTTATCATTCATTATTTGGCTCCTTCTTACCATAAACTTTAGCCACATTAGAAAATGCAGGGTTTCCCAAAAATGCCATCATTGCTTAGAAAGCCATTTCTACTCTTCTTTACCTCCTCATTCCTCTCTTTCCCAATTTGTAAAACAATTAAAAATATCAATAACTTATCCCACATGATTGCTAATGATTACTGAAGGACGCATGAAATGATAATCATTATTATTATATTATTGACAAAATCTTACATCTGTCAAGCCCATGGTAAGCATTCAATGATAATCATTACTAATCATAATATCATAATCATTATTTTATTACAGTATTGGCAAAATCTTACATCTGTCAAGCCCAGTTAAAACATCACTGGATTTTATAGTTTTATCTGAGTTTTTCCCGCACTAAGAATTAACCACTCCCCCTCCTGTTTGCATACTGCTTTACTTATTTGAGAGAGAGAGAGAGAGAGAGAGAGCATGAGCAGGGTGAGAAGCAGAGGGAGAAGCAGGCTCTCTGCTGAGCAGGGAGCCTGATACAGGGCTCAATCCCAGGACCCTGGGATCATGACCTGAGCCAAAGGCAGACGCTTAACGACTGAGCCACCCAGGCGCCCTTCTTTAAGGAATGTTTAAAGACTTGGGAAAATCCTCATAGTAGAAGAAGTGTAAGGGCGCCTGGGTGGCTCAGTTGGTTAAGCGACTGCCTTCGGCTCAGGTCATGATCCTGGAGTCCCTGGATCGAGTCCCTCATCGGGCTCCCTGCTCGGTAGGGAGTCTGCTTCTCCCTCTGACCCTCCCGACCCTCCCCCCCCATGTGCTCTCTCTCTGTCTCTCTCTCAAATAAATAAATAAAATCTTTAAAAAAAAAGTATAAAAAGTAGGATATATAATTGCATTTATCACATAATCTCAATTCTAATAAATAAATAAACAACCATGCCTAAAATAAGCACTGGAAAGAAAGAAATAACAATATTAACAGTGGTTTTCCCTCTTGGTCACAAGATAATAATTTTTATTTTTTGCTTTACACTTCTCCAAGTTTTCTAGAACGAACATGTATTATCTTTACAGTGAGATAAACTATAAGCAACCCAATTATAAGAAACCCTGGTTTGCCCAGGACTGAGGGGTTTTCTAGGACATGGGACTTGCCATGATAAAATAGACAATCCTAGACAAAGGAGAACAGCTGGTCACACTATTCCCATTCATGCTGACTTGTCATTAAAATTAAATATGTACACTGCTGTTTCTACAATGGTACTGCTAAATTTCTCTGGAACCATCTCTCATTCTGTTTATCAACCAGAGTAAAATGTGTTGACCATTTTGCAAGACAGCCAATTAGGGCTTAAGGAACATTAAATAGCAGAGCAATGCAAATCTACTCTGGACCACAAAAGCAACTCTTCAGATTTAGCATTCATGAATTTAGGTAAGTTTACATTTACCTTTTTAACATACATTCAAAATTAATTGGCAGTAAACAGGCACAACGCATATATCATGGGCAGAGATCTATATCAGCTACTGGGAATAAGACTGGTATTACAATAAATTCATGGTCACCAGCTATCCCTGAGACACTGACACTGCCAGTAACCTTCCCCCTTTTCTCTAGCAATAACTATTTCAATGTTCTTCACTATCCTTAAACCTGTGATCTCTCTGCTATGTCCACATTTTCAGATGATTCTGTCCTCCATTTCACAGAGAAAATAGAAGCCATGAGGCAGAATGCTCCTTCTCATCACCTGACCTGTAAACCTACTCCTGTTAAAATACAGATGCTATTTTAAGCTAAGGCCAATCCTTCTACCTATTTTTTGGATCTCATCTCCTCCAGCTTACTCAGGAAGGGTTTTATTTTTTTAATTTATTTTTTTTTAAATATTTTTATTTATTTATTTGAGAGAGAGAGAGCGCGAGCGCACAGAGGGAAAGTGAGAGGGAGAAGCAGGCTCCTGCTGAGCAGAGAGCCCAATGCAGGGCTCAATCCCAGGACCCTGAGACCATGACCCAAACCGAAGGCAGCCACTCAACTGACTGAGCCCTGCAGGCCCCCCAGGAAGAGTTTCAAACAGTGCTGTCATCTCACTTGTTTTAATGGGACCTCAGTGGCTGTCCTATGCCAAGTAAATAAAGAAGACCAAGGAGAGAAACAAGAATAGTTTGGGAATTATTTCAAGAGAATTGATGATAAAAGCTTTTCAAGGTCATCTCATTTTATTCAGACTAAAAATCAACATTCTCAATAAACCACAAGGCCCTATACAACCTCTGCACCCCTCTCCCCCACCTCCCATAGCCTGACCTCCCTGACCTCATTTCCTCCTGTATTAGAATACCCCTCACTCATTCTGTGTCAGCTGTATTACTCACCTTGCTATAAAACAGGAGCCAGCAAATTTATTCTGTAAAGGGTCAGACAGTAAATATTTTAGTCTGTATACCAACTAATCAACTCTACCTTTGTAGTAAGACAGCAACTATGGACAATAAGATACTAAAAGAATCAATACATCTAATTAACAAAAGAAAAGCAGGCCAGGTGGCACCTGGGTGGCTGAGGTCATAATCCCAGGGTCTTGGGATCACGCCCCATGTGGGCTTCACGCTGTCCCTCCCCTTGTGCCCCTCCCCCCACCTGTGCGCGTGCACACACTCTCTCTCTCTCAAATGAATAAATAAAATCTTTAAACAAAAAACAAAGAATAGCAGGCCGTATTTAGCCTGCAGCCCCTACTCTGCCAATCTCTGCTCTAACATATTAAGTAGACAATGCTTCCCCCTCAGGGTCTTGCATTTGTTTCTGTCTGCTTAAAAAAACCTTTTTTCCTCGGGTATCTTCATGGCTTGCTCTTGCCAACCCTTTAGTTTTTACTCAAGTGTCACATTTTCAGTGAGTCCTTTTCTAACCCCCAATCTAAAGTTACACCCTCCCTCATGCCCCAAATTATTTTACCTCCATAGCTCCTTATCATCATCTAATATACTATGTATTTACTGATCTTGTTTATTGTCTACCTCCCCATATTATGTAAGTGTCATGAAGGCTAGAAGTCAATTGATTTTGTTTACAGGTTTATTCCAAGTACTCAATAAATATTTGTGGATTGGAATGAATGAATGAAATATTACAGGTAAAGTATCAACCATGCTTATGAGAGGAATATATTTTTGCAACTGAAATATTTTGCTTGGCAAAGAAACTTTTCACCATTTTAAAGATGTTGACAGATTTTACAGTTTCCAAAAGGGGCTCAAAATACTGCAATTATCCTTTGATCTTATCAATATCATGTACTTAATGGACAAATAAGAGGAGCTGCCTAAACTAACACAGCAGTACGACCAATTTACTACATGCTAAAGGGATATGAATTGGTGCCAATTTTAAAATAATTTATTTATTTGACAGAGAGAGAGAGAGCGAGAGCACAGTCAGGGGAAGTGACAGGCAGAGGGAGAAGCAGGCTCCCCACGGAGCAGGGAGCCCAGCAAGGGGTTTGATGCCAGGATCCTGAGATCATGACCTAAAGCAGAAGGCAGATGCTTACCGACTGAGCCACCCAGGCACCCCTGATGCCAATTCTTTTATAATTTATTTGAAAAATTACACAGTAGATATCTGACAGAGGATTTTTTTTAATAATTAACTATAACAGGGGCGCCTGGGTGGCTCAGTTGGTTAAGCGACTGCCTTCGGCTCAGGTCATGATCCTGGAGTCCCGGGATCGAGTCCCGCATCGGGCTCCCTGCTCGGCAGGGAGTCTGCTCCTCCCTCTGACCCTCCCCCATCTCATGTGCTCTCTCTCTCTCTCTCTCTGTCATTCTCTCTCTCAAATAAATAAATAAATAAAATCTTAAAAAAAAATAATTAACTATAACAAAATAAAGAAAGCCACACAGAACAAATAACAGATTAATAAATTATTAGAAGGCAAATAGGAAATAGGACCTTGCCAGCTATTTTGCAAGCCTTACACATGCCTCTTCCCAAGAATTCCCTCTCCCTACCAAGAAAAACCATTAACTTGACTTATGTTAAGCACGTCCTTATTTTAGTTTTACCTATGTATTATTTTCCTTTTTCTGTCCCTTTAATTTTCTGTTGTCCCCTCCATCCTTTACTTTTCTTGCAGTTTATTTGTTCAAGTCACTGAATCATTTGACCTATAATTTCTGGATTACGCTGACTGTACTCGCATGCTCCTCTGCCCTTTCTGTCCCTTAAATCGTCACTTTGATCTATAGCCTTCATCAGATTCAAGTTTAATTTTGGGGGCAAAACTACTTCAGTGATGGGCCTTAATGTCTGATTATTTCTTTTTGTGATGTTGATACTGATGCTCACTATCTAAAACCTTTATCAGGAACTGCAAAATGGTGATATTCCCGTTCTATCATTCCTTCATCAGTGACTTGTTGGAATAAAATCTATAAACTTTACAAATTCACTATTTTGTTATATGGTGGTACAGTACATATAGAAAAGGAAGGATAAGTGTTTGATTCTTTTATTTAACAATTTTCAAAACCATAATTTGATCGCCACTGGCATTCTCCAAAGGTAACCAATTTTTCTTTTAGTATCATAATGAAAGTAATGGATTTAAGCATATTCAATTATGATCTCTTTAAGTTGGCTCTTGAGTCTTTTTTTTTTTAAAGTAGGCTCCACACGTGTGGGGATTGAACTCATGACCCTGAAATCAAGACCTGAGATGAGATCAAGAGTTAGATACTTAACCGACCGAGTCATCTAGGTGCCCTGACTCTTGAGTCTTTTTGACATGACTTGATAACATCCACACTACCTGGAATGATAAAATGTTTCTTGGCTCATTCTCATTATGCCTCTGAATTGGTGGGAAACTTTTTCACAAACACAATCTAGGTGTTAAGGCTGATCACTATTATTGGGTTGGACACTGTTTCTAAGTTTTCTCAGTGGACAGAACTAGAAAATATATGTATATTTTTTTTAATAAAAATAATTCATAAATTCATAATGCTATTTCAGTGTTTTCTTAATATCTTCTATCTTACATCTTATAATCCCCCCTTGAGAATCTTGGTTTTAAAGGCAACACGGGTGATATAATTAAAATATTAGTTATTATTTTTTTCTCATGCTAGATACAAAATATTCTCAGAATAACAGTATTGACACCATCATCAGTGATTTAATAAAAAGTTAAGAGGTATTTGTGTGTACTCTTCCCATTTTTTCTCCATCTGTCTTACTCTAGCTCCACTGTCAAAACACATATCCATTAAAGACTACACATTCTTTCTCATATCTGCCATGTAGATTTAGGTACGTGTAACTACAAATTTAATGCAACATTCTTTTTAAAATCTTATTTTGAAATAAATTTAGACATACAGATATGTTACAAAAATAGTTCAAGTACACCTTCACCCTGTTTTTCCTAAAGTTAACAACTTAGATACCTATAGTACAATTATCAAAATCAGGAAACTAACATTAGGAAAATACTATTAATTAAACAGATTTTATTTAAATTTTGCCAGTTTTTCCCCAATGTCCTTTCCATTTAAGAATCCAGGACTCATTTTGTTCTTGTTTGTTCTTGTCTCCTCCAATGTGTGACCGTTCCTCATTCTTTCCTTGTTTCTTCTGACTCTGACACAGTAATTTTGTAGAATACCTCTTAATTTTGGCTTTTAAATGTTTTCTCAAGATTAGATTGAGATTATATATTTTTGACAAAAAACCCACAAAAGAGATGCTGTGCATTACATCAGAGAATACAGGATGTCAATGCCTGCTCATTTAGTTAAGGTGCTGTTGGCTGGTTATTACACTATGAAGTCACCATTTTTCTCCTTATAACAGGTAGGTATCTTGGGGAGCTCACTGAAACTATGCTAATATTCTGTTGCTCCATAAATTGTAACCCACTGATTTTAGCATCTGTCAGAGATCTTGCCTGCAACAACTATTATTGTAGTGTTTCCCAAATGGTGATTTTGTATTTCCTTCATTCCTAACCAATATTTGTCAGCAGGGAAGGCTGTCCCTTCACCTCTATTTACTTATTTACACAATTATGTACTTACATTAAGCAGAACTCATGGGCATTTATTTAAATCTATGGTTGAAATCTATCATTACTATAAATTTGTAGCTACAACAGTTTCTGCTCTCACTACCGAGAGCGGCTTCTTACTGGCACCTGCGTACTACTGATACGCCCAAATGCTTTTTTGAGCACGTCCTTAGTCTCGGCGTTCTATGATGTCTGAGGCTCATCTTGTATTCTCCCTGCCCAGCGCCAGAATCAATCTAAGGAGCGCTGGTTCCTTTTACTGGAAAATGGTATTAATCTGGAGACCAAGAGTACACAGTACTACTGGGGTATCACTGTTCTTAGTCCTCCCATAACCAGAAGTAGGAAACATATATATGAATTATTAAGCCAAAAAATGAAGATGTTTTTATGTATTTTGAAAGCACTCACCACTGATATTATGTTAGTCATTCTGGCTATCTGAAGCTCATTTGCCTGAAGATTTCTAAAACAGACCTTAGATAATTAAGTTTATCTGCAGTCTTTATTTGAAAGCCAGTCTGGCTGGAAACGTAATCCCTGGGTCACATTTTTGCTGCCTTACTTGTGTTATGGCGTTTTATTCTATCACAAAGCATTGCTTTCAAATACAGTGATGGCAGTCTGATTTTCATTCTGCTGTACGTCACGTGGTCTTTTTGCCTGGATAACCGGAGCCTTTCTTCTTCAAATCCCAGTAATTTTACTGGAATATGTCTTAATGTTGGTTGTTCTGGGTTCTTTTTCCAAGGTATGCAGTGCCTTTTCAACATGCAGCCTAACAACTTTGTTTCAGGAGGTTTTGTTAAGCAGACTTCAGTATTTTTGTCTGTTCCCTTGCTTTGGTTTTGGTTTTCTTTTTTGTTGACCCTTGTTGGATTTTCTTTCCCATCTTCAAATCCTTATCTCTTTCTGTCAAATCTTTCTCTCTTTCATTTCTTTTTGATTAAAAAATATATATAGCTTTCCATTTGCTATTTTGTAAAGGCACTAATCCTTGAGTTTGTCCACTCTGATGTTTCTTCTAGATTTGTGGGAAATCTTGACTCTTCTGAGTTCTACCACCTTTGAAGTTACAGTTTTCACATTTTATGGGAATGTCTTTAGGATAAGCTTTTATTCTCTGCAGTGATGTTTTTCTGCTTATTTTCTTTTGTTCTTATAATCCTGTGGGATTTACTTTGATCCTTTTTAGTTGCTAATTTTTATGTCAAATAGATAGTTTTTCTAATTTCATAGCTCTAGAGCTCCCCATCTGTTATTTTTGTGAGATATTCAAATTTAAAGTGATTTACTTAATGAGATGAATGAACTCTATTCCTCTCTCATACTTTTATTTGAAGCTTCTTTTTTGCATGCTTAAATTGGATTTAATTTGGATTCTATTCCTAGCAGTTTGGACAAAGCTCAGTGTGGAGTTTGTTCTGGAAGGGAGGTTTGCCTGGAAAAGTTTGAGAACTCCCAAGGCCCACAGTACCCCTGAGCCCCTTTAAGACCTTAGTTTCAGATACTGTCTAGTTCTAAATTTTTGCCATTAATATGTTCCTTTAATGAAGGAATCTGTAGAGACTCAAAAGCCATACCACTGCCATTTTCCAACTGTGAATGATAACTTTAATTCTTCGTTCTAATTCAAGTCACAACAAACTTAATCAGAATGCCAATAGTTAATCTAATCATAAGATTTCTTTTGCTTTTCTCCTTCCCTCTCCAGCAAGCACAAATCATTCACATAAGAAGCAACATGATCTGTGTCCTATTGTTCCTGGCATAAAAATAAAAGAAATGCAAACTTCAATGTATTTTGTCCTTTATCCTGACAATTTAAGGCAGGCCTACCATAAAGAAGGAATGATGGTGATGATAAAAATAGTACATTTTCTTTTGTTTTTATAAAGGAAACTATTTAAGATATTGTAACAAGGTGACAATAACACCTGTATTTATCTGCTCTCTCTATACTTTTCTGTAGTGAAACAATATTTAACATGGTAATATAAAAGATTATTTTGTGCCAAGTACAAGGACATTTTAAAACCCATCCATAAGTCTCTAAATTAAACACCCATATCATATCAAAACCTTTCTATGTAGCTGTAACAATTAGTACCGTTCCCCCCGCCCCCATAGAAGGCGTTACAAACTCTAATGGCCACAGGAGCCAGGCAAGAAAACATAAATGAGGCGTAAGAAAAACATAAAGTTAGAAATATAATTAAATTCTGTTTTTACTGAACACAATATAAACATGTATAATGTTGGTGATTATATTTTAAATTTTAAAAAGCTACTAAAGTTTTATTATTTTATTTCTTAATTCATTGTTCCTTTGATTTGGAATCAGAAACTGGATCCCTGTTTCTGGGAACGGGGGCTGGTCATTACGACAGTGTTGGATCTAGTACTTAGCACTGTTATATGCAATACAGAGTTTAGCCTTGAGTCATTTAATAGGGAGTTTACTACTATATACTTTATGCCAGTAAACAGCTGCTGGTGAGCACGAAGTATTAGCAAACACTGACAGAATTTTGTATACAGGGAATCTACTCTCAGGATTTTCACATAATTTTTATAACTGAATGCCATCATTATTTAGTTTTCAGTACTGTACTAGTAAACTTTGGTTTATATTACTTTAGAAAGGCAAACTGAACAATATTCATTTTCCTTTTTTTTTAAAAGATTTTATTTATTTATTTGGCAGAGAGACAGAGAGCGACAGCAGGAACACAAGCAGGGGGAGTGGGAGAGGGAGAAGCAGGCTTCCCGCCGAGCAGGGAGCCTGATGCGGGGCTCGATTGCAGGACCCCGGGATTGTGACATGAGCCGAAGGCAGATGCTTAACGACTGAGCCACCCAAGCGTCCCTCTGACTTCAAACTTAAGAAGGGAAATTAAGGGGCACCTTAACCTGAAACTAATATAACACCGTATGTTTAAGTACACTGGAATTCAGAGAAAAGAAAAAATATATATATATATAACTGCTCATCTTAGCATAAGAAACAAATCTTAAAATTGCAGTTCTCCCCTTATCCCTCCTAATTTCTCTATCAGGTATCTTTTCCATTACCCATATTACTATGGGACTGTTTCATAATACTACATGTATGGACTGAATTATTCCCCCCTTAAATTCATGTTAAAGCCCCCATCCCCAATGTGACTGTATTTGGACACAGGGCTCTTAGTGAGGTAATTATTGTTAAATGATATAAAAAAGGTAGAGCCCTAATCCGATAGAGCTGGTGCCCTTATAAGAAAAGGAAAAACACCAGATCACTCTCTCACCACACACACAAATACAAGAGGCCATGTGAGCAGAGAGAAGGCAGCCATTTGTAAGCCAGGAAGGAAGCCTTCACAGAACCTGGTCTGCTGGCACCCCAATCTGGGACTTCTAGCCTCTAAAACTGGGGGAAAATAAATTTCCGTTGTTTAAGTCACCAAGCCTGATATCTTGTTATGGCAGACAGGGCAGGCTAAGATACTACATTAAGTTGTATTATTTTGCCATGTTGAATTTAAGCTTTATATCAGATAGCAAGTTAGTAATGGCCGCAAGAGAATCATCTGTAGCTTAGTTTACCTATTATAATTGCAGGAATATCCTTCACTGCTGCCAACAAGTCGCCTCTCTCTTTTTCCTTTCTCTTGTTTTTTCAATATTTGATAGACACATGAATATAATAATTTTTTTACTTTATATCATAAGAAAAACAAAATGTAAGTACTAGGCTAAGCAACTGAGATTAAGCCCAATTTTAGCGGACACAGAGAGGACTGAGGTAAACTGGAGAATGCAAATTCTAAGGAGAGTCAAACATTACTCAGCTGTACAGCTCACCGTTGATAGGCAAAAATAATGCTCCATTGTTAGCAGCTCTTCTAATTTCCAATTTTAAATGTTCACAGCAAATTCAAATTAAAAAAAAACAACAAACATGTGAAAACATGTTCCCACAAAAATCTGTATATGAATGTTCATGATGGCATTATTAATAATAGCCAAAAAGTGGAAACAACTCAAATGTCCATCACCTCATGAATGAATTAACAAAATGTGGTATATCTATACAAGGAAATATTATTCAGTCATAGGGGTAGGTAAAAAGCGGCAAGTGACTGCTTAACTGTTACAGGGTTTCTTCATGGGGTGATGGAAATGTTCTATAATTAGATGGTGGTGATGGTTGCACAACATTGTGAATATACAAAAAACCACTGAATGGTACACTTTAAAATGCTGACTTTCACCTTAATTAAAAACAAAACAAAACAAAAAACAAAGCAGAACTGTACAAACCAAAATAAACATGTTTTCAGGCCAAATCAAGTTTGCAAGCTGCCAATCTACAATTTCTATTCTCTGTTAAAGATTCTCAAGTGATATTCTTTACCCATTCTACATATAGGCAGAAGAGTATGATGCAAAAGCTAACAAAAGGAAAGTCTTTTTCCAATTAGCAGAAAAAACTAAAGGTTAGGATTTCTTCAACTTTGTTTTTCCCCATATAAGTTCTTTTTAGCTTTCTGGTCCCTTTCAAATTAGAATACAGTATCTAACATGGAGTGAAAATATATATTAAACTTTATGGTGTCCTAGAAGAATAGTAACTTCTAGGCAGTATACCACCAGACAAGACATCCAAGACATCCTGGGTCTTAGAGAAGGGCTTAAGTTATACCTAACACTCACTCACTTTGAAATCTATTGTCTATCACAATCTGAGAAGAACAAGTCAGCAAGTATTTGAGAGCTTCAAGCTTTGTAGTATGACTGACCCTAATATAAGTGGGGAAAAAATAGTATTTAAGTGCTAGCAGAACTTAGAAAAAGGATCAAGATTCTGAGATTCCAGATGGCCCTGAATAACTAGAATTCCCAGAGTGGAGGAAAAGTATCTCAGGGAGATAAAAGCATGATAAGGACACAGAAGGAATGCCCAAGACACAAGGAGAAAATAAAGGCATCTAGATAATCCGGAACCAGTGCTCATGTAAAAAACTAGTGGGATGGTAATTAACATAAAAAAACCCACAAAATCTAGTGGGAGATAACACTAGAAACATCGTTTGAGGCCAGACTGTGAGATTCTGAATGCCAGTTTAAGAAATTCTGACTTTTTCAAAGACAATTTCAATAACCTTTGAAATAAAAAACCAATTTAATTACTCAGTTAGTGAATGTTTTAATAAAGACATACGATGCCATCTTTAGATCTTTTCTTTGCCTGCTTTTATATGTAATGCATTTTTTCTTGGCACTTACAAAAAAAAAACTTACTAAGGTTGGATACAAAGCATGGCAATTCAACTAACAATTAAAGAAAAATCTATTTTAGTTGCAAGAATAAGAGTAGCTGTTTTATTCTTTCCCTGGTTCCTGTTTATTTTTTGTCTTATAGATGTCTGATTTCCAAATATCCCCTCTCTCCCTCCTCTCCCTGCCCAAGGGCAATATTTATTTACATCTGCAAGTAATAAAAATGATAAGCCAGAATCCCATTTCTTTGGTCTTGCTTGGAACAGAACACAATAACTACACACAAGAGGAGTGAGTAAGAGATCGGGCTTTAGGGCCCGAATAAAACTGTCGACTCCCTCAAATTATGTGTTTCTGCAGCATCTAAAGTACACAAACCCCAGAGAAAGACCAAAGACTGCCCAGGTGTGAACACTGGGTATGCCACTAACAGGCTGTGTGACCCTGGGAAAGTCACTGAAACCTCTCCTTGTCTCCCTTCTCTCATCTGGAAAAGAACCCAAAAAACCCCATAAAAAAACTGAAATACTAATTTCATACCTAACAGAGTGGTTGTGAAGATTATATGACTTAACGCATGTAAAGCACTGAGCACATTACTTGGCACATGATCAATGGTATGTGTCAGCTATTTTATCCACTTTAGTGAAAACTTCACAAAAGCCAAGGATTTGTCTTTGCTTATTGAAGTCTCATGTCTAAAATGGTGCTTAACACATAGTAGGTGTAAAATAAGTATTTCCTGAATGAATAAGCGCATTTTGCTATTAGAGTAAGAGAAACAGAAGAGACACTGTTTAAAAGAGAAAGGAGAAAACCAAAAAAGGTTACATGTCTTGATCCTCCTCCTGCGCTACTTTTTAAAGAGATGTCCTCCCCCACAGATTCTCTCTTAACTGCGTTGAGTGTTAAAATATCAGCATTCAGACATCAGCAACAGCTGTCTGAAAGACTTTGCTGTATTTAAATAAATACAAGGTTAGGAGAAAACTGCCCCTGTAACCTTGCTATCCAAAGGGTGGTTCTCTGACCGGCAGCATCAGCATCACCTAGGTCCTTGGTAGCTTTTTAAAATGGCAAATCATCAGCTTCACACAAGACCAATTCAATCAGCGTCTGCATTGTAAAAAGATCATCAGGTGAACAGCATGCATATTAAAATTTGAGAAGTACAACCCTAGACCACTGTAGTTGAAAAGTATAGGTGATACAAGGACCAGGGTTCAAATCTAGACTCTGACACTTTATTATCCATAGGACCTAGGGCAAGTTTATAAACTTCCCAGTTCCCTCATCTATAAAACTGAAACAATAGTAACAGCAGTTCCCTCAAGGAGCTGCTATGATGACTGAATGGAAATGCACGTGCAGCATTTGGTGGACAGCAAAGTAACATGACTAGGGGGAATGTAAAATGGCACAGCAGCTGTAAAAAAACAGTATGGCAGATCCTCAAGCTACCATATGATCCAGCAATTCCACTTCTAGGTATATACCCAAAAGAAGTGAAAGCAGTGACTCAAACAGCTA
Source organism: Mirounga leonina (assembly GCF_011800145.1). NCBI lineage: Eukaryota > Metazoa > Chordata > Mammalia > Carnivora > Phocidae > Mirounga > Mirounga leonina. The sequence goes on from NW_023270852.1 coordinate 17,544,688, forward strand.
TTTGTACACCTGCGTTCCTAGCAGCCGTATTCACAATAACCAAAAGGTGAAAGAAAGCCAACTGTCCACAGACAGATGAATAAACAAAATGTGAATATTCAAAATGTGACAGGAATATTATTCAGCCTGTCATTATGCTCAGTGAAATTAGCCAGTCACAAATGAACAAATATTCTATGATTTCTTGGACAGAACATCCCAAGAGTTAGGCAAATTCACAGAGATAGAAAGCAGAATATTGGATGCCAGGGGCAGGGGAGTGCAGTGGTAAATGGGAGTCAGTATTTAAAGGGGAGAGTTTCACATGGCAAAGATGACTCTGGAGATGGACGGTGTTGACAGATGCCCAACAATGTGAATGCACTTAATGCCACAGAATTGTATACTTAAAAATGGTTAAAATGATAAAGTTTCTTATGCATATTTAACTACAATAATAAAGGAGTTCACTAAGTATCTCTGCATTCTTAAAATTAGTCAAAAATATGTTGTGATGATCTGAACTTTTTTTATTTAAATTTTATAAATGTACAATATAAAAGAGGAAAAGTACTCAATGGCTTTTTGCTTCTTATTTTTCATTAAGGAAAAGAAAAATCAACCTCCCTCTACAGGAAGACTTCCAATTTTTCAAACTGAAAGAATTCTAATTAATATAGTTGGAAACAGGAGTAGAAGAAGAGAGAAGAAATTACAAAACAAAGCAAAACAAAACACACAAAAAAAACCTTGTTTAGGTGCTTCTTCCTCCTTTTTAGTCTCCTCATCCTCTAAGCTGGGACTTCCCCGGGAAGAGTTGTCCTGTTGGCTAGAGTTTTTCAGTAGCACAGGATCAATCTGTGCTTTCAGGAGGGCAAGAGTCTCAGCCAACTCGTTTCGATTTCTAAATAAGGGAAAAAACAAAACAGCATAAAAATCTTAATTCTGTTCTAAAGAGCTTTCAGAATAATACCTGTTAGAAATTAAAATTTAAAAAAGAAAAACACACTTAAGAACATCCAAAACACTGGTACACCTCATCTTAATTAACCTTGAATCTAACTATTAGGAATGAAAGTATACGAAAATACATTATTTTCCAAAAAGGAAGGAATCTATACTCGCTATTGATTAAAATGGCAATGCAAATCTCTTTGGCTGAAAAGAACAGTAGGAACAAAATTAAACAAAAATCAGAGTTAGATCATTTTTCAAAGTCCTATGCAATCTCTAAAGAGTACAAAAGCAATGTAAAATTTCCTTGAAGAAGCATTTTTTTAAACAAAAATGATTCATATTCTTGATACATTTGTAAGTAAGAATTCTGTTCTACCTAGAGAAAGAATAATATTTGATACTGTTATAAAATTATGATCCAGGTCTTTCTGAGTAATTACAACCAAGTCAGCTCTTATAACACAGTTAAAAAACCTAAGAATTTAGGAATCTGAATGTTGTTCTGTCAATTACAGCTTACAACTGCAGGAAGGGAATTCAATTTGAATCAAAGATACAAGAAAATCCCAAATACATAAGATTTAACTTATCAATTCTCTATTTTTAATACCCAGACGAGAGCTGTGATAGATGGTTGATTTAAATGCCACCTACAAACAAGAAAGCTCACTTGGCTATTTCACCTTCTCAGATAAGCAATGTGTAACAGTGAAGAGAAAAAGGAAACCCTGGACTAAGAGATGGAAAAGTCAGTTCTAGATCTGCCACTGAGTTAATTAATCAACACCATAATCTTCCCATCTGTGCTGTCAAAACAGTGTGTATGCACCTCTAATCCTATGTAGTTCCTATTCAGATGAAATTACTTCTGTTCTTATCTGTCATGCCACACATGTCCTCTATCCTCCTGTCCCCTGCCACCTCCATCCCAGCTCAACTCTGGTGATTGCAGAGACGCTGCCTTATGAGTAGGCTTTTAAAAAAAATTTTTTTATTGTTATGTTAATCACCATACATTACATCATTAGTTTTAGATGAAGTGTTCCATGATTCATTGTTTGTGCATAACACCCAGTGCTCCATGCAGAATGTGCCCTCCTCAATACCCACCACCAGGCTAACCCATCCTCCTCCCACCCCCCTCCCCTCTAGAACCCTCAGTTTGTTTTTCAGAGTCCATCGTCTCTCATGGTTTTCTACCCCTCCGATTTCCTCCCCATGAAGTAGGCTCTTAAGTAAGGAAGTATTTAATGAATAAATAGAATTCCTGTTCCTAACCTAGATGGCTATGTGCCTCTGGACAAGTCCTCTATCTTCACTAGGCTTCAGCTTCCTTATCTATAAAAGACAGGATTCACTCGAATGTTATTAAAATGGCCTCCTAAGGAAAACAATACCTTTCAGTAATTAAAATGACAATCATTTTGTCATTATGTATGGGAATGAGCACACAGGTTTATACGTATTATTAATATTGTGTATGAGAATGAATTCACAGGTTACACATATTACAAATAAAATGAAGTTTTAGAGTTTTAATAATCTAATAGTAGGAGGTCAGATTAAGACCTTTCAGAATCCTCTCTGGCACTGCCTCCACTTCACAAAAAATAACAGTAAAACTTAGATACATTAAAAAAATTTATTTTTGGGATGCCTGGATAGCTCAGTCGGTTAAGCATCTGCCTTCAGCTCAGATCGAGCCTGCTTCTCCCTCTGCCTGCAGCTCCCCCTGCTTGTGCTCTTCCTCTCTGACAAAATCTTTAAAAAAATTTATTTTGGCAAAGTTCCTATTTCCTAACTTCATTACACCAACCTGCTTCTAACCTAAGGCTCTATCCACTTAATGTTATTACTTCTCTTAGTACACTAAGAATTCCATATGTAAAAAGTGCCTCAACCTTCTTGTTATTTTTTGAAGTCATTCTGGGAACTGAATATATTTAAATTGCTCACTATACCTATTTTAAAACGCTTCTAAGCATTAGAAGAGAACCAATACTGCTACAAAATCCATGTCAATTACTGGACTAAGAAACAATGGAATTTAGCAGAAAAATTTACTGAAGAACTCCCTAAAAAGCTAATAACCTGGCTACTGTGTCAAAATGCAAGCTTCATGTAGTCATATGCTATATGAAAACAGAAAACTATCCATCTTTGGAATTCTATTTTGATCTAATAATGAGATTTAGTACGCGAATTATTTTTAAAAATCCCAAATTTGAACTAGTCAGAGTTATAAATAAACACATATTCAAATTATACCCAAAATTCTTACCACTATCTGTAGGAACTCTGAAAATAGACTATGGACGATAACAATTCAGTGTTCTGCTCTCTCTCCCTCCACTGCTGGCTTTGTTTGCTCTAAAACATTTCTTCACTCAGGTGTATTAGATATATCCCTCCAAAATACCATGCTCTCTCAGGATGTCAGGTGTCTGCACTTCTGCTCTTAGCCTGGAATGTGTTCCGCATGCCTACCCCCAACTACCCTTTCTAAAACAAGCATAGGATGAATAAACAACTGTGGTATATCCCTACAGGTCAATATTATTTAGCCATAAAAAAGAACAAAGTACTGATTTAACTACAAAAATGAACTCTGAAATGACTGTGCTCTCCAAAAGAAGCCAGACACAATGGGCACATATTGTATGATTCTGTTTATGAAATGTCTGGAATAGGCAAATTATAGAAACAGAAAGCAGACTGGCAGATGCCACTGGCTGAGTAAAGGGAGAATGGTGATTAAAACTGCTAATGTGGTATGTGGCACAGGATTTCTTTATGGGGTGAGGAAAATGTTCTGGAATTTGACACCGGTGGTGGCTGCACAACTTTGTGAACATATTAAAAACCACTCAACTGTATTAAAAACAAAAATGAGGGGTGCCTGGATGGCTCAGTCAGTTGGGCGCCCAACTCTTGGTTTTGGCTCAGGTCATAGTCTCAGTGTGGTGAGATGGAGCCCCGCGTCAGGCTCCACGCTCAGTAGGGAGTCTGAGATTCTCCCTCTCTTCCTCCCCACTCCCTCACCCACTAGTGTGTGCATGCACATGCTCTCTCTCTCCTGAAATAAATACATCTTAAAAAAACAAAAATGACAGTGGCTTGGACAAGGGGATGAGGAATGATCACACTGGATACACTTTGCATAGAGCTGTTTGGATTTGCTGATAGAGTGGATGTGAAGTGAGAGAAAAAGAAAAGTCAAGAATGTGCCCCCAAGTTTTGGATCCAAGCAGGTGAAAGGATGTGACTGCTATTAACTGAGATGGGACAAATATGTTGAGGTATAAAGGTTAGAAGGTCAGATTAACAAGCAGACTGAGTGACTTTGACTAAACAGATTCTAAACTCTTGTGTTTTACTATCTGTACCTAAATTTAATTTAGACTTTGGTGAAATGGAGCATATCATCCTAATTATTATATTGTGGAATATGATTTTTTTTCCTAGTCTAAGGGTTGTTCAGAGTTAAGACTCAGTGGTATGGATTAATCCTTAAAGAAGCAACTGAGCTGACAGTACAATACCATAACAAAACAAAACAAAAAAACAGACAAAACAAAAACAAATCCAAGCATAGACATCATCCTCTGCCAAGTATGGGTTAGGTACTGGGTCCTAAACAGCACACCAGAATGATTTCCATCACAGATTACATTTATAACCCTTTATTATCATTTACTACTTCCCTGTCTCTTTCTCCCGCAATTTGGAACTCCTTAAGAAACTGCATCAAGTGTCTGCATTTCCAGAGCACAGCACACTGTGAATATAGCAATTCTTTTTTTTTTTTTTTTTGAAGATTTTATTTATTTGACAGAGAGAGACACAGCGAGAGAGGGAACACAAGCAGTGGAGTGGGAGGAGAAGCAGGCTTCCCACTGAGCAGGGAGCCAGATTTGGGGCAGGATCCCAGGACCCTGAGATCATGACCTGAGCTGAAGGCAGATGCCTAACCAATTGAACCACCCAGGTACCCCTGAATACAGCAATTCTTTGTATTATAGTATATAATACTTTTACATCTTTTTTCATTTGATTCCAAATTAATGAGGTGACAAAATAGGGAAGATAATGGAGAGTGACAGTATTTCTTATGGGGGCCAAGAACCTGAAGGAAGACAGACATTAATGAGTAATATCAACAGCATTAGTATCAATAACAGAAGTTAACATTAGTAATTACTATGTTCCAGGCCTACTCCAAGCACTTTACATGAACTAGTTCATATAATTCCAATATAACCTGATTAAAAAGGTACTGGTGTTACCCCCATTTTATAGAGGAGGAAAGTGAGGACATTGCAGAGAGGTACAGTAATTTGCCTAAGGTCACAGTTAGTACAGATTAAAGGCAGAACTCAATTATAGTCTGACTTCCAAGACCATCTTCTCAATCACTGTGCTATACTAGCAGCATATGGTTTAGAAATGTCTTTGACAGTTTGTCATTTTGGATACATAAAAACTCGACACACTGTTTAGAATTCGGCTTTTTGAAAATGATCATCAAATCATTACAATTCTTAAAACATTTTTATTGAGGTATAATTTACATACTTTGAAATGAAAGTGTTCTTAAGTGTTCAGTTCATCAGTTTTGACATTTTGGTTGCTTTCAAGTTTTGGCAAGTATGAACAAAGCTGCCATAAACATTTGTGTGCAGGTTTTTGTGTGGATGTAACTCTTTAACTCCTTTGGGCAAATACCAAGGAGTATTTGGTTGCTGAATCATATGGTGTTTAATTTTATAAGAAACCATCAAACTGTATTCCAAAGTGGCTATGCCATTTTGCATTTCCACCAGCAATGGTTGAGAGTTTCTGTTGCTCCACATCCTTGTCTGCATTTGCTGTTGTCAGTATTCTGGATTTTGGCCATTCTAATAGGCGTACAGTAGTATCTCATTTTAATTTATATTTCACTGATGATATATGATGTGGACCACATGAAAAGTGTAATCTGTACAAATATACAAATATATATGTGTATTTTCCATCTGTATATCTTCATTGGCAACATGTTTTAAGGTCTTTGGTCCATTTTTAAATCAGGTTGTTTTCTTTTTTCTTTTTTTTGAAGATTTCTTTTGAAGAAAGAAATAATCTTTCTCTTTTATTTTAGAGAAAGAGAGTGTGACCAGGGAGAGGGGCAGAGAGAGAGGGAGAAGGGAAGCAGACTTCCTGCTGAGCAGGAAGCCCAAGGTGGGCCCAACCCCATGACCCGGAGATCATGACCTGAGCTGAAAACAAGAGTTGGATGCTCAACCAAATGAGCCACCCAGGTGTCCCTTAAAGCAGGTTTTCTTATTGTTGAGTTTTAAGAGTTCTTTGTATATTTTGGATAATAGGCCTTTATCAAATACATCTTTGGTAAATATTTTCATGGATTGTGCCTTTGGTGCTATACCAAAGAAGTTATTGCCAAACCCAAGATCATCTAGATTTGCTTCTGTGTTATCTTCTTGGAGTTCCATAGTTTTACATTTTCCAAGAAGGTTTATAATTAATTTTGAGTTATTTTTTGTTAAGGGTGTAAGGTCTGAGTCTAGATTCATTGTTCTGCATATGGATATCCTTTTCTTTCCAGCATCATTATCTTTTCTGCACTGTACTGCCTTTGCTCCTTCATATGGGTCTATTTCAAAGCTCCCTATTCCGCTACACTATAATTTGTCTAGTCTTCTTGTGTGTGTTTGTGTGTGTGTTTTTTTTTTAAGTAATCTCTACACCCAACATGGGGCTCAAACTCACAACCCTAAGATCGAGAGTCACATGCTTCACTGACTGAACCAGCCAGGTGTCCCTATATCTGTCTCTTCTTTTCACCAATACCACACTGTCTTAATTACTGTAGCTTTATATAGGTTGTGAAGTCAGTTAGTGACAGTCTTCTAACGTAGTTTTTCTTCAATATTGTGTTGACTATTCTGGTCTTTTTGCCTTTACATATAAATTTTAAAATAAGTTTGTCAATATCCACAAAATAACGTGCAGGGGTTTTGATTATGATTGCACTAAATCTATAGATTTTAAGTTGGGAAGAAGTGACATCTGGACAATATTAAGTGTTCCTATTCACAAATATGGAACATCTCTCTATTTAGTTCCTCTTGGGTTATTTCATCAGAGTTTTATATTTTTCCTCAGATAGATTTCTTCATATTTTATTAGATTTATACCTAAGTATTTCAATTTTGGGGGAGATAATATAATTGGTATACTGTATTTTAAATTTCAGATTCCACATGTTCATTGATGATATATAGGAGACATTTGTGTATTAACCACATCTTCTGCCACCCTGCTATAATCACTTATAAATTCCAGGAATGTTTTTTTGTTAACGCTTTCAGATTTTCTACATAGATGATGATCATGTTATGTGCACATAAAGACAGTTTTATTTTTTTCCTTCCCAATCTCTCTCTCTTACTCCCTTTACTTCTCTTAGTACATTAGCTAGGACTTCAAGTATGATGTTGAAAAGGAATTTTTGAGGATTTTTGCATCTATGCTCATGAGAAATATTGGTCTAAAGTTTTCCTATCTTGTAATGTCTTTGTCTCATTTTGTTATTAGGGTAATGTTGGCCTTAAAAAATGAGTTAGGAATTATTCCTTCTCCTATCTTCTGAACGAGATTCAAGAGAATTGGTATAATTCCTTCCTTAAATGATGGTGGAATTCACTAGTGAACCCATCTGGGCTTGGTGCTTTCTGTTTTAGGTTATTAACTATTGATGCAATTTCTTTAACAGATAGAGGCCTGTTCATATTTGTCTGTTTCTTCTGGTGAGAATTTTGGCAGATTATGTCTTTCAAGGAATTGGTCCATTTCATCTAGGTTACCAATTTGTGGGCATGGAGTTATTCATGGTATTCCTTAATTATCCTTTTGATGTTCATGGGGTTTGTAGTGATGTCCTGTTTTTTATTTCTGATATCACTAATTTGTGTCCACTCTCTTTTTTTCTTAGTTAGCCTGGCTAGTGCTTATCAATCTTACTGATCTTTTCAAAGAATCAGCCTTTGCTTTATATGAGAAGTTTCTTCTAAGTATTACTTTCACTGAAAATTTTCAACCATAAATTTTGATATATTTTCATTTTCATTTAATTGAAAATAATTTAAACAATTTGTCTTGAGATTTCTTCATTGACCCATGTGCTATGTGGAAGTGTATTACTTAATATCTAAATATGTGGGGATTTTAAAGATCTCTTCCTACAACTGATTTCTAGTTTAATTCCATTTTGTGGTCTGAGAGCAAACACTGTATATTGTTTAGGTATTAAATTTTCAGAAGATCAAATATAGAAAATTCCTTTTTTATGGATCTCTATTTTTAGAAAAATATTTCATTTGATATTTAACTTGCAAAGTTCACATTTTAAAATTTATCAATCGTTTATTTTTTTTTATTTTATTTTTTTTAAGATTTTATTTATTTATTTGAGAGAGAGAGAATGAGAGAGAGCACATGAGAGTGGGGAGGGTCAGAGGGAGAAGCAGACTCCATGCCGAGCAGGGAGCCGATGCGGGACTCGATCCCGGGACTCCAGGATCATGACCTGAGCCGAAGGCAGTCGCTTAACCAACTGAGCCACCCAGGCGCCCTTATCAATCGTTTAAAAAGACTGACTTACAGCTTAAAAAAAAAACAACCCAGAATTCTAAAGACTAGATAACTTTTGTCACATATCTTCTTTTGAGAGTCAGGCAGAAACATGTTTCCAACACCAGAGATCTCCAAGAAAATTAGCATTACTTTAAAGAAATAGTTTTAAACAAGAGAAGCAGATTTTTCATTTCGCTAGTAAAAACAATATTCACCAATGAAGAAAAATATTGAAGTATAATATATTAAATAAAAAAGTCAAAATTCTATTTGCTTTACTTGCTCTTCACTTATTATCTCAGTTTCTAAGGGAATTTCTTGCTAAAAAGAGTATTGCCTCCTTAAACCCTACTCCTACAAGTTTAGAAAATGCTTTTAATATCATCTATCAGTTTTAAGACAATAATTTCTCTGCAATATAAAAAAGCAAACGTTCTCACTTATCTAAGCTCAGTTCTACTTTCCCATAATTTGTATCCACTGATCCTGGCTCAGTGCTTGAGAGAAATACTCTTAAGAGAAATACTCCTACACAAATCAATCCTTTAAATGTTTAAAGATAATTCTATCTCCCTAAATTTCTGCTGGATCAAATATTTTCAGCTCATTCAATCATCTTCTTTGTGGTTCTTCACATAAAGGACTTACTTTACTAATGTTCTTCTTAGAGTTTGGCATCCGAATCTAAATACCAGACTCTAGGAAGGATGTCACCAGGGCCAAGTAGGATAATGTTGTACACATTATTTGGGGCACATAATGTATTTTAATGACAACTAAGATGATAATTTTGGTGACAGGCAAGAATAACACATCGCCAAAAATAACACAATGCTTTTCACATTCAACGTTCACAAAAATAAGAGACTTATATGGAAAAGACAGTTCCCCACATTTGTCAAAAGTAGTACTATTGTGTCAATTTAAACGTAACTGAAATGCCGTGTCACAGAATATGTCAAGTATATGAAGCATAAACAGACCAAATTGAGAATTTGTGGAAAACAATGGTACTTCCCCAGAAAATATACATATTAAATAAAACTAAGAGCTACTATTTACAATAAAAGGCATTTCCACAGGTGCCTGAAACTCATCTACAGATCCCAGAGCTGTACTATATTCATTAGTATAACCACAATTTCTCAGCATAGTGCTTAATTACACAAGTCGATATACAATATAAATGTATATATTCCTCACAATAACTTTACTATCATCCTCATTTTAAAGTGCAGGAAAGAGAATATCAAAGAAATTAAGCAATCTGCCTTCAGATGGTAAACAGAGGAACCCAGATTTAAGCACAGTTAACTTTAAACACATCACCTAAACACTTCTCTCACATCATCCATTAGGGTATGATCTAATTAAAACACTGTACATTAGAAATTGTTTTAAGCATTATGACTGATCGGTAATAATTATAATTATTTTTCTCTGTCATATTTTCTTCATCTATAAAGTAGGAGAATATCACTTAAACAACTATGCAAGGTTGATACAGGAAATAGTAAAAGGGTGAGACATCATGAACAGAACTTCATTCAATGTACGTATTCATAGGGAGAGACGGTAAGTGAATTTCATTTCAGGACTACTTTGCTAATTTAGTAAATTAACTATATGGAGAACCATATTATAGTATGATTAAAGGGTGCTTATAAAACACTCCCCTATAAACTCATTAAATCCACATTTATTCTTTTTTTTTTTTAAAGATTTTATTTATTTATTTGAGAGTGAGAGAGAGAGAGTGCACAAGCAGGGGGAGGGGCAAAGGGAGATGGAGAAGCAGACTCCCCACTGAGCAGGGAGCCCCACATGGAGCTCGATCCCAATCATGACCTGAGCTGAAGGCAGACACTTAACCGACTGAGCCACCCAGGCGCCCCTCATATTTATTCTTAAGGCATAAAAGTTGAGCTTCCCTGACACACATAAATATTCAAATTTCCAGATTATCTCTTCAAAACATTAATAAATAATCACTAACAAAAATCTGCTAAAACTGAAAATGACCAAAATCAGAGGCTGAGTTGAAGTCAAGGAGTTTTTCATAAGCCAGTTATATATTCACTAGTTTTCCGTATTTTAGTAATAGATTTATTTATACATCCTGATCATTTCAAAATTAATATAAACTGTGGGTATTAATGAAATAAATTCTAAATAATTACATGGCAAAAATAAAAATTGACACACAGAGATTCTTCTTTTTAAGATTTATTTATTTGAAAGAGAGAGAGAGCATACAAGAGCAGCGGGGGGCGGGCGGACAGAGAGACAGAGAATTCTCCAGCAGACTCCCTGCTGAGTGAGGAGGTGAAGGCGGGGCTGGATTCCATGACCCCAAGATCATGACCTGAGCTGAAATCAAGAGTCAGAGGCTTAACCAACTGAGCCAACCAGGTGCCCCAGAGACACAACGAATCTGAATAATGATCCTAGTGTCACTTAATGATTAAAAAATAAAGTTTTATTTTAAGGTTTTACATGAAATGTTTCCACTCAAATGTATCTATCAATACAAATAAGAGGGGCTGGCTCAGTTGTTAGAATATACAACTCTTGATGTCAGGGTTGTGGGTTCGAGCCCCCGTTGGGTACAGAGATTACTTAAAAATAAAACTAAAAAAAAAAAAAAAAAAATACAAATAAGTAACCAAGATTTTTTTTTTAAAAAAGGACTATGTCAAAAAAAGGGCACGGAACGCGGCAGGGATGTCCACTATCACCACTGCTATTCAACATAGTATTAGAAGTCCTAGCCACAGCAATCAGACAACAAAAAGAAATCAAAGGCATCCAAATTGACAAAGAAGTCAAACTCTCACTCTTTGCAGATGATACGATACTTTATGTGGAAAACCCAAAAGACTCCACCCCAAAACTGCTAGAACTCATACAGGAATTCAGTAAAGTGGCAGGATATAAAATCAATGCACAGAAACTATGGCATTCCTATACACCAACAACAAGACAGAAGAAAGAGAAATTAAGGAGTCGATCCCATTTACAATTGCACCCAAAACCATAAGATACCTAGGAATAAATCTAACCAAAGAGGCAAAGGATCTGTACTCAGAAAACTGTAAAATACTCATGAAAGAAACTGAGGAGGACACAAAGAAATGGAAAAACGTTCCATGCTCATGGATTGGAAGAACAAATATTGTGAAGATGTCAATGCTACCTAGAGCAATCTACACATTCAATGCAATCCCCATCAAAATACCATCCACTTTTTTCAAAGAAATGGAACAAATAATCCTAAAATTTGTATGGAACCAGAAAAGACCCCGCATAGCCAGAGGAAGGTTGAAAAAGAAAAGCAAAGCTGGCGGCATCACAATTCCGGACTGCAAGCTCTATTACAAAGCTGTCATCATCAAGACAGCATGGTACTGGCACAAAAACAGACACATAGATCAATGGAACAGAATAGAGAGCCCTATGGACCCTCAACTCTATGGTCAACTAATCTTTGACAAAGCAGGAAAGAATGTCCAATGGAACAAAGACAGTCTCTTCAACAAATGGTGCTGGGAAAATTGGACAGCCACATGCAGAAGAATGAAACTGGACCATTTCCTTACACCACACACAAAAACAGACTCAAAATGGTTGAAAGACCTCAATGTGAGACAGGAGTCCATCAAAATCCTAGAGGAGAACACAGGCAGCAAGCTCTTCGACCTCAGCCGCAGCAACCTCTTCCTAGAAACATCGCCAAAGGCAAGGGAAGCAAGGGCAAAAATGAACTAGTGGGGCTTCATCAAGATAAAAAGCTTTTGCAAAGCAAAGGAAACAGTCAACAAAACCAAAAGACAACCGACAGAATGGGAGAAGATACTTGCAAATGACATATCAGACAAAGGGCTAGTATCCAAAATCTATAAAGAACTTTTCAAACTCAACACCCAAAGAACAAAGAATCCAATCAAGAAATGGGCAGAAGACATGAACAGACATTTTTCCAAAGAAGACATCCAAATGGCCAACAGACGCATGAAAAAGTGCTCAACATTGCTCGACATCAGGGAAATCCAAATCAAAACCTCAATGAGATACCACCTCACACCAGTCAGAATGGCTAAAATTAACAAGTCAGGAAATGACAGATGTTGGCGGGGATGCAGAGAAAGGGGAACCCTCCTACACTGTTGGTGGGAACGCAAGTTGGTGCAGCCACTCTGGAAAACAGTATGGAGGTTCCTCAAAAAGTTGAAAATAGAGCTACCATACGATCCAGCAATTGCACTACTGGGTATTTACCCCAAAGATACAAAAGTAGGGATCCGAAAGGGTACGTGCACCCCGATGTTTATAGCAGCAATGTCCACAATAGCCAAACTATGGAAAGAGCCAAGATGTCCATTGACAGATGAATGGATAAAGAAGATGTGGTATATATATACAATGGAATATTATGCAGCCATCAGAAGGAATGAGATCTTGCCATTTGCAACGACGTGGATGGAAGTGGAGGGTATTATGCTGAACGAAATAAGTCAAACAGAGAAAGACATGTATCATATGACCTCACTGATATGAGGAATTCTTAATCTCAGGAAACAAACTGAGGGTCGCTGGAGTGGGGGGTGGGGTGGGAGGGATGGGGTGACTGGGTGATAGACACTGGGGAGGATATGTGCTCTGGTAAGCGCTGTGAATTGTGCAAGACTGTTGAATCTCAGATCTGTACCTCTGAAACAAATAATGCAATATATGTTAAGAAAAAAATAAAGCGGGAGAGGAAGAATGAAGGGGGGAAAGCGGAGGGGTAGACGAACCATGAGAGACGATGGACTCTGAAAAAAAAAACAGGGTTCTAGAGGGGAGGGGGTTGGGAGGATGGGTTAGCCTGGTGATGGGTATTAAAGAGGGCACGTTCTGCATGGAGCACTGGGTGTTATGCACAAACAATGAATCACGGAACACTACATCTAAAACTAATGATGTAATGTATGGGGATTAACATAATAAAAAATTTTTAAAAAAATTAAAAAAAAAGGGCACAATATTCCTCAGATTTCTTCAGAACCCCAATAAAGAAATACATGCACAGTAAAGATTAAAAAATATACTAAAGTGCCAAAATGAACTGGCCAAATTAAAACAATTAGAAATAAACAAGACCTAATAGAAAACTGTAGCTAGTTAAGAACCAAACAATGCTTTTCTTGTATTTCTGTCTAATGATGGCTTTTTCTGTGCATATTACTGGTGCCTTACTATTTGTCAGATTCCAGCTTCCTGAAGTATAAGGTACATGTGCTGATATGGACCACCATGCTAAATATATTTACTTGAGAAATAATTAAGTGCCCACTATGGATATTGTGCTGGGCACTAGGCTAGGTCCTGGCAATTCTCCAACCCCACAAAAAAAGGACTACCCTAGCCTCAGAGATTATATTCTTGTAGTGAAGAGATTAAAGAAACACACAAATAAATGTGAAAAGATGCCAACAAAAGATACCTGACAATGCATTTCCATGAAGAGCCATCTTGATCATCCTGTTCTTCTATGTACATTCTGACATTGTGATCTTGATCCAACTGGTACCAGTACATGAGGCCATCTCTGTCTCGGCCAATTGGTTGGAGACGCATGGTATCAGCATCCTCCTCATTGATAATGTTCTTGAATTTGAGATTGTCATCAAACTGACACTCGCAGAGGTACTGGAAAATAGTCATAACATGGCTTAAAATAACCCATAAATGTTCTCTATCATGTAACTGTGGTATGTTTAACCATAGAACTGATTCAGGGATGGGAGCAGAAAAAATGTGTGTAGTTTATCCATCTTTCACTATCCTCTCCCCACTTTTGTACAACCTGTTTAGAATAAGCAATTTAAAAAGATATTATATTTAAAGTTAAAACTTTAGTATTACTTAAACTTACAGGTTTAATATTATCAATGACACAAAAATCATATCTCAAAAGCACTCTGTACTAGTCTCCCAAATTTTCTTATGTAGAAAATTTTCAATGATTCTTTCTATTAAAGCTTTTAGATGACATTATTCTTGAAACGACTCTTGGTGAATTAATTAAAATAATTGTAAAAGATAATAAATTCATTACCTTTAAGAGTGCTAGTTTGCATTCAACACTCATTTCAAGATAGCCCTTCTTCTCCATCTCCCATGCCCAGGTGCTATTAAACTCTTGGCATATCTGTCAAACAAAGTTAGGATCTTAATACATAAAAGTAATTTCTATTTACATTGGTATTTTACTGTACAATTATGTTAACTGTTCTTGTTTATACATATTTATAATGGAACGAGTTTATAACAAATACACTTCAAGCCAAATCCATCCTCAAATACACCAGAAATGTTTACTATTTAACTAATATCTGAATTTAAGTTAAGCAGTGATCTCTATAGCTCTCTCCTCCGCTCTCAAGAATTTTATACACATTTTCCCAAATGCAAAAATTATCTAATTCCCCTTCCAAATGGCCTAGAAGTTCCTTGAGGACAATAGTTGATTTATCTCCATGCCTAGAAGAGAGGTAGCATTCAAAAAGCATGCCAAATTATAGGCACATTTTTAAAAAGATTTTATGTTATTTATTTATTTGAGAGAGAGTGAGCGGGGGTGGGGGGAAGCAGAGGGAGAAGGACAAGCAGACTCTGCGCTGAGTGCAGAGATTAATGCGGGGCTCAATAACCCCATAACCCCAAGATCACGATCCGAGCCAAAATCAAGAGTAGGACGCTTGGCTGACTGAGCTACCCAGGTGCTCCTGTAGGCACATTTTTTTTTTTAAATTTTATTATGTTATGTTAGTCACCATACATCATTAGTTTTTGATGTAGTGATCCACGATCCATTGTTTTCGTATAACACCCAGTGCTCCATGCAGTACGTGCCCTCCTTAATACCCATCACCGGGCTAACCAATCCCCCCTCCCCCCTCCCCTCTAAAACCCTGTTTGTTTCTCAGGTCCATAGTCTCTCATGGTTCATCTCTCCCTCCAATTCCCCCCGCACATTTTTCCCTTCCTTCTCCTAATGTCCTCCATGTTATTCCTTATGTTCCACAAATAAGTGAAACCATATGATAATTGACTTTCTTTGCTTGACTTATTTCACTTAGCATAATCTCCTCCAGTCCCATCCATGTTGATGTAAAAATTGGGTATTCAGGGCGCCTGGGTGGCTCAGATGGTTAAGTGTCTGCCTTCTGCTCAGGTCATGATCCTGGAGTCCCGGGATCGAGTCCCGCATCGGGCTCCCTGCTCGGCGGGGAGTCTGCTTCTCTCTCTGATCCTCTCCCTCTCATGCTTTCTGTCTCCCATTCTCTCTCAGATAAATAAATAAAATCTTTAAAAAAAAAAAAATTGGGTATTCATCTTTTCTGATGGCTGAGTAATATTCCATTGTATATATGGACCACATCTTCTTTATCCATTCATCTGTTGAAGGGCATCTCAGCTCTTTCCACAGTTTGGCTATTGCGGACATTGCTGCTATGAACACTGAGGTGCACATGGCCCTTCTTTTCACTACATCTGTGTCTTTGGGGTAAATACCCAGTAGTGCAATTGCTGGGTCATAGGGTAGCTCTATTTTTAAATTTTTGAGGAACCTCCACACTGTTTTCCAAAGTGGCTGTAACAACTTGCATTCCCACGAACAGTGTAAGAGGATTCCCCTTTCTCCACAACCTCTCCAACATTTGTTGTTTCTTTCCCTGTCCATTTTGGCCATTCTAACTGGTGTAAGGTGGTATCTCAGTGTGGTTTTGATTTGGATTTCCCTGATGGCTAATGATGATGAACATTTTTTTCATGTGTCTGTTAGCCATTTGTATGTCTTCTTCAGAGAAGTGTCTGTTCATCTCTTCTGCCCACTTTTTGACTTGATTATTTGGTTTTTGGGTGTTGAGTTTGAGAAATTCTTTATAGATTTTGGATACCAGTCCTTTATCTGTAGTGTCATTTGCAAATATCTTCTCCCATTTTGTGGGTTGCCTCTTTGTTTTGTTGACTGTTTCCTTTGCTGTGCAGAAGATTTTATCTTGATGAAGTCGCAAAAGTTCATTTTTGCTTTTGTTTCACTAGCTTTTGCAGATGTATCTTGAAAGAAGTTGCTGTGGCCGATGTCAAAGAGGTTACTGCCTATGTTCTCCTGTAGGATTTTGATGGATTCCTGTCTCACATTGAGGTCTTTCATCCACTTTGAGTTTATCTTTGTGAATGGTGTTAGAGAATGGTCGAGTTTCATTCTTCTGCATGTGGCTGTCCAATTTTCCCAGCACCATTTATTGAAGAGACTGTCTTTTTTCCATTGCATGTTTTTTCCTGCTTTGTCAAAGATTATTTGACCATAGAGTTGAGGGTCCATATCTGGGTTCTCTATTCTGTTCCATTGGTCTGTATGTCTGTTTTTGTGCCAGTACCATGCTGTCTTGGTGATCACTGATTTGTAATATAGCTTGAAATTGGGCAACGTGATGCCCCCAGCTTTGTTTTTCTTTTTCAACATCTCCTTGGTGATTCGGGGTCTTTTCTGATTCCATACAAATTTTAGGATTGTTTGTTCCAGCACTTTGAAAAATGTCATTGGAATTTTGATCAGGATGGTGTTGAAGGTATAGATTGCTCTGGGTAGCATAGACATTTTAACAATGTTTATTCTTCCGATCCATGAGCATGGAATATTTTTCCATCTTTTTGTGTCTTCTTCAATTTCTTTCATGAGTGTTCTGTAGTTCCTAGAGTATAGATCCTTTACCTCTTTGGTTAGGTTTATTCCGAAGTATCTTATGGTTTTTGGTGTTATTGTAAATGGAATCGTTTCTTTAATTTCTCTTTCTACGGTTGCATTGTTAGTGTATAAGAAAGCAACTGATTTCTGTGCATTGATTTTGTATCCTGCCACATTACTGAATTGCTGGATGAGTTCTAGTAATTTGGGGGTGGAGTCTTTTGGGTTTTCCACATAAAGTATCATGTCGTCTGCGAAAAGAGAGAGTTTGACTTCTTCTTTGCCAATTTGAATACCTTTTATTTCTTTTTGTTGTCTGATTGCTGTTGCTAGGACTTCTAGTACTATGTTGAACAACAGTGGTGAGAGTGGGCACCCTGGACGTATTCCTGATCTTAAGGGAAAGGCTTTCAGCTTTTCCCCATTGAGGATGATATTCACTGTGGGTTTTTCATAGATGGATTTTATGAGCTTGAGGAATGTTCCCTCTATCCCTATACTCTGGAGAGTTTTAATCAGGAAAGGATGTTGTATTTTGTCAAATGCTTTTTCTGCATCAATTGAGAGGACCATACGGTTCTTCTCCCTCCTCTTATTAATGTGTTCTATCACATTGATTGATTTGCGAATGTTGAACCACCCTTGCATCCCGGGGATAAATCCCACTTGGTCGTGGTGGATGATCCTTTTAATGTATTGTTGGATCCTATTAGCTAGGATTTTGGAATCCATATTCATCAGGGATATTGGTCTGAAATTCTCCTTTTTGATGGGGTCTTTGCCTGGTTTGGGGATTAAGGTAATGCTGGCCTCATAGAATGAGTTTGGAAGTTTTCCTTCTGTTTCTATTTTTTGAAACAGCTTCAGTAGAATAGGTATTATTTCTTCTTTGAATGTTTGGTAGAATTCCCCAGGGAATCCATCAGGCCCTGGACTCTTGTTTTTTGGGAGGTTTTTGATCACTGCTTCAATCTCGTACCTGGTTATTGGCCTATTCAGGTTGTCAATTTCTTCCTGTTTCAGTCTTGGCAGCTTATAGGTTGCTAGGAAGGCCTCCATTTCACCCAGATTGCTCAGTTTATTGGCCTATAGTTGTTGATAATAATTTCTAATAATTGTTTCTATTTCCTTGGTGTTAGTCGTGATCTCTCCCCTTTCATTCATAATTTTATTAATTTGGGTCCTTTCTCTCTTCTTTTGGATAAGTCTGGCCAGTGGTTTATCAATCTTATTAATTCTTTCAAAGAACCAACTTCTAGTTTCATTGATCTGATCTACTGTGTTTCTGGTTTCTAATTCATTGATTTCTGCTCTAATTTTAATTATTTCTCTTCTAATGCGTGGCTTAGGTGTCATTTGTTGCTTTTTCTCTAGTTCTTTAAGGTGTAGAGTTAGTTGGTGAATTCAGGATTTTTCTATTTTTTTGAGTGAGGCTTGGATGGCTATGTATTTCCCCCTTAGGACCACCTTTGCAGTATCCCATAGGTTTTGGACCGATGTGTTTTCGTTCTCATTGATTTCCATGAATTGTTTAAGTTCTTCTTTGATTTCTTGGTTGACCCAAACATTCTTGGGCAGAGTGGTCTTTAGCTTCCAAGTGTTTGAATTTCTGCCAAATTTTTTCTTGTGACTGAGTTCCAGTTTTAGAGCATTGTGGTCTGAGAATATGCAGGGAATAATCTCAATCTTTTGGTATCAGTTGAGACCTGATTTGTGACCCAGTATGTGGTCTATTCTGGAGAAAGTTCCATGTACGCTTGAGAAGAATGAGTATTCTGTTGTTTTAGGGTGGAATGTTCTATAATTATCTATGAGGTCCATCTGGTCCAATGAATCAAAGCTCTTGTTTCCTTGTTGATTTTCTGCTTAGATGATCTGTCCATTGCTGAGAGTGGAGTATTGAGGTCTCCTACAATTAACGTATTGTTATCAATATGACTCTTTATTTTGGTTAACAGTCAGCTTATGTAGATGCTGCTCCCATGTTGGGGGCATAGATATTTACAATTGTTAGATCTTCTTGTTGGATAGACCCTTTAAGAATGATATAGTGTCGGGCGCCTGGGTGGCTCAGTTGGTTAAGCGACTGCCTTCGGCTCAGGTCATGATCCCGGAGTCCCTGGATTGAGTCCCGCATCGGGCTCCCTGCTCGGCAGGGAGTCTGCTTCTCCCTCTGACCCTCCCCCCTCTCATGTGCTCTCTCTCTCATTTGCTCTCTCTCTCAAATAAATAAATAAAAAATCATAAAAAAAAAAAAGAATGATATAGTGTCCTTCTGTGTCTCTTATTACAGACTTTAGTTTAAAATCTAATTTGTCTGATATAAGAATTGCTACCCCAGCTTTCTTTTGAGGTCCGCTGGCATGGAAGATAGATCTCCACTTTCAGTCTGGATGTATGTTTAGGTTCAAAAATGAGTCTCTTGTAGACAGCATATGGATGGGTCCTGTCTTTTTATCCAATCTGCAACCCTGTGCCGTTTTATGGGAGCGTTTAGGCCATTCACGTTGAGAGTGATTATTGAAAGATATGAATTAATTGTCATCATGTTACCTGTGAAGACCTTGTTTTTATAGATTGTCCCTGTAAATTTCTGTTGTAGATCACTCTTGGGGTCTTTCTCCTTTTATAGAACCCCCCTTAATATTTCTTGCAGGGCCGGCTTACTGGTCACATATTCTTTCAACTTCTGCCGGTCGTGGAAGCTCTGCATCTCTCCATCCATTCTAAATGAAAGCCTTGCCGGATAAAGTATTCTTGGCTGCATGTTCTTCTCATTTAGTACCCTGAATATGTCTTGCCAGGCCTTTCTGGCTTGCCAGGTCTCTGTGGATAGGTCTGACATTATTCTGATGTTTCTCCCTCTGTACGTAAGGAATCTCTTCCCCCTAACTGCCCTTAAGATGGTTTCCTTGGTTCTAAGATTTGCAAGTTTTACTATTACATGCCGGGGTGTTGGCCTGTTTTCCTTGATCTTGGGAGGGGTCCCCTCTGCCTCTAGGACTCGAATGTTTGTTTCATTCCCCAGATTAGGGAAGTTATCAGCTACAATTTGCTCAAATACATCTTCTAGCCCTCTCTCTGTCTCCACTCCCTCCGGGATTCCAATTATTCTGACATTGGAACGCCTCATGGTGTCACTTATTTCTCTGATTCTATTTTCATGGATTCTGAGTTGTTTTTCCCTGGCCTCCTCTTTTCCCTTTTTATCTATTATACTGTCTTCCAGATCACTTATTCTCTCTTCTGTCTCAGTTACCCTAGCTGTTAGATTATCTAGATTGGATTGGATCTCATTGATAACATTTTTAAGTTCTGCCAATTCACCTTTTATTTCTGCCCTTAGAGACTCTATGTTGCCATTAATTGATTTCTCCATTCTAGCCATTGTCTTCACAATTGCTAGCCTGAATTCCATCTCCAACATCTTGGTTATATCTGCATCCATTTGTAAATCTGCAGCATAAGTCATAATCTCTGAGTCTTTTCTGTTTTGGGGGCTCCTCCTCCTAGTCATTCTGTTGATGGGTGTTTGAGGGAATGTATAGAGTCCAAATTATTGACCAGAACCCAAGCAAGATGCACCTGTTTTCTTGGGACCTTAGGGTTGCTGGCCTCATTTTCCCAGCCTGTCTTCTGGGGGAGGGGCCTGCCACGCTGTTACTCAGGCAACTCTGTTTGGGCGGAGTTGCCCTGCGTCCCTGTGGCGGGGGATGGGCTCAGTGGGAATCAGTCTTTGGGGCTTTTGTTCTCTGGCACCTTTCCCTGGTGGCTTTCTGCGTCTCTTCCGCGAGTCAGAGCAGAAGAGACCGTTTCCAACCCTCTGCCTCAGAGCAGAGAGACCACAGTCTGTTCTTCAGTGAGCTCTCCAGACCACACCGTCTCCGTTTCTGTCCGTGCTGCTATAAACTGCAGCGTCCTGGGTTGTGTGCCCCTCCGCAGTGCTCCCAGTCCTGCCTCCAGGTCGGGGCATGTCTCTACCCTTTGTGCTTCTAAAACCACCAGCCGCTCCCAGTTCGCACACGACTCCGCCACTTGGGGTTCTGTCCCGGGGACTGCAGTTCGCGTGTGCACAACTCCTCCGTTCGGGGTTTCCACTCCGGGGGTTGCAGTTCACCGGTGGGACCCCGGCACACCGGGTTTCCGTCTGGGAGGCTGCAGTTCGCGAGCGCGCGACCCTCACTCCGGTTTCTGTCCGGGGGGCTGTGGTTCGCGTGCAGGCGACCCCGCCGGTCTGGTTTTCACCCCGGGGGCTGCCCTAAAGTCCTTTCCCGACGCTATCGGTCTGCGAGTCTGTGCCCCCTCCACAGCGCGCCAGGCTGTCACTCACTGGCGGTGTAGGATCCCTACGTCCAGGCACCCTCCCGCTGCTATTTATCCTCCGATATCTGCCCACAGAATCACGGCTCTCCACTTCGTACCTCAAAACCTCAAAACCTGCGATATTCTGTTTGTAGAGATCCAGATCTTCTTACATCTCAGGCTGTTTTCGTGGGTGCTCAGAGTGGTCTGGTAGATATCCAGCTCAATTCCGGGGACCAGCTGAAATAGGGTCCCCTACTTCTCCGCCATCTTTCCCCCCTTCTGTAGGCACATTTTTAATAAAGCCACTCTCCAACTCAATGTCCTCCTTTTTATGGGTAAAGATCCCATTGCTTGTCATTTGAGACCATCTATAATGTGGCAATAACTTAAATTTCTAGGTTTCTCTCCCTACACAAGAATTTCAGGCAAACCAGAGCCACTGTAACAATCTGAGGAAAGAAGATATGGATAACCATTCCACTCAATAATAAGGACTAATCAGGAGAAATGCCATGGGTTGTATGACCTCTGCGAGCCAGTTTCTTCAGCCCTAAAAGGGGAGCAGTAATAATATTCATCTTAAATGTTATGAAATAGGCATGAAAAATGGAAGTGTCTAGCAACTTCATGCTCTTTGTTCTAATCCAAGGGGCAAAGAGTATAATGAAGGTCAAGGGAGAAGAACCAACCAAGGGACAAGATCACTTGGGAGCTTGGGCAATTAACTAGATAGCAGGCAGGAGAAACCCAAGCAGGCAAGTGGAACTGCTTATATAACCACACTGACCTAAGAATAAGACCAGGCTGGCCCTCCCCTCCTAGAAATGTCACCCTTTTCCTGTTCAGCACCAGTGTCATCTTTTTTTACCAACTATATAAAAAAATCATACGAGATCATTGTTAGGATAGAAAAAGAAAGTAACAAGGAAAGCAGTATGACAACATAATGGGAGATCTTCAAAGGCACAAAGGAAGAATAAGCTCTCCATTCTCTGGAATACCATATGTCTGGCTGACAGCATTATATATTGTAGAGAGGAAAAAAAATTGATATACAAAGGAAAAGGAAATTTGGGGACTATTACACAGGGAGGACCCTAAAGTAATTATATCAAAAGCTAAAAGGTCAGAATCTGAATGATATTTTGCCAAAGAATATATACAAATGCCCAACAAGCACAGGAAAATACAATCATCATTAGTCATTAAGGAAATACGAATCAAAACCACAATGGAATACTACTTCATATCCATAAGGATAGCTGTAATCAAAAAAGAAAAATAAGGGGCGTCTGGGTGGCTCAGTGATCTCAGGGTCCTGAGATCCAGCCCCACACTGGGCTCCGTGCTCAGCTCAGTGGGGAGTCTGCTGGAGATTCTCTCCCTCTCCCATTCCCCACGCTTGCATGCTCGTGCTCTTTCAAACAAAGATAAATCTTTAAAAAAAAAAAAAAAAAGTAAAATAGTAGTAAATGTTGGTGAGGATGTGGAGAGACTGAAATGCACAGGTTGTTGATGGGAATATAAAATGGTGCAGCTGCTTCCTAAAAAAGCTAAGCAGTTCCTCAAAATGTTAACATTGAGTTACCATGTGACTTAGCAATTCCATTTCTAGGTATTTATACAGGAAAAACCCGTATAACGTTCAAAGTAGCATTTTTTATAACAGCTAAAAAGTGGAAACAACCCAAATATCATCAACTGATAAATGAATAAATAATATGTGGAATATCCATACAGTGGAATTTTATACAGCTATAAAAAGGAATGAAGTAGTGATACATTCTACAGTTTGGATAAACATAAAAAACATTATGCCCAGTGAATGAAACCACATACAAAAGGTTACATATTGTATGGCTCTATGTATATGAAACTTACACAACAGTCAAACACATACAGACTAAAAGTTTACTTACTAGTAGTTGCCAGAGGGAAGGTAGAGGGAGGAATAAGGAATGATTGCTAATGAGCAGATTTCTTTTCAGAGTGATAAATGTTCTAGAATTAAGATAGTGGTGATAACTGCACATCCTTGTGAATATAAAAAAACACTGAATTGTATATTTTAAAAGGGTACATTTCATGATATGTGACTAATATCTCAAAAAAAACCCCAGAGGGATAATCAAGAATGTACAACCCAGCTTTTGACTTGGATGAAGCACCTCCTGAGTGTTCTGTTGTATACCACACCCCTAAAAGAAGAAGATGTTGGTTGACAATCTTAAAGGCTAAATCTGAGTGTAGGGAAGCTCAAGTTCAGCATCTGAGAGGGGCTGAGAATGACACAGCTCCAACTGGAGCCTGCTTGATAACTCAAGTACCAAGGCACAGCCAATGGCTCATGTAGTCAGGTATCAAATACAAATGAACAACTCTTTTTTTTTTTTTCAAAGATTATTTATTTATTTGAGAGAGAAAGAATGAGATGAGAAAACATGAGAGGGGATAGGGTCAGAGGGCAAACAAGACTCCCTGCCGAGCAGGGAGCCCGATGCGGGACTCGATCCAGGGACTCCAGGATCATGACCTGAGCCGAAGGCAGACACTTAACCATCTGAGCCACCCAGGCGCCCCAAATGAACAACTTTTAATTATCTTTTATCAGGCGCCTGGCTGGCTCAGTAGGTTAAGCGTCTGCCCTCGGCTCAGGTCATGATCCCGGAGTCCCAGGATCGAGTCCCGCATCGGGCTCCCTGCTCAGCCGGCAGTCTGCTTCTCCCTCTGACCCTTACCCCTCTCGTGTTCTCTCTCTCTCTCACTCACTCTCACTCTCAAATAAATTAAATCTTAAAAAAGAAAAAAAAATATCTTTTATCATGTGAAAGGGGAGAAAAGTGAAAGTGAAAGGGGGTAGATAAACAGATAATTAAGATAGGGGCCTCTCTGCCTCACACTACTTACCTTCAATTTACTGACCTTCCTTATTTATAGCTTAGGGTGCAAAATTCTTGTGCTGATATTCAGAGATGAATATGCTATTCATTTTGTTTCTTTAATAAGGCAATGTAGACATATTATTGTGCCATTTATGGAAAAATAAACCTTGAAACTTATTATCATATTTGCCCAAACAGCCATAACCTATTGCTATCACAAAGTAAAGACTGTAAAAAAAAAAAAAAAAAAAAAAAAAGAATACTGTAAATGACAAATAATTACGCAGGACTATATAAATCTACACTAGGGGTCAGCAAACTTTTCCTGTTAAGGGCCAAACAGGAAATAATTTAGGCTTTGCAGACCATACGGTCTCTTTTCAACTACTTAACTCTGCTGTTGTAGCGCAAAAAGCAACCACAGAAAATATATAAATGAATAAACCTGGCTGTGTTCCCATACCACTTTAGTTATGGGTAAGGAAATGTGAATTTCATGTAATTTTCATATGTCAACCATTCTCCAAACCATTTAAATATGTTAAAACCACTCTTAGTTTTCAAGCCATACATAAGTAGACAGCAGGCCAGATTTGGCCCATGGGCCAGTGTTTGCCTAGAGTGTCAGAAACTAGCTGTGTCTATGAGACTGTCTATGACAGTTATTCTTGGATCCTTGTGAGACACGAAAACTGAAGGGACCCCTTGTAAAACTGCTTTTTTTTTCCTGCCTCTATTCCTGCTAGGATCTACACCCCGACCTTACACGTCTTACGGAACAGATAATGTATGTCCTCCTTGTAAAGGTCAAGGAGGTAATGACTTCTTTGGAAGTCTTCCAGCACAGTAGATAACATCTAAGGAGTAACCACGCAGGGTCAACATGAATGCTTTCCAAGACCACTGACTCATCAAGACCTGGTTGGCACTAGTGATAAGTGACTTATGAGAAACATCTAAACACTCATCTTTGTTTCCGGATGCCTGAGAAGACTCGTGAACCAGACAACAATCCTCAATAAAAACCCAGACCCCAAGGCAAGACTCACTCTCTTTTCCTGAGTCTCCCAGATGCTCTGTCTGTATCTTCACTCTCTCTACATCTTTAATAAACTCTGCTCTCACTTCCTCTTGGCTCACATTTGATTTCTATCCTGCGCAAAGCCAAGCTGCTGGAGGGGAGGTGGGTGGGGGGGATGGGGTAATTGGGTGATGGGTATTAAGGAGGGCACGTGATATGATGGAAAAAAAAGGAAAAAAAAAAAAAAAAGCCAAGGACCCTCTTGGCTGATCCTGAGAGACCCCCTTTGGGTCCGAGAACCCAGCCAGCCTGGATCACTTGCAGCAAGAGGATCCTTATTAGATTATTAATTCATATTAACTCCCCATGCTCCAACTTGATTCTGATCAAACAGTCTTGCAAATATAATTTGATTTTGCATGCAATTTCTCTTTAGAGAATGATCCAGTATCTAAAACATGAACGTTTTTGTATAATGTTCATATTTATCATCCTATTACTCCATAATACTGGTTTTATGTCTGATTCTCTCTAATCTGATTAATGAGCTGTCATATCCTGTTGTATCCCCCTGTATGGTGCCTAAGGCACAGCCTTTCTGATATACACATGAAATCAAAGTTCTGTGCCTGCAAGGCTGAATGCCATTCAGGCCTCTTGGCCACCTGCCTGCTGCCATTCCAATAACCCCTGGGGCTGTCTTTTCCTCCTAACTTACACAGAGAAAAACAAGGATGAGGATGGAAAATGGGATAGGGGGATTTAAAAGTCCACATCATCGCAATATTTATAGGAAAGGTGGTTTCACATACCTATACAGCAAATACATGGAATTTATCTCAGTGAGATCATTGACACATTAATCTTGGAGACATATAATCCTTCTCTTTTTGACAACATAGAACATAAAGCATTAAAAGGGGGCAGGATGAAAGGGGCGCCTGGGTGGCTCAGTCGTTAAGCATCTGCCTTCGGTTCAGGTCATGATCCCAGGGTCCTGGGATCGAGCCCCACATCGGGCCCTCTGCTCAGCGGGAGGCCTGCTTCTCCCTCTCCCAGTCCCCCTGCTTATGTTCCCTCTCTCGCTGTGTCTCTCTCTGTCAAATAAATAAAATCTTTAAAAAGGGGGGGGCAGAATGGAGGGCATTAAAAAGGGGAGGGATGGGGTGGAGCAGAGAACTGCAAAAACCCTCAGCATGAACATCCAAACCCCTGAATTAAGAGACTAAATCCTCCCCCGACTCATGCTCTCTCTTTCAAATGAATAAATAAAATCTAAAAAAAAAAAAAAAAAAGTGAGACTAAATCAAACTCTAACATGGTTTCTCGCAGCCTCAGGACTTGTCTCTGGGACCACTCTGCTCCCCTTGACTTCCTGTCTAGAAAACTCAAGGTTTCCAAAAGAATTTATTGTGTGTTCCAGGCAACACCTGATATAAGTCCCTGAATTTCCTTTTCCATTTATTTTAAAAATAAACAAACAAAACCTTACAATTGTATACTTCTCTCTGTCCCTTTGAGATGTGTATGTATCTCCTATAAGACTGTCTTTCTCAAGGACTTGAAAGCCATTCCTTTGATTTGTAATCATCAGGAAGGATAGGACCTCTTAAGACTCTGTGGGAGGGTAGAAAGTTTATCTTTCAAAGTTAGCAGGCACAGAAGGCCTAATCAAGTTGACTGACCAACTTTCAGACCAACCCTCATACTTACTTTTTGTAAATGTTCCTTTCCCTAACCCCCTTTTCGTCCCTCATTTCCAACTCCTGAAACCCTTAGTCTCCCTTTAAAATACCAGTCACCTCTGGGCAAATTGGAATTGAGTTCGGCTCCTTCTCCTACCACAATAATTAGTGAATGAAGTCTGTCTTCACTGCCCTTATTTATCTTAGGGGGAGGAGGGTTCTTCAGATACCATTCAGAAGAAAATATTTTATAATTGAGAAATATGTTAGGTTTATAAAGAGATTAATTTATCTGGTGATTCCACCAATATTTACTGAGTACCTACTCTATGGCAGAAACTAGTCAAGGAGCTGGGATACAATGATGAAGACAGGCAACCTGCTATCATGGAGCTTATATTCTAAAAGATAGTACAACAGGTAAAAATAAGAAAATACCATGTAGACACAAATGCTATATTGAATATAAAACAGTGATGTGCTACAGAAAGTTTGTGTATTATTCTGGTTGGGTGCTCAGAGAAGGCCTCATTAAAAAAGCGGACATTTGATATAAAAAGTTGAGACACAGAAATCAGCCACAAGAAGATCTGAAGTAGGAATGCTCCAGGCAGAAGAAACAAGCTAGCACAAAGCCCTTCAAGTTTGGCATATTAGAAAAACAGAAAAAATGATCATAAATTAAGTAGAATAAAGGGGAAAGTGGCAGAAGATAAGGTTAAAGAGGTAAGCAAGGGCAAAATTATGGAGGCCAGGGTAAGGAGTTAAGATTTTATTTCAAATATAATGGGAGGCCACTGGAGGATTTTAAATGGGGGAATAACAAAATCTGCTCCATGTTTCAAAAATAGCTGCTGTAAAAGGATTGTAAAGGGGATAAAATGGAAACTTGGAAACCAGTTTTAAGGCAAGAGATAATGATGCCATGTACTATGGTGGTGGTAGTGGGAACAGAAAGAAGTAGCTGTATTTTGGAGGTAGAATCATCAGGACTTTTGATAGAACAGATGTGGACAGTGACTGGAAAGGAAAAACAAAGGTGACATCTACATTCCTTAGCCTGAACAAATAGAAGGATGAAAGTACTTTAAACAAAGGTACTAAGATAATACCTAAGAGAGGGGAGTTAACAAGAGATCTGTTTTGTACCTAATGAGGTTGAGGTGATATATATGACATCTAAGAAGTATCTCGCTCAAAGTTAGTGACTGAGCTTAGACTGGAAGCTTATGACTCCTGGTTCAGAGTTCTTTCCACTAGATCATACAGTCTTTATACAAACTTTTTTAAATCTGAGTCAAGAATTTTACAGCTGAGCTCTGAGAAGTCAACTCATCTTCATACCCCTAGCTTGTAACAAGTATGAGAGCCAGCAGATACAAAACAAATATCTGATGAATAAATGAAAGAAACACAAAAATAATGCTTTTACCTTAATTAAAAAAAATTCTTTTCAGTTAACCACCATCCAACATAGCACACCTTTAAGAACATTAAAAATTCTTACTAGAATAATAGTAACAGCTAACATTTATTGCATGTTTACTATGTGCCAACTACTGTTGTTATTGCTTTAAAATATTAACGCAGTTGGGGCGCTTGGGCAGCTCAGTCGGTTGTGTGTCTGCCTTTGGCTCAGGTAATGATCCCAGAGTCCTGGGATCCAGTCCTGCATTGTGCTCCTTGCTCAGTCGGGAGCCTGCCACTCCCCCCTGCTTGTGCTCTTTCTCTCTCTCTGACAAATAAAATCTTTAAAACTAAAAATAAATAAAATCTTAGTATAGTCAATTCTCAGAAGCTTTAGATGTATGTACTCTTATCCTCAGAAGTTATGTGCTTTACCCAAGGAATGAGAGTAATAGTATTTAGTATTTTAGTTATTTACAGTTCTTAGTTATTACGGTGAAATCAATATACCTTTAGGACACCAATCAGGTCAGCTGTCACCAAGAGAATTGTGAACAAAGGCTAGAATGAGAATTATAAACTATCTAGGTCCATTCTTTATATTCAAATTACACCTCACCAAGTCTCCCTGACCTAATATTTCAATATGTCCAACCGTTTTGTATGTAATATTCTCCTTGGAGGGCTAAACCGAACATTTGCTGAACATTCTAAATATTGGGAAGGGAAAGCTGAATTAACAGTCTCTGTTTTAAGAAGTGCAGAATTCAGAAAGAGAGACGTAAACATATAATTACAGGGGAAAACGAGTCAGTGAGTTATCTACAAACTGAGTTGATAGATTTATCAACTACTATAAAAACAGAGAGGAGAGAAACCCTAATTCAGTAAATGCATAAAAGGAGATCAACTGCAACAACTCAAGAGTAAGGTTTTATTTAAGTGGTGACTTTTATGCTAGGACCTGAAGGATGAATAGGTTTTACAAAACAAGGAGGTGAAAAGAATTTCAGGAAGAAAAAAACCAGAATATGCAAAGCCAGGGGGATGTGAGTGATACTGGTATGTCCTGTCAATGTGAAGGTGAAGAGAAGAGTTCTTTCTGCTAAGCCCTAGAGCTCTAGATCATGAGTGCTTGGGTTTAGGAGTAGGCACAGACAAGGCCGTGAGGGAAGAGAGTGAGCAAGGCTGTGAAAATAGGTCATGGCTCATAAATACGGGGGCTCAACAAGCATTTGGAAGCACTATTAAAAAACAGTTCTGTTGCACTGTGCAAGACAGACAGGATAATAGAGTCTGACGTCTAGGAGACCCACTAAAGCCTATTTTCCAACAATTCAAAGGAAAGGGGTTGAAGCTTGAGCTAAGCTACTTAAGAAAGGCAGATTCAGGTTGCTTAGTGCATGTGCACCTTACAAAAGCAGTAAGTTTCATGATTAATATATGGTTTTACTATTTACAATATAACTGTCACATAATTTCATTTGAAGTGGGCACCCTGTAAAACTACAAGATTTTTGAAAGCAAATACAAAGTCTGATTCTTTTCTATTTTCTATAGTACCTACCAAGTACAGGGTCTTGCTGATAGTGGTCACTCAATAAATATTTACTGTGTCAATGTTCTCTGCTATAACTATTGAGAGAATTTACTATTATTATGGAATATCTGGGTATGTCTATAAGAATGCATTAAGACTTGTATAGAATGGATGTTTAGGGCGCCTGGGTGGCTCAGTTAGTTGGGCAACTGCCTTCGGCTCAGGTCATGATCCTGGAGTCCCGGGATCGAGTCCCACATCAGGCTCCCTGCTCAACAGGGAGTCTGCTTCTCCCTCTCACCCTCTTCCCTCTCATGCTCTCTCTCTCTCAAATAAATAAAAAATCTTTAAAAAAAAATAGAATGGATGTTTAATTCCTTAAAATATATACAGGAAATATTTCAATGGCAAGATTTCTCAAGCAACATGGTTTTAAAAATCAAAAGAATACCAACCTCCAACTGACAGAGTATAAGCATATATTAATTAATTAGCTCATTGCACATTTTATCAGGAATGTACTGTGTCCCAGACTTTGTGCTTGACACCAGGATAAATAAGATACTATAACTCCTGCTAAAGGAGCTCAGGATTAGAGGGACAGGCAGCTGAAATCTCAATTAACTTATAAATTGGGCACATTTAGGGGGTGCCTGGGTGGCTCAGTCGGTTAAGCGTCTGCCTTCGGCTCAGGTCATGGTCCCAGGGTCCTGGGATCGAGCCCCGCATTGGGCTCCCTGCTCAGCAGCAGGAAGCCTGCTTCTCCCTCTCCCACTCCCCCTGCTTGTGTTCCCTCTCTTGCTGTGTCTCTCTGTGTCAAATAAATAAATAAAATCTTAAAAAAAAAAAAAAATTGGGCACATTTACACATGGCAAAAATTTGAAAGGCTACTCTCAAAAGTAGCCTATTCTGAAATCTTGGTCAAGGAAAAGGACCCTGAAAATATGTGAAATAAGTCTAGCAAGAAAAATAAAATCTCTATGATAGCTCTTTTATATTCATAAGTAAGATTAACCATATACCTAAAATGTAATTAAAATGGAGAGTGCGATTGTTAAGCAGATTTTCCAAGAAATCTGCTTTATATCAGTAATCTAGGTAAAAGGGGAAATAAGGCTCTAGGATCATACAGGTTGAGATTCAAACCCTTGCTCTCCCTATCAGAAATGTGATCTTGTTTCAATCAATTACCTCTTTGAATTTCAGGATCTTCACCTGTAAAGCGGAGGTTTTGCTGCTAGTAAAAGAGATAAGATGCCTATCAAATACTCACCATGCTATAGTTTCCTTATGTAAATGCAAACCTAAAACTATTTCTAGAACCAACTGTAACATAAGAAGAAACAGAAGGAATTAAGAGCTGGTAGGAAGTAGATCAGTGTTCTTCAGACTGTACATAAACATTGTTTCATGACATTTTTGTTTCATATACATACATACATACATACATACATACATAACATGCCTAAGATTTAAATAAAATTATTGGTGACTGACTTGTTTTAATTTCCTACATTTATTTTCTGGGTAATTAACCTCATATTAAATGCAGTCAGGAGGCCAGAAGGGGGAGCCCTCACGCCCTACCACTAGTCAATTGGAGACAGAACAAGTACTACTTGACTACCCTGGCCAGAAGGTTTTCTTCTTGCCAGTAAACAGCCCAGCCAATGAGAGACAGTCACAACTCAGCCAATGAAAAGCCTCT
Organism: Mirounga leonina; assembly: GCF_011800145.1. Taxonomy (NCBI): domain Eukaryota; kingdom Metazoa; phylum Chordata; class Mammalia; order Carnivora; family Phocidae; genus Mirounga; species Mirounga leonina. The sequence continues at coordinate 17,576,545 of NW_023270852.1, forward strand.
ATACTACAAACTCTCAGTTTAGGACTCTTAGTTTATAGTCCTTCCCAACACCTCCTTCCCTCCATAAAAGAGAGATCCTCTCTTCTGTTCTCTGGACTTGCCCAGCTTGCTTGTCCTTAATCGCAAGTCTCTGCTATTCCCTAATAAACCCGTCTTTGCTAGTAAAATAACTCAGTTTTATTTTTAAGATTAATAAACCCTATATTATACTGAATGGCTTCCCTTTAAAAAAAAAATATTTTATTCATTTATTTGCCAGAGACAGAGAGTGTGCGCACAAGCAGGGGGAGCAGCAGGCAGAGGGAGAAGCAGACTCCCCGCGCAGCAGGGAGCCCAATGCGGGACTCGATCCCAGGACCCCGGGATCACAACCGGAGCCAAAGGCAGACGCCTAACCGTTTGAGCCACCCAGGCGTCCCCAACGGCTTCCCTTTTTATGTGTGCTCTGTATCCAACATGACAGTGAAAATGTTGAAGCTAAGATTACTTCTAGATCTACAGAAAATTCCCCAACAGTTGTACTCTTCATAATTTTATTGTGGGGAGATGTGTGTGTGTGTGTGTGTCTATACACACACACATATAATTTTATTTATATATATATATATTTAAAATTTAAAAATAAAATTTGTCATTTTAACCATTAAGTGTACAATTCAGTAGCATTAGTTACATTCACAATGTTGTATAACCATTACCACGTTTTATTTCCAAAACTTCTTTATCACCCAAACAGAAACTCTTTAACCCAAAGCAGTAACTTCCCACTCTCTTCCCACCCTGCAGCACCTGGTAACCTATATACCTCTGTCTCTATGAATCTTCCTGTTCTAGATTGTTCATATAAGTGGAACCATCCAGTATTTGTGCTTTTGTGCCTGGCTTCTTTCAAGTTAACATATTTTCAAGGTTTATCCATGTTGTAGCAAGTATAAGAACTCCATTCCTTTTTAGGAATGAAAGATATTCCATTGTATGAATATACCACATTTTGTTTATCCATTCATCTGTTGACTGACAATTGGGTAGTTTCAACCTTTTGGCTATTATGAGTTATTCTGCAATAAACACTGGTATACAAGTATCTGAGTCTCTGTTTTCAATTCTTTTAAAGATACAGCTAGGAGTGGAACTGCTGGGTCATATGGCAATTCTATGTTTAGCTTTTTGAGGAACTGCCAAACTGTTTTCCACAGCAGCTGCACCATTTTGCATTCCCATTAGGAGCATAGGAGGGTTTCAATATCTTCAGAACCTCACCAATACTTCTTTTCTTTTTTCTTTAATAGCCATCCTATTAGGTGTAAAGTGGTATCTCATTGTGGTTTTGATTTGCATTTCCCTAATGACTAAAGATGTTGAGTACTTTTTCATGTGCTAATTTATTAATCTTGGTATATCTCTGGACAAATGTCTACTCAAATATTTTGCTCATTTTTAAATTGGGTTATCCTTTTGTTGAGTTTTAGGAGTGTCTTATATAGTCTAGATATTAAATTCTAATCATTTACATAATTTGCAAGTATGTTCTCCCATTCTGTACGTTGTCTTTGCACTTCATTATGTCCTTCAACGCACAAGTTTTAAATTTTGATCAAGTATGATTCATCTTTCTCTTGTTCACATGATTTTGGGGTCGTATCTAAGAATCTATGCCAAATCTAAGGTTATGAAGATCTATCCCTGTGTTTTATTCTAAGAGGTCTGTTTCACCTCCTTCATTTAGATTGTTGACAAGATTTTAGTTAATTTTTGCATATGGTATGAGGTAGGGTATCTTGATTTTGCAAGTTGTTAAATTTCAAAAATATATATATATTTCATACCACAGACAACAGTCAAAAAAAGGTTTTTTAAAAAAAAGATTTATGGGTGCCTGGGTGGCTCAGTTGGTTGAGCAACTGCCTTCGGCTCAGGTCATGACCCTGGAGTCCGGGGATAGAGTCCCGCGTCGGGCTCCCTGCTCAGCGGGGAGTCTGCTTCTCCCTCTGACCCTCCCCCCTCTCATGTGCTCTCTCTCTCTCTCATTCTCTCTCTCTCTCAAATAAATAAATAAAATCTTTTAAAAAATTAAAAAAAATTAAAAAAGATTTATTATTTATTTTAGAGAGAGAGAGAGAGAGAGAGAACCCAAGCAGACTCCATGCTGAGCAGGAGGCCGACGAGGGACTGAAACTCATGACCCTGAGATCACGACCTTAGCCAAAACCGAGAGTTTGATGCTCAACCGACTGTACCGTCCAGGCACCCAAGAAGTTTTTAAAATCTGACATAAATCTTACATACTCCATCCTCTCATTTTCAGCTCAAACAAGAATAGCGACAACTATATAATAGCAACACAATAATTTTTAATGGTAGGAACATTTTATACTTAGGAAAATATAAGATTTTATTTTTACTTCCTAGGTTTATCTGCTGAGTTAAAGCAATGAGAAATAACTTTATGATTTTTATATAACTTCTTTGAAAACATTAATATTCGAGTTATAGGAATGTTTACTAGATAAATAACTGTGCTATGAAGGAGCAGTACTTCTAAGTATATAACTGACAGGTGTGCACACTTGGAAAAGAAAACATCTGAAGAAGAGAAGCGGGTTCCTGAAGTCTACTCAAGGGCACACCTGTCACAAGAGGTTTCCCAGCCATAAGTAAGGTAATTCAGCTTGTTGCTCTATGGGAAGGCCTTCAGGTATATTATTATCATAAAACATTCATTGGACCACCTGAAGTCACATAGGAGTTCAGTAGAAAACCAAAGAAAATAAAACCCAGTACTTCTATATCCACAAGTATAGATAATTTGGCCCAAGTTGCTGTTAGTTTCCAAAGGACACCAGCCACAGCAAAGAAAAAAAGTTCCCTAAAATCACTGTTATTTCTCTAATTCATTATTTTTTTTTATATTTTTGTTAAAATTTTATTTATTTATTTGACAAAGAGAGACACAGCGAGAGAGGGGACACAAGCAGGGGGAGTGGGAGAGGGTGAAGCAGGCTTTCCGCGGAGCAGGGAGCCCGATGCGGGGCTCGATCCCAGGACCCTGGGATCATGATCTGAGCCGAAGGCGACGCTTAACGACTGAGCCACCCAGGCGCCCCTCTAATTCATTATTATTATTATTTAAATAACATTTGCTAGTTTCCAACTATTTGACAAGGCAATATGCTGAGAATATTCACATATACTTTCATGAGAAAACAGAGGGTTCAAAAGAAGTAACTTATACACATAGTAATTAGTAGAGTTCCTATTTTTCCCCATTACATATCTAGGTCTTGCTACATCACCACATGCAATTCAGTTATGAGCATAAATTATGGCTGCTCACACCTTACCACAGAGTAAACAGTACTCTTTAGGGAACATTTTACAAAGTTAAAAGTATGTGGAAATATTTTCCAGTATGTGAAATATTTTCTGTTACGTATTCATGCTGTGGCATGAGATAAACTTGTGTTCAATCCTTGCTTCAGCATCTACTCTCTACGTGACCTTGGGATTAGTTTAATTTGCCATGATATGGGGTGTGTTTTGAACTAAATAATGTATGTAAAATAGCATAAGACCTAGTATATAGTAAGCTCTCAAATATTAGCCCTTAGCATTATTACTAAAACCTAAGTTTTGGAGAAATTGAAACACTCATAAATTTGCTGGTGGGAAGGTAAAATGGTACAGCAGCTATAAAAAAAGTCTGGTAGTTCCTCAAAAAACTAAACATAAAATTACCATATGATCCATCAATTACACTCTTAGGTATATAGACAGGAGAAATGAAAATACATGGTCACACAAAAACTGGTACATTACTGTTTACAGAATTATTCTTAATAGCCAAAAAGGGAAAAAATTCCACATGATCATTAACTGATGATGGATTAATACAGTATGGTATTATCCATACAATGGTATACTATTTGGCAATAAAAAGAAATTAAATACTGATGCATGTTCCAATATGGATAAACCTTGAAATCACTATGCTAAATGAAAGAAGTCAGACACAAAAGGCCGTATAATTTTTATGATTCTCATTTACAAGAAATGTCCAGAATAGGCAAATCCAGAGACAGAAGTACATTATTGGTTGCCAGAGGACTGGGAGAGGGGGTTGTGATTGGGACTGTTGTTAATGGGCATGGAGATTATTTTAAGCGTAACGGAAATGTTCTGGAACTAGACAGTGGTTGTAGTTGCACAACATAGTGCATATACTAAAACCAATGAATTTACTTTAATACTACAAATGTTATGTTCTAAGAATTGCACCTCAATAAAAAAGAAAACACCAATTAACATATTAACAAGGCAAATAAAAATTAAAGATAACAACCTTAGTTTAGTTTTGAAAAATAAATATAGCCGTAGAGAAATATCTAATGCTTAAAAATGCTAAATGCCTTGCTAACAATAGACAACAATCATCCCTAGGGAGTAAAAACAATGGGTCTTTTTGAAGTTGCCATTTCGATTAAGGCCATCTACTACCAAGTTTATTCACTTTCAAAATATTTCTAAACCTGTTTCTAAGGAACCAAAGGACAGAGCCCTTGTCTTCCGTTTACTTTTGAGGGATAAATGAATGAGGTACGGTTCTGATGAGGGGGAAACACCCCAAATGAGACATATTAGGTTCTTTTCTACTCAATGTCATTATCTCTCAAGTATTTTTTTTTAAAGATTTTATTTATTTATTTGAGAGAGAGAATGAGATAGAGAGAGCATGAGAGTGGGGAGGGTCAGAGGGAGAAGCAGACTCCCCGCTGAGCAGGGAGCCCGATGCGGGACTCGATCCCGGGACTCCAGGATCATGACCTGAGCCGAAGGCAGTCGCTTAACCAACTGAGCCACCCAGGCGCCCCTATCTCTCAAGTATTAAGCCCCAGAAAAAACTGCTTATTCTAAGAAACATATTTATTTTTATATTTAACTTTTCATAAAATCAAGAACCTTTTAAGATCAATGATTACATTCAACATAATAGCATTTCTTTTTTCTTTGAAAAACCATCTCTAAATCATTAGTGTGGCATGCATTGAGGAAATCACAGAAATCAAAGAAAAACAGCAATAAATTGCCACTGTCTCTTAGAAATTATTCTGAGGCTAAAGGAAATCAACTGTGATTTCATTTAAAGGATAATTTCTTAAACCTTGGCTTTCCCATTACTTTTCAAGGCTGTTATATGGCTGCCTTCAGGCAGGTGGCAGGGCAGCAGGAAAGCCAAAGCACAGGTACTGAATATGCTGAAGGAAGGTATCTGTTTATTAACATGTTGATATTCATGATCCATGGCTAAGGTGTATAAAATTGCTCATGTGGTATCTAAAGTCATTAACAACAACAGGAAATAGAGGAGTTTCATGGAAGCATTGAGAGTTCACTTGCAGAGAAATTTCTTTGTGACTCACCAAGTTAAAAAGGAATGTGAAGCTCAATAAGGCCAAGGCCTATTCAACTAAGCAAGGAGTTAACAGATCCTAGCAGAACTCCTAGTTTCAATTTCCACTCATTGGATTTCTTTATTTTTAGGAGGGTGATTCCACTTAAAAGTAAAAAGGCACCAGCTAGATTTTCGAGTTCCCTTACACTCTAGATGATACTGGAGAATATATGCCAGCAAGTGTAGGATATGGCAATACAATGAATGCTCTTGGTTGCACTGTGTCGCTAGATACCTCTCTGTTTCCCTCTCTATCAGTTACCAAGACTTATTGATTCTGCTTTCCAAATAGCTCTCACATCCACCCTCTTCCTTCCATCCTTACTGCCGAAACCTTAACTCAGGTCTCTTCCTTGCTCAGTTGGATTATCACAATAGCTTCCTTTCACATGATCCCTGGACTTCCCCTCACTACCATTCTCTCTAGGTACTTTATATTACAGTGAGCTAAGCTATTGGTAATTTCCTAACAAATTTCTGCTCATTCTACAGGTCTTACTTAGTCCAATTGTTTTAGGGAGACGCTAACAAAAGATAACAAACAGATGCCAATGCTGAATGATTTGTAGTAGCAGTGCAGTCTACTAAGACAAGGCTTAGCAGAAGCCAGATACGTGCTCTGGACTTAAACAGAATTTTACATTAATTATATTCTACGACTTCAAAAGGAAAAGAAACAGGTCTCCATTATAGATTATGCACAATGATGCCACTAAGAGAAAGATAAAAGATCAGGAGTCTCATAACAGGGAAGGTAAAAATTCCATCAGAAAACTACCTAATACAGCTAAAGAGTACAACAAAGAAGCAAATACAGAGTTGAGCTTATCAGCAGACAACTGAAAGAAAACTGAAACTAAGTGATTATTTAAATCATCTAAAATTGATGCATGAAAGATGAAAAAAAGCACTCAAAAGATGCTTACAACCTACAAAAAAAGACAAATAGGAGGGACAATATTAGTGGTATTTTGAAGCACTAGATTCACTAAGTCCTGGGTTTGAATGCTGGCTCTGCCACTTCTGGCAATGTGAGACCAAACATGGTATTTCATGTCTCAAAATCAATTTCTTTGTGCATAAAAGAAAGTATCTATTTCAAAGGTGAGTATTAAACACAGTGCCTGGTACACAGTGAACATTCATTATAAAAACCGTATGATAGGGGCGTCTGGGTGGCTCAGTCGGTTAAGTATTCAACTTTTGACTTTTGGCTCAGGTCATGATCTCAGGGTAGTGAGATCGAGTCCCACATCGGGCTCTGCACTCAGCACAGAGTCTGCTTGTCCCTCTCCCTCTGTTCCTCCCCTACTTGTGTTCTCTCTCACTCTCTCTCTAAAATAAATAAATAAAATCTTGGGGCACCTGGGTGGCTCAGTCGTTAAGCGTCTGCCTTCGGCTCAGGTCATAATCCCAGGGTCCTGGGATCCAGCCCCACATCCGGCTCCCTGTTCGGCGGGAAGCCTGTTTTTCCCTCTCCCACACTCCCTGCTTGTGTTCCCTCTCTCGCTCCCTCTCTGTCAAATAAAAAAGATCTTTAAAAATAAATAAATAAAATAAAATCTTAAAAAAAAAAGACATATGATCGTTTCTATAATGGAGTTACATATAAATCTATGAAAGAAAATCTTCCTAGGAGAAGATCTTAAGGAGAAAGTAGTACTTGAGCTGAGATAGAAAGGATAAATTAAGTATGCCTGGAAAACAAGTTAGTAGGAAGGCATTCCAGGCAGAAGATACAGTATATGCAAAAACTCTGAGGAATGAGAAAGACAGAAGGTTCTGTGAATGGTATAGAACAGGAGCCAGATAATAGGGTGCACAGGAGAGAATGACATTAGATATGGCCGAAGAGAAGTGGCTAAACCATTAAGAGCGCTGAATACTATGACAGAATTCAGATTTCTGAGTGAATGGGAACCACTAAATCATTCTGGAAGTGATATAACAGTCACTTTTAAATCTTTGTGTTTAAAAGGTCATTCTTGTAGCAGTGAGGAGAAGGCAGTGAAAAGGTACAAGACTAAAAGCCAGGAGGCTAATTAGTAGAAGATGACGTTTCAGGTAAGAAATGATGAAGGCCTACCTGAATTAGGCCATGGCAATAAGGATGAACAGAAGACAAATCTGAGAAATAAACAGGAAGAAAAGCCAACAGAACCTGGCTATTGTATGGGTGTGGGTGGACAAGAAGGGCTTTGGGCCGATGCCCAAATCATGGCTTGGACTCAGAATGTTGGTAACATGAACACATCATGGATTCAGTATGTACAAGAGGTGTGAGGAGGAAGAGAATGAATCTGACTTTTGATATGCTGAGTTTGATTTGTTTAGGTGACACCAGTTCAATAGCCAGTAAGTTGGATATAAATGGAGATGTTTGTAATTTTGTATAAAGCCTGAGCTAGAGCTCAGGGAAGTCAGTTTATAAAACTTTTTCTAGTAATAAACTGTCAAGGAAACTTACTGATGAGACATCACACAAATATATTTGTTCAGTCATTCAGTATGCTTGGAGCTAGGTAAATGACAGTCAAAAAGGTGCACAGAGTTCTTATCTGCTTATGAACCAGCCAACAACTAGTATAAGAGATCATAAAAAACAAAGTAGTTCTGCAGCAGGTACAGATGTGTTTCTTGCTCATTCGTGTCGTTCTTATCTACCCAACTGCTAACCACCATGTGACTTTCTGGTATTTTAATTTCATAAAGGATAGATCTAAGAGAAATAGAGATACAGATGGTTGATGTGCCTTCCAGATTAGATATTCAATTTTTTCTGCAAGGGCTGATGGTAAATATTTTAGGCTTTGCATACAGTCTCTATTAAACAAACTACTCAATTTGGCACTGTAGCATGACAGCAGTCATAGATCATATGTAAACAAACAGATGTGGCTGTGTTCCAATACAACTTTATTTACAAAAACAGGCAGTGAGCTGTAGTTTGCCAACTTCTCTGGATTATCAACAGTACTCTTAATAATGCAGACAGAAGAATGCCTAAGAAGAAAATCCCTAATACAGCTTTTGGCCACGGTAAAACTTGTACTTAGATCTTCAAATTCTATTGTTAGAAAAACTATACTAGGGGTACCTGAGCGGCTCAGTGGGTTAAGCATCTGCCTTTGGCTCAGGTCATGATCTCAAGGTCCTGGGATCAAGCCCGCATCAGGCTCTGTGCTCAGCGGGGAGTCTGCTTCTCCCTCCCCCTCTTTGTTCAAGCTCGCACGCGCGCTCTCTCTCTCTCAAATAAATAAAATCTTTTTTCTTTAAAAGAAAAGCTATACTACAACTAATAACTTTATATAAATATAAATAAAGTTATTGTCAAATATTTACCAATTATACCCAACATCCATACCATGTCTGGTATCATATAAAATGTCCACTCCTGGTGATTCAGATAAGAAAATAATTATAATGTTCCTTTCTAAAATAACTTAAGGATTTATTTCTCATTGCCATAAACAGAACTTTACTGTTTTTCAGGATATAAAATCAGAAAGACCAGGCTGGGTAACTTGGTTTTGTGTCCTCTGCAAGGTTATTTAACCTCAATTCATTTATTCTTTCAAAAAATAATTATTAAACCCCTATGTGCCAAGCACTGTGGTAGGCATGATGTATATCAAAGGTCAGCAAACTTTTTCTGAAAATAGCCAGATAAAATATTTAGGCTTTGTGGGCCAAGAGCCTAAATCAAGTATATTTACAAAGGTACTTACGTATTAATAGAGAAAGCACGTCTACAATTTTTCCTGATAAAATTTAAAATATAATAGCAATTATATTAAATATGATATACTATGTCATATCTCATGTTATATACTATGCATAATATATAATAATAATTGAGTTCAACTTTTTTGTAATACAGATGTATTAATAAGAAGGATGGAATTATTTCGGGGGAGGTGGATAACTGTGCTTAACTGGAATTCAAAGTATTCTCTTTCAATAAACTGATTATAAATGTTCTTTGTGAAAAAGCATTATTGGCTCATGAGTCTTACACAAACAGGCAGGGGTGCCTAGGTGGCTCAGTTGGTTGAGCATCCAAATCTTGGTTTCAGCTCAGGTCACAGTCTCAGGGTTGTGAGATCAAGCCCTGTGTTCCAGGCTCACCATGGAGTCTGCTTGAGATTCTCTCCCTCTCCCTGGGACACCTTCTCCCTGCTCACTTTCTCTCTCAGATAGATAGATATGCAAAAATAGGCCGCAGGACATAATTTGAGGACTTTTTGATGTACATAACAGTGTTTAGGGCAGGTAGGGTCTAGTTCTCATGAATTCTGGTGAGGGAAAGAAATTTTTATAGAGGCAAATACAATTTCCTCATCTGCAAAATGGGAATAGCAATATATGGATCTACTCTGTAAGGGTTGGGTGAGAATTCACATACACACAAAGGTGCTTTCTCCTCTCCTTGAAGTAATCAGGAGAATAACAATGTAAAGTAGCCAACCAACAGAACACAGCTTTGATTCCCTATAATCATTAGGAAAAAGATGCCTCCATGCCGAGCACATCTTGATTTGTCTTCCTGTTTCACATGAAGTCATCTATTTTTACCTTCAGAATTTAATTAATAACCTACCATCCCAGGAAATACTTCTACAGTTTTTGTGGTATGGTAGCTTCAATTTACTAAATTACCATAATAGTATCTTTTATAGACCTTAAAAAGTAGGCGACAAATGTAAGCTTCAACATTATCTTAGATACTTTATTATCTGCAATAATACTTTTACTCTTGAAGCCAATATATCAGACACTATGAGGAGTGCATTTCACACATAATTTCATTAAATTCTCACAATTCTGCAAGATAAACGGTAGTTTCTCAGTTCTGTAAGATCGCATTTTCCCAGTTTTACAGATGAATCAATCTTCGTTCAGACAAGTGAGATAGTTTCCTGAGATCAACAGTACTAACAATGCAGCCCAGATTTTCTAACACCAAAATTCTCTTTCCAGCTAACTTTTCTGATTTAGTATCAAATTTAGTAAATTTGTTTAATGTTTAGCATCAAGTTAGGTTTAAAGTAAATAACTAAGTGTACTAATATGAGACTTTCATGATTCTATTTACGGGTTGTACAGAAAAGAGCATTTTTATAAAAATTTGAAAGAGGCAAAATACTTCTGTAAGCAATTTTTGGAAACTTCTAATCCTTGTTGAGTTTTCTCATCAGATTATAAATCCCTCATTAATATAATCAATCTGTATTGGTTTTCTACTGCTATATAATAAAACACAAATTTAGCATCTTTAAAAAAAAGCCCCCATTTATTATCTCCCAATTTCTGCACGTCAGAAGTCCTGTACAGCCTGGTTTGACCTGGATCCTCCGTTTATGGTCTCATAAAACTGATATTAAGCTCCTTTTTGGTAGCTCTGAGCAAAAACCCATTTCCAAACTCATTCAGATCACTGGCAAATTTCATATCCTTCTCATGCTTTCCATGCAACCCTCTACATTCTTCAAGAAGGGTAAATGTGCTGAGTCCTTCTCATGCTTTGAGTATTTCTGCCTTCTGCCTGCCTCTTCTCCTCTTAAAGGCTCATGTAATTTACACTGGGCCCATTTGGATAATCCAGGATAATCACCCTAATTTAAGGTCAACTGATTAATAAATTTAATTACTTCCATAAAGCCCCTCTTGCCATGTAACATACTCATATTCAATATAACACCAAGAGTAAAGGCACAAGGGTCAAACTTTTGCCTACTATACAACCTGTATCTGCTGTTCTAATTGCCTTCCATCAAAATTACTGAGTGGACTATTTCTCTAAGTATGCTTTCATGCTGAACATTTCCTACCTTATGACTTTTGGCTACTTGTATCTTTCAATTATTTTCCTAAGCATTACTGGTCAGAAGGAAGGGAGGAGATCAGTGCTTTTCTATTTTTTACCAGTCATAATCTTTACCACAAATACTGAAAAGATGAGAAAATTTTAAATATATTTGCATACCCCAAAACTACTTTATTCTAGATAGCACACTGCACTTAAAGCATTTACATTCTGCCTGCCATTATATTTATCTGTGTACCTACTTTGCTTTTCTGCCTTTACTGAACTCCAGACTCAAGAACATCATGTCTTATACATCCCCTTTGTGCCCTACTAAGTCCCTTATGGAGTAGGCCATCAAAAAATCTTTACTGAATAGACAGATGAAAATGGGCTAGCATTAGCAGCTGTGGGTTCTTAGCTAACTACATTTATGATTATATTCTGTGTTTACATGAATTATTTTAAGGCCTCTTCCAGCTTTTCTATTAGATTATTCTGCTCCATCTGCTACTGAGCAGTGTTTCAGGGGTCAGAGAAGAGAGCCAGCAAAAGAAAGTAAGAAAGCACAACTGGAGACGGAAAGAAACCAAGCAAAACTGAGAGAGATTTAAAAACATTCAACTCTGTGAAAGAATGATAAAAATAGGCTTGGTAAAAAAGAACTGAAGAATGTCCACTGGATGTTACAACAAGGCAAGCCTTCTTCTGACAACGTGTTTTTGGTAGCACAGAAACCGCCGGGGAAGAATCAGTGGGAAGTAAAAAAATGAATATGGCATATGTGGGCAATTATGGGGAAGCTTGACTATAATACAACGAACTTATATTTTTGGTTCAGTATTACTATTTTCAAATAAAATGTTAGTCAAAAGTTTTCAAATGGATATTCTCTAAGTTTGGATTTCGAAGAACAGTATGGAAGTAGATGTTGGAATCATGACAACCACCATGATGGTGTGGAATTTCACATTACGTTAAAATCTAAGTTATCCCTTGAACTGGAACAGTAAGGGGGAAATTACAGCACAGTCTTTCCTTCTAACATTTTTATTTTGGAGCCAACCAAATAACAAAACCTAGGTAATGACATGAGTAAGTAAATACGGTCATTTTTCCTGCTAAGGGAGTTTAAACATACATTCCAAAATAAAATAGTTTATTTACTTGAGAAATGCAAGCAAATTACTGGTGAAACTGACAATTTGCATTTCCATAAATTTTGCTTTTCAAAGTGCTTTCACAACTATCATTACTACCTGATAATCCCCCAAACTGGGACTTGGGGCTTTCTTCTTTCTCAATATTCTTTCATGTTTGTTTGCTTGTTTTTGTTTTCTTTTTTAATTTAGGTAATATCGACACCCCACATGGTGCTCGAACTCCTGACCCCAATATTATTTTATGTTCTAATTGGAAATTAGTCACAGAAATACTAAATTAATTTATCCAGGATCAAAAATTTAACAGCAAAGCTAGAACTCTTGATTTTTTTAAAAAAAAGATTTTATCTATTTATTTTAAAGAGGGAGAGAGAGAGTGTGTGTGCATGGGGGCGAGGGGGTGGGTAGAGGGAGAAGAGAAGCCCAAGCAGACTCCACACTGAGCACGGTGCCCCATGCCAGGCTCGATCCCAGGACCCCGAAATCACAACCGGAGCTGAAACCAAGAGTCAGATGCCAAATCAACAGTGCCACCTAGGTGCTCCTAGAACCCCTGATTCTTAATCCAACACTTTTTAGCCTCAATCAAGAAGTTACTACAATTTTAGAGTCTACAATAATTTACAAAAACATACTATAATATAATCAAAGCTTTAATGACCCCGGCAAATCCTTATGCAAAGGGTAATACCTAACATGCGCACATCATTTAAGATTCTACAAAACAATATTACTAACAAATTAAGAAAGATCTGGAACCCCAGGAAAGATAGATTGTAAGGATGATCCTCATTTCACAAAACAAATGTGCTCCTGGGAAAGTTACATGTGAACGCAATTTTAATCAATTCTTATGTTGAAGGAACTATGTAATTTATGAGAGCAGTTGTTTTCAACTCCCCTTCCATTTTTATTGAGCAGCACAACCACTTCCAAGAAGATATTTCGTAAGATGTTATAAAATGAACTGTGTCCCCTCAAAATTCGTATGTTGAAGCCCTAACCCCCAATTTGTCTGTATTTGGAGATAAGGCCTTTAAGGAGATAATTAACATTAAACAAGGTTATAGGAGTGGGGCTCTATAAGACTGGTGTCTTTGAGACCAGAGACCCCAAGCCCCTTCCCTGCAGTGAACACACAGAGGAAATGCCAGGTGAGGGCACAGTGATGACAAGGACTAGCATAAAAGTAGAAAGAGAGCACTCACCAAATTTGCCAACACCTTAATCTTGGAATTCTAGCCTGAAGAACTGTGAGAAAATATATTTCTGTTGTTTAAGCCACATAGGCTGTGGTATTTTGTTATGGTAGTCCCAGCAGACCAATAATACGTGAGGGTTTCAGAAGCATTTCTGGGGAAACCTTAGGGCTTCATGAAAAACAATTTGAAAACCACTGTGCTAAAGAAATTTCTTATACTGCAAATAACCACAATCTAATTAATGTTTTATGTGCATTTAACACATAATTCTCAAAGCAAACTAAGATTAAAAGCATCTGTATATTTGTTCCATAATCACAAAGCGGAACTTATTTGTATGCTGAAACTAAATTTTAAATGTCAAATCATGGGGTGCTTGGGGGGCTCAGTCAGTTTAGCAGCCAACTCTTGGATTCGGCTCAGGTCATGACCTCGGGGTCACGGGATGAGCCCGCATTGGGCTCTATGCGGGGTCTGCTGAAGATTCTCTCCCTCCGTCCTGCTCCTCCCCCCAGCTCATTCGTACACGTATGCGTGCTCTCTCTCTAGAATAAATAAAATCTTTAAATGTCAAATCATAGCAACTATGATAAAAATCCAAGTCAATAAATCAATGGTTAAAACAAATTAATGTAATTGATGATCAATAAGACACTGATGTTTGTCATATAGTCTATAAAAGCTAATTGCATAGGGTTGCGAAGTAAAACGAATTGGCTTTTAGTTTTACGCAACATGAAAAAGTGTTTTACAAATTAAAAGACTATATATAGGGCGCCTGGGTGGCTCAGTCGTTAAGCATCTGCCTTCGGCTCAGGTCATGATCCCAGGGTCCTGGGATTGAGTCCCACATCGGCTCCCTGCTCAGCGGGAAGCCTGCTTCTCCCTCTTCCACTCCCCCTGCTTGTGTTCCTGCTCTCGCTATATCTCTCTCTGTCAAATAAATAAATAAATAAAATCTTTAATAAAAAAAAAAAGACTATATATATGTTCACTATTATAATTGAAATCTGGCATATTTGCTAGAAAATAATGATAAAATGGGGACAGATTTTAAATTTCATGAAAAGTTCTACCCAAATTAAGTTAGCAAATATATGAAAGGAAATAATGAACCACAAAAGCATTAATTCTGAGTGGTAGGGATATGGACATTATAATATTCTTGTTTTTTATCTATGCACTTTACATTTTTTTAAATATTAAAAATAAAAAGATGCTGTGGGAAACTTTTTTCCCAACCTCATTTCCTTAGAAATACCACAAGGTCCTCCAAATTGAGGAAATCCCAGAGCCATGTCTGATTCTCAAGTAACTATAACTCAGTCCAAGGAGGCATATGAAACATAATTTTAAGCAGCGTAGTATCAGTCAACCTTAGCCTTTCTAACCTAGACCTTTGAACCACCTAAATTAGATCAATGGGATTCTTCAGAATAAATATTTTTAAATTCTGCTGGCATCAAAGAAAACTTAAAGTATATATGAAATTACTCTTAGAAAAATCTAAAATAATAGGCACTGAAAACTGATATCTGATAAAAATGCATTTTTGAACATGTTTGGCACCTACCATTAGTATTAGATGGCAAAACACTGAAAAACATGCATACCTCTTGAACCTCACAGAACGTGAATCTTAGTGCAGGGGTGAATGGAATGGAAGCAAGGGGGCTACATGCAAGAAGATAAATGGACAATTACAAAACAAACAGTGTATACTATTTCACATACTCTAGCCAGGTACTATATGGCCCACAAAGAAATGACATATGGAGGATAACCACAAAATACTAAGGAAACACTGAGTAAGACTCATACATACACAGGGCTTTCTGTAAGGTAAATGTTCACTCATTCATCCATTTACTGACTTAACAAATACTTACTAAGCAACAGTTAAGTGCGAGGCACTAGTTTAGATATTAAAAATGTAATAGAAAATGATAAAATTCTTGCCCTCACAGAGTTTTAATTCTACTGGAGAAAGACTTAAAAACGTAAAACTGATGATTTTAGAGAGTAATTAACTTCCAGGAAGGAAATAAAACAAGGTGATATATTAAGAGAGTGGTAGAACACTCAAGGGCAAAGCCTACTTCAAATAGTCATACAAAGGACCAAAGAGCCAGAAATAGCATGACCATTCTAGAAACCAAAAATAGTCTGTAAGGCAAAATATAGTACATACTGATGAGATCAATATAGAGAATAGCAAAAAAAGAACCCAGAGGAGAAAGTGGAGCCATCACATCAAGAACTCTATTGCTATGTTAAGAAATTATTTTCTATTCAGAAGACAACAAGGACTCCTACATTAAGGAATTAAAGCAAAGGAGAAAGATCACTCTGATTTTCACTTTATCACTGTAATTGTGATAAGTGGACTAGACACAGGGAAACCAGCCTGGAGTTTCCTATAATAATCCAAGTAAGAGAAAATGGCATCAACTAGGGCAGAGACAGCAAGGGTTGCATAGACTGAACTGAAAAAGATCAAGAAGGCTAAATCAGGATGGGGTAACCAGGTGATGGGCATTGGAGAGAACATGTGTTGTAATGAGCACTGGGTATTATATAAGAGTGATGAATCGGGAGACCTGTACCCCTGAAACAAACACATTGTTAATTAATTGAATTTAAATAAAAAAAAAAAAAATTAGGGGCGCCTGGTGGCTCAGATGGTTAAGCGCCTGCCTTTGGCTCAGGTCACGATCTCAGGTTCCTGGGATCGAGCCCCCCGCATCAGGCTCCCTGCTCAGCGGGAAGCCTGCTTCTCCTTCTCCCTCTACTGCTCCCCCTGCTTGTACTCTCTCACACTCTCTGTCAAATAAATAAATAAAATCTTTAAAAAAAAAATTTTTTTTTTTAAAAAAGAAGGCTAAATCAATCAGGACTTGGTAATATTCTAAACGTGAAGGACAAAAACAAACAAACAAAAAAACCCACCCAGAATGACCATCAGGTTTGTTTAAATGACTGAAAAGACAATGGTACCATCTACCAAGCCAAGGAACAATAAAACCCTAGGTTACAAAAAACTACAGTTGACCCCTGAACAATGCAGGCATTAGACATTCCAATCCTGTGCACATTTAAAAATCTGCATATAACTTTTGACTCCCCCAAATCTTAAATACTAACAGCCCACTACTGACCAGAAGCTTTACCTAAAACATGAAAAGTCGATTAACACATATTTATATTACATTTAGAGATAAGAAAATGTTACAAAAATCATAAGGAAGTGAAGATATACTTACAGTACTATATTGTATTTATTTTAAAAATTCTGCATGTAAGTGGACAGGTGTACAAACCCACATTTTAAGGGTCAACTATATTACAAATTTAACACCAAATCTACCCAAGTTCTGGTTTTCTATTACTAACTTGAATACATTGCTAAGAATAAGTATTTCTCTTTGGGTCTTAATATCTTCATCTGTTGCCATTCTGACTTCCTCACTTGGGCTCCTACTGGCCACTGTCTGAAGTCATGTCTGTGCTGACGCCCCTGCTGCTGAGAGGCCTGACAGGCCTAAACCGGCAGCTCCTGGTGCTGTGGGCCCAGATGGATTCCAAACCACCACGGGAGCAGCTGGGGGCCATGGATGTCACCACTGGGCTCACCTCCTGCTTCCTTTCTTCTTGTCATCAGGCTGGGTCCTGTCACATCTGGAGACCTACAAGAAGCGGGAGTGAAAGGGGCTGTGCTGTCCCTTACCCTGTGATCTGACCACCCCTGGCCTGTCCTGATCATGTCTGCTACACTCCTGGCCGGCCTTCCCTGGATCATGTCTTTCAATTACAGTGACCTCTTCTGCAATCATGACCTCTCCATTTCTCCTCTGTGACATCCTGGGACCAAATATATTGGCCCTGCTCAGTAAGGGCCCCCTTATAACAATATAGTCTAGTTAAACCTTGAAAAAAATATATCTTTATCTGTTAAATCAAGAGCTCTGAAAGTAAGAAGTCAGGATTTAGTTTGGAAAATGAGGAGTCAAGGATGATACTTAGATTTCTGGTTTGGGTAAGCAGATGGGGGTGTTGGTGCTCTTTAACCAAAGGTATTAGTCAGGGTAGTCTAGGTTATCCTGCAGTAAAAATAACCATAAATCTCAACCATTCACAACAGTGGTTGGCAAACTATGGCCCATAGACTGAATGCTTGTTTTTGTAAATGAAGTTTTATTATAATACAGCCATATCCATTCATTTAGGAATTGTCTGTAGCTTTGATGGAGACTATAAAGAACAAAAGTCTAAAAGATCTAGTATCTGACCCTTTAAGAAATACTGTGCTGATCCCTCAGTTACAGCAACAAAAGTTTATTTCTGGCCTACACTATATGTTGATGACAGGTTAGCAGTGGCTTTGTAACCTATCATTTTCACCCCAAAATGGGCAGCAATGACTTAAAAAAAAATTCTGCATACAAATCATCATAGCAAAGGGAATAGAGAACATGGAGAATATCTACTGCTCTTAAAGCTTCTGCTGGGGGTTTGGGGGAAAGAAGCTTCTGCTCAAAAGTGTAACATTATCACTTTTCCTTGCATTTCATGGGAATAAAAACAAGTCACATGTCCATGCCTGAATTCACTACCAGGGGGATATATACTCTTCCCAAAGGGAGGAAAACCAAATCTTGTTTAGTTGTCCCAAACAAATCTGCTCCCTCTGACCCATTTTCCAGAGTTTACGACGCTAAGGAAGGGTTGATATTCTCTAACCTACTTTACAAATAGGTATGATTATGTGACTGTGCTCTTCCTAAAAGAACAACAGAAGTGAAGTATGCAAATTCTGCCTCACTTCTTAAAAGAAAATTGTTTGGGGGCGCCTGGGTGGCTCAGTCATTAAGCGTCTGCCTTCGGCTCAGGTCATGATCCCAGGGTCCTGGGATGGAGCCCCACATCGGGCTCCCTGCTAGGCGGGAAGCCTGCTTCTCCCTCTCCTACTCCCCCTGCTTGTGTTCCCTCTCTCGCTGTGTCTCTCTCTGTCAAATAAATAAATAAAATCTTTAAAAAAGAAAATTGTTTGCCCTATACTTTCTTTCCCCTTCCTGCAGCTTGAAGCACATTCTACAACAAAGAAAAGTAAAATACCCTATGGTGGAACAATAAAATGTGAAGAATCTGGATCTCTGAATAACCTCATTAAACACAGTTGTTCCAGGGGTAGTAAAGTCAGATTGTTTAATAGAGACAAATAAATTTATTGCCTATTTAACCAATTATATTTTGGAGTCTCTTTCTTACAGCAGTTTAGTCTCTACCTAATGTTGATTCATTAGCATTTTTTTCAAAGCAGATGTTCAATATGTAGTTGAGTATACTTAGCCTTTGAACTAAGATTCAGGATGAAAATATAAGTCATTAAAACATGGGGTTTTAAAGTCATGGGAATAGACAAGAATACCCAATGAGAATATATAAAATGATACTAGAGGAAGGTCTAGAACAGACCTCTATAGTATAAAAACTTTCAAGAGCTTAGACAAAAAGAAAGATCTGGGAAAGGAGACTAATAGGGGTAAAAAGGAAAATCAGGAAACTACTGTAGGAAAGCAGCTAAAAGAAAAGAGTGTCATGAGGAAAGATCAGAGAAATTAAAAAGATGTGGAATAAAAAGTATCACCTTTTATGGATTTACTTCCCATCATTGCCCTCCACCCCCAGCTTTGGTTATGAGCCAAATCCAGTAACTTTATGCTAACAAAGAGAATATGGCAAAAGTGATAGTACGCTGTGGCTAAGATTTGGTTACAAAAAGATCATGACTTTTGTCTTCGGCCCTCTCTCTCACCCACTGGCTCTGGTGCAATGTGGTAAGCAGCCCCCATGGAGAAGCAATGCCCTATGTAACTGCCAATGCTCTGAGGTGCCCTGTGGACAAACCATGACAAGAAACCGAATACTGTCAATAGCCATGTTATTGAAATCAGAAGGGATTCTCCTCCAGTTCTGCCTTCACGTGAGACTGCATGCCAGGCTACCAGCTTGACTGCAGCCTAATGAGAAACTCTGAGCCAGAGGTATCCCGGTAGGTCCCATTCAAATTCCTAACACACAGAAATTGCAAGAGAATAAATGTTTGATGTTCATGTTTTGTTTTTTAATATTTACTTATTTATTTATCAGAGAGAGAGGGCGCGAATACACACAAGCAGGAGGAGCAGCAGGCAAGGGAGAAGCAGGCTCCCCACTGAGCAAGGAGCCCCATGTGGAGCTCAATCCCAGGTCCCTGCAATCATGACCTGACTGACTTATTTCACTTAGCATTATAAGTTCTAGCTCCATCCATGTTGTTGCAAATGGCTAGATTTCATTCTTTTTTATGGCTAAATAATATTCCATTGTGCACACGCATGTGCGCACACACACACACCACCTTTTTATCCATTTATCTATCAGTGGGCACTTGGGCTGCTTCTGTATCTTGGCTATTGTAAATAAAGCGGCTATAAACACAGGGGTGCATGTATCCCTTTTAATTAGTGTTTTTGGATTCTTTGGGTAAATACCCAGGAGAATGGTTGCTGGATCATACAGTAGTTTTATTTTTAACTTTGTAAGGAAGCTTTTCGACAGTGGCTGCACCAGTTTGCTTCCCACCAACAGTGCAAGAGGGTTCTTTTTTCTTCACATCCTCACCAATGCCTGTTGTTTCTTGTGTTGTTGATTTTAGCCATTCTGACAGTTGTGAGGTGTTATTTCATTGAAATTTTGGTTTGCATTTCCCTGATAATAAGTGATGATTAACATCCTTTCATGTGTCTGTTGGTCATCTGTATTTCTTCTTTGGAGAAATGTCTGTTCATGTCTATTGCCCATTTTTAATTGGGTTAATTATTTTTGCATATTCAGTTTTTTTAAGTTCCTTATATATTTTGGATACTAACCCTTTATCAGATATGTCATTTGCAAACATCATCACCCATTCCACAGGTTGTCTTTCAGTTTTATCCACTGTGTCCTTTGCTGTTTGGATGCTTTTATTTTATTAAGTCCCAACAGTTTATTTTTGCTTGTTTCCCTTGCCTCAGGAGACGTATCTAGAAAAAAAGTTGCTATGGCCCATGTCAAAGAGGTTACTATGGTTTCAGGTCTCACAGTTAGTTATTTAATCCATTTTTAATTTATGTGTCTGGTGTAAGAAAGTGATCCAATTTCTGTCCAGTTTTCCCAACACCATTTGTTGAAAAGACTGTCTTTTTCCCCACTGCACATTCTTTCCTACTTTGTCAAAGATTAGCTAACCATATAGATATGGGTTCATTTCTGGGTTTTCTATTCTGTTTCATTGATCTATGTGTCTATTTCAGTGCTAGTACCATACTGTTTTGATTACTACCGCTTTGCAATATAACTTGAAATCAGGAATTGAGATGCCTCCAGCTTTGCTTTTCTTTTTCAAGATTGCTTTGGTTAGTCAGGATCTTTTGTGGTTTCATACACATTTCAGACCTGTTTATTCTAGTTCTGTGAAAAATGCTGTTGGTATTTTGGTATGGATTACATTAAAGGTGTAGATTGCTTTGGGTAGTTTATAGACATTTTAACAATATCTGTCCTTCTAATCCATGAGCATGGGATGTCTTTCCATTTCTTTGTGTCATCTTCAATCTCTTTCATCAGTGTTTTATAGTTTTCAGAGTAAAGGTCTTTTACCTCTTTGGTTAGGTTTATTCCTAGGTGTATTATTATTTTGGGTGCAATTGTAAATGGGATTGTTTTTTAATTTCTCTTTCTACTGCTTCATTATTGGTGTATAGAATCACAACAGATTTTCCTGTACACTGATTTTGTATCCTGAAAATGTATGGAATTTGTTTATCAGTTCTAGCAGTTTCTTGGTGTAGGTTTTCAGGTTTTCTAGATATAGTATCATGTCATCTGCAAATAATGAAAGTTTGACTTCTTCCTTAACCAATCTGGATGCCTTTTATTTCTTTTTGTTGTCTGACTGCTGTGGCTAGGACTTCCAGTAGTATGCTGAATAAAAGTGGTGAGAGGGGAAATCCTTGCCCTGTTCCTGATCTTAGGGGAAAAGCTCTCAGTTCTTCCCCACTGAGGATGATGTTAGCTGTGGGTTTTTCATATATGGCCTTTATTATGTTGAGGTATGTTCCCTCTAAAATTCTGTTGAGGGTTTTTATAATGAATAGATATTGTATTTCTCAAATGCTTTTTCTGTGTCTATTGAAATGATAATATGGTTTTTATCCTTTCTCTTATTGATGTAATGTATCATGTTGATTGATTTGCATATATTGAACCACCCTTGCAACCCAGGAATAAATCCCACTAGATCATGGTGAATGTTTTTTTTTAATGTATTGTTGGATTCGGTTTGCTAGTATTTTATTGAGGATTTTTGCATCTATGTTCATCAGGGATATTGGCCGGTAGTTCTCTTTTATAGTGGTGTCTTTATCTGGTTTTGGTATCAGGATAATGCTGGCCTCATAGAATGAATTTGGAAGTTTTCCTTCCTTTTCTATTTCTTGGAATAGTTTGAGAAGAATAGGTATTAACTCTTCCTGAAATGTTTGGTAGAATTCGCCTGTCAAGCCATCTGGTCCTGGACTTTTGTTTGTTGGGAGGTTTTGGATTACTAATTCCATTTCTTTTTCTTTTTTTTATTATGTTAATCACCATACATTACATCATTAGTTTTTGATGTACTGTTCCATGATTCATTGTTTGCATATAACACCCGGTGCTCCATGTAGAACGTGCCCTCTTTAATACCCATCACCAGGCTAACCCATCCCCCACCCTCCTCCCCTCTAGAACCCTCAGTTTGTTTTTCAGAGTCCATAGTCTCTCATGGTTCGTCTCCCCCTCCAATTCCCCCCCCTTCATTCTTCCCCTCCTGCTATCTTCTTCTTTTTTTCACTGCTGATAACTGGTCTGTTCAAATCTTTTTCTTCCTATTTCAGTTTGGGTAGTTTGTATGTTTCTAGGAACTTAGCCATTTCTCCTAGGTTGTTCAATTTGTTGGCATAGAGTTTTTTCATAATATTCTTTTATAATTGTTTGTAAATTTGCAGTGTTGACTGTTATTTCTCCTCTCTCCTTTATGATTTTGAGTCCTTTCTCTTTTATTTCTTGGTAAGTCTGGCTAGAGGTTTATCAATCATTGATTTTTTTCAAAGAACCATCTCCTGGTTTCATTAATCTGTTCTTTTGGTTTTTGTTTTAGTTTATCATTTATTTCTGCTCTAATCTTTATTATTTCCTTCCTTCTACTGGTTTTAGGTTTCATTTGTTGTTCTTTTTTATAGCTCTCTTAAGTGTAAGGTTAGGTTGTTTGAGCTTTTTGTCTTTTTTTTTTTAATAAAGATTTTATTTACTTATTTGACAGAGAGAGAGACACAGCAAGAGAGGGAACACAAGCAGGGGGAGTGGGAGAGGGAGAAGCAGGCTTCCCATGGAGCAGAGAGCCTGATGTGGGGCTCGATCCCAGGATCCTGGGATCATGACCTGAGCCAAAGGCAGATGCTTAACAACTGAGCCACCCAGGCACTCCAAGTTTTTTGTTGCTTCTTAACATACACTGCTACTATAAACTTTCTGCTTAGAACCGCTTTTGCTGCAACTACAGGTTTTGGACCATTATGTTTCCATTTTCATTTGTTCCAATGTACTTTTATTTCTTCTTTTATTTCCTGGTTGACCCATTCATTGTGTAGCATGTTATTTAACCTCCATGTATTTGTGATCTTTCTAGATTTTTTCTCCTGGTTGATTTCCAGTGTCACAGCATTGTGGACAGAGAAGATGCATGGTATGACTTCAATCTTCTTCAATTTGTTGAGACTGATTTTATGACACCAATATGTATCTATTCTGAAGAACATTCTGCGCACACTTGAAAAGAACGTGTATTCTGCTGTTTTAGGATAGAATGTTCTGAATGTATCTGTTAAATCCATCTGCTCCAGTGTGTCATTCAAAGCCACTGTTTCCCTGTTGATGTTCTGATTGGATGACCTGTCAATTGATGTAAGTGGGGTATTAAAGTCTCCTAGTATCCACTGTATTACTATTGATTAGTTCCTTAGGTCTGTTAACTTTTTATGTATTTGGGCGCTCCTATATGGGGTATATTTACATAAATATTTACAATTATATCTGCTTGTTGGATTGTCCCCCTTTATTTATATCAAGTCCTTCTTTATGTCTTGTTACAGTCTTTGTTTTACAGTTTGTTTTGTCTGATATGAATATTGCTATTCAGGCGTTCTTTTGACATCCATTTGCATGATAGAGGTTTCTTCATTCCCTCACTTTCAATCTGCAAGTGTCTTTTGGTGTAAAATGAGTCTCTTGTAGGCAGCATATAAATGGGTCTTGTTTTTTTAACCCATCCTGTCACCTTATGTCTTTTCACTGGACTATTTAATTCATTTACATTAGATGCAATTAGTGATAGATATTTATTGCCATCTTATTACCTTTTTTGTGGTTGTTTCTGAAGATTTTCTCTGATCCTTTTTTGTCTTTCACATTTTGCTGATTTTCTTTATTGATATACTTGGTTTTTTTTCTTCATTCTTTGTAGGTTTATTAGGGCTTTCCAATATACGGTTACCATTAGGTCTTCTCGACAACCTCTTGTGCATATAGCAGCCTACATTAAGTTGATGGTCATTTAATTTTGAACCCACTTTTTTCTTCTCTCCTCCCTAGATTTTAGGGGTATGTTACTAATTTTTTTTTTTTTTTTAAGTAGGCTCCATGCCCAGCATGGAGCCCAAGGTGGGTCTTGAACTCATGACCCTGAGGATCAAGACCTGGGCTGAGATCAAGAGTAGGATGCACTTATACCACTCGTGTAGGTGATGTTACTATATTTTAAAATTTTTTTGTGAATATCTTGACTTATTTTTTTTTACAGAAATATTCATTTTTCCCTGCTTTTGTGTTTCCTACCTTTATAATATATCCCCTTTCCATTCAAAGAGTCCCCTTTAATATTTCTCGCAGGGCTGGTTTAGTGGTCATGAACTCCTTTACTTTTTTTTTTTTTAAAGATTTTATTTATCTTTGAGAGAGAGAGAAAGCATGTATGGGGGCGGGGGTGGGGAGGGACAGAGGGAGAAATAGACTCTCCACTGAGCAGGGAGCCCGACGAGGGACTCAATCCCAGGACCTTGGGATCATGACCGGAGCCAAAGGCATACACTTAACTGAATGAGCCACCCAGGTGCCCGTGAACTCCTTTATTTTTTGTTTATCTGAGAAACTCTTCATTTCTCCTTCTATTCTGAATGATAGCCTTGCTGGATAGAGTATTCTTGGATGCAGATTTTTTTAATTCAACACTTTGAATGAATATATAATGCCACTCCCTTCTGACTTGCAAAGATTCTGCTGAAAAATCTCCTGCTAGCCTTACGGGTTTTCCCTTGTAAGTTACTGAATTCTTTTGTCTTGCTGCTTTTAAGATTTTATACTTGGCAAATTTATTTATTTATTTTTAAAAGATTTTATTTATTTGACAGAGAGAGACACAGCGAGGGAGGGAACACAAGCAGGGGGAGTGGGAGAGGGAGAAGCAGGCTCTCTGCTGAGCAGGGAGCCTGATGCGGGCCTTGATCCCAGGACCCTGGGATCACAATCCAAGCCGAAAGCTGATGCTTAACGACTGAGCTAATCAGGCACCCCTATACTTGGCAAATTTAATTACAGTATGTCTTGGTTTGGGTCTGCTTTTGTTGATTTTGATGGAATTCTCTGTGCCTCCTGGATCTGGATGTCTGTTTCCTTCCCCAAATTAGGGAAGTTTTCAGCTATCATTTCTTCAAATCAATTTTCTGCCTCTTTTCTCTCTCTTCTTTTTCTGGGATTACTATAATATGAGCGTTATTATATTTGATGAGTCACTGAGTTTCCTAAGTCTATTCTTGTTTTATGTAATTCTTTTTTTCCTCTCTTTTGTTCAGTTTGATTACTTTCCATTACTTTGTCTTCTAGGTCGCTAATTTCTTCCTCTTCTTTTCCATCCTGCTATGCATTCCATCAAGTGTGTTTCTGAACTCATTTTTTAAGCCCTTTATCTCTTCTATGTTGTTTCTTATCTCTATGTTAAGAGTCTCACTCATGTTTTCCACTCTTTTCTCAAGTCCAGTGAGCCTCTTTGTGATCATTGCTTTAAATTCTCTATTAGGCATGTTACTTATATCTGTTTTGCTTATATCTCTGGCCATGCCTTGTCCTGTTCTTTCATTTGGGATCTCAATTTGTCTGCCTCTCTGTGTCTGTTTCTGAGTGTTAAGAAAGTATGCTAAGTCTTCTGCTCTTCAGAGTAGTGACTTTACAAAGAGGAGGTACTGGAGTACCCTGCAGTGTAATGTCCCCTATTCACCAGAAACTGGCACTTCAGGAGAGTATCTTATGTGTGTTGCTTACTTACTGATATCATTTTGATAACTAATAATGCTGAGCATATTTTAATATGTTAATTGGATGTTATGGTATTCCATTTTGTTAAGCGCTTTATCAAATTTTGATTTCCAACAAAAGCAGGACTTGAGATGAGATCAAACAGTTCATTTGGAAAGTGATCCAAGGAAGGCCTCAAAGAGCAGACATGCAAATCCAAACAATCATAGAACTTGTTTCATATTGGTGACCAGCCACAGTATCAATCTGGAGTACTCTGCTTCTTTCTTTCATGTTTCTTTGTCCTCTTTGTACTAGGGACAGTTTCAGACTTCACCCAGAAAACTTCAACCAATGGACATCAGGGAGAACACAGTTTGCGATGTGCTAAGCATTAGGCACAGCTCGGAGACTTGATATTCGTTGTTTTCACCAGCTAGGTTCTGAAGCCATGTGTCATGAAAGCAATACAAAACTAATACAAAGTGGAAAAGGGAGGATGGGTGAAAGCTAAAGAGAAATAAAAAATTAACAAAGAGTTTATTGTTCTTTAATAAAATAGTAGAGACTTTAGCATTCAAAAAGGATAAGGGAAAAATATCTATCTGTACTTAGGTGTGTGTTGTACATAAATTTTATTTATAGGGCAGCAAAAGTCTTAAAAATCAGAAAAAAAGGAAAATCAGAAAAGATAGTAGATATAAGTATGAAATTAGCAAACCTCACTAAATACCTAAGTAGAAAAATTATTTTTTAATATTGAAGGACCTTTTCTACATCCATACACACACATATACATCCACACACACACACGTTAAGTGAGGCCATAAAAACAAGTGTCAACAAAATTAATGATCAAAAATCATACAAAGTATGTTCTACATAATGGAATGAAATTAGAAACCAGTAACAGGAAAAGGAATTGGCAAAATTTACATGTATGTGGAAATTAAACAACATACAACCAAATAATAGGTCAAAGAAGGAATCACTAGAGAAACGGGAAAATAGTTTGAGATGAAAGAAAATTAAATGTAACATACCAATTTATGGAATGAAGCTAAAGCAGGGAGTAAAGATGGAATATAATAGCTGAAAATGTCTATGTTAAAAAGAGGAAGATCTCAAATCAATAACCTAAACTTCCACCTTAATACCAGAAAAGAGCAAACTAAACCCAATGGAAATTAAAGGAAAGAATAAAATAGAAAAAAAATAGGGAAATTCAATAAAACCATAAAGTGATTTTTAAAAGATCAACAAAATTGATAAACCTATAGCTATGCTGACCAAGAAAAAAAAGAACATGCAAAATTAGTAAAATAAGGAAAGAGGGGATATTACTACTACCTATACATAAATAAGATTACAAATGAATACTATGAACAATTGAATGCCAATAAGCTAGATAAGCTAAATAAAATGAACAATTTCCTAGAGAGACACAAGCTATTGAAATTGATTCAAGAAGAAATACAAATCTGAACTTATAGAAGAAACCAAGTAAACAAACAAAAACAAAACTTCCAACAAAGAAAAGCCCAAACCCAGATGGTTTTACTGCTAGATTCTAATAAATGTTTAAAGAATTAACATTAATACTTCATGACACTTACCAAAAAAAAGAGGAAATAATTCGCAACTAATTCTATGAGGTCATAGACATCTCAAGAAAACACCACATCAGTATCCCTTAAAAATATAGACACAAAAATCCTCAACAGTAAATTAGCAAACCAAATCTAGCAACATATAAAAAGGTTTATGAACCATGATAAAATGGGATTGATTACAGGATTGCAACTGTTTCAACATATGAAAATTAATTAAATTAATACATCATGTTAATAAAAGAAAAAACCACAAGGTTATCTCAATAGATGCAGAAAAAACATCTGACAAAATCTAATACCCTTCATGATAAAAATACTCAACATACTAGGAAGAGACTTTTCTCAACCTGATAAAGAACATCTATGACGTATCTAATATCATATTAAATCTTAAAATATTGAAAAGCTTCCCCCTAGGATCAGAAACATGACATCTCCTCTCATCATTTCTATACAACAGTGTACCAGAAGTTCTAATGAATGCAATTATGCAAGAAAAAGAAATAAAGGGTCTCCAGATTGCAAAGGAGAAAGTAAAACTATCTAGATGTGCAGATGACATAATCTTATATACAGAAGATATTAAAAATCCACAACAAAACTATTTGAGCTAATAATCAAGTCTGGCAAAGTTGCAAGATACAAAAATTAATTGTATTTCTAACATTAGCAATGAATGATATGAAAATGAAATTAAGAAAAGAATTACATTTATAACAGCATCAAAACCAAGAAAATACTAAGGAATTGAACAAATTAAGTGTAATACTGGAATCAGTAAACTACAAAATGTTTTTGAAAGGAATTAAAGACCTCAATATTTTGAAAGACATCCTATTTTCATGGATCAGATTTATTTTTGTTAAGAAGCTAATACTCCCCAAATTTATATATAGATTATACCTAACCCTATCTAAATCACAGCTAGCATTTTTACAGAAATGAACAAGCTGATACTTAAACTCATTAAGAAAATGCACGGGAAACAGAACAGCCAAAACAATATTGAAAAAGAACAATTTCAAAATTTATCACAAAGCTATAGTAATCAAGACAGTATGGTACTGGCATAAATGATGACATATAATAAGACAATAGAGGGGCACCTGGGTGGCTCAGTCAGTTAAGCACCAGCCTTCAGCTTAGGTCATGATCCCACGGTCCTGGAATCAAATCCCGCATGGGGAAACCTGCTTCTTCCTCTCCCTCTGCCATCCCCCCCCGCAACTTGTACACTCTGGCTTGCTCTGTCAAATAAATAAATAAAATCTTTAAAAAAAAAAAAAAAAGACAATAGAACAAAGACTTCAGAAATAAACCCTTATGTTAATGGTCAACTGACTTTCTACAAGAATGTCAAGGTAATCAAATATGGGAAAGAATGGTCTTTTCAACAAATGGTAATGCAACAAGTGGGTATCCACATGCAAAAGGATCTAGCTGAACCCCTATTTTCTAAAATATACAAAAATTAACTTAAAAGAGACCATAGATCTAAACATAAAAGTCAAACGTACAGAACTGTTAGTATAGATTATAGGATTATATCTTCATGATCTTGGGTTGAGCAATGGTTTCTTAGTTATGACACCAAAGCACTAGCCACAAAGGAAAAAAATATATTGGATTTCATCAAAATTAAAACTTTTGTGCATGAAGAACATTACATAGATAGTAAAAAGACAACACACAAAATGGGAGAAAATGTATGCAAAATCATATACCTGGTAAGGGTCTAGTATGCACAATATATAAAGAGCTCTTTAAACTCAAGAACAAAAAGACAAACAACCAACTAAACAATGTAGGACAGGAGTAGGTATTTTTCCACATTTTCCCAAAGATATACAACAGCCAACAAGCATATGAAAAGAATGCTCACCATCATTTAGTCATAAGGAAAATGCAAATCAAAACCACAATGAGAACACTTTACACTCACTAAGATGGTTAAAATCAATCAACCAATCAATCAATCAATCATAAGTGTTGGTGAGGAAGGATGTGGAAAAGTTGGAACCCTCATAAATCCTTAGTGGTAATGTAAAATGGTGCAGCTCTGGAAAACAGTCTGGCAGTTCCTCAAACAGTTAAACACAGAATTACCATATGACCCAGCAATTCCACTCTAGATATAAGAAATAAATCACATGTCTACCCAAACCTCTATGTAAGTGTTCATAGCAACACTTTTCATAAGAGCCAAAAGATGTAAACAAGCCAAATATCATAAACTGGTAAGTCAATAAATAAAAAGTGGTATATGCATATGATGGAACATTATTCAGGCATAAAATGGAACAAAATACTGGGGCGCCTGGGTGGCTCAGTCAGTTAAGCACTGACTCTTGACCTCAGCTCAGGTCTCAATCTCAGTCGTGAGTTCAAGCCCCACATTGGGCTCCATGCTGGGCGCAGAGCCTACTTAAAAAAAAAAAAAAAAAAAAAAAGGAACAAAGCACTGATTCTTTCTAAATTTCTGACCCAGAGAATCAGTGGGCTGATTAAAATGATTATTGTTTCATGTCACTTAATTCGGAATGGTGTATAATACAGCAAAGATAACTGGAAAAGCACATGTGATTTTTATAGTAAAAACAAGCCAACTCTTGTTCCCTGATGGTTCCTCTTTTCATAGTGCTCTAAAGTCACATATACAACCCCCCACAAAAGAAAGCAGATATGAAAATACATGGGTATATAAACACGTATATTTTTTATAACATAAGAAAATTACATCGTTTTCAAAATACCAAAAAATATCACCTAACATTCTGGTATGTTATAGAATTCAAAATACTCCCAAAGATATCATGGAGGTAGGTATATACAACAGCTTAGGCTTCCAAAAGCTGTGTAGTTTTCAAAGTTTGAATGCAATTTCAGACAATTTTTCCTGAATGGTCTTGCCTTTAATAGGGTTTATCATACAGCAACACTTTTCTGATTTCCCAGGTTGTTCTCACTGAGAATAGATTTGGCCTTATTGGTAACTTTGAAGCCTCCTATATTTGACTTAAAGGTGTTATGACATTTTACCTTTTAAGTAACAGACAAATTCTGGCTCTGTCTATGCATACTGTGTGATCTCAAAGAAAAATGACAACTTTCTTTGCCTTATCTATGTCTTACTTGATTCAATCAGGGTGATTCTAAGGATTAAATGAGAGAAGACATGAAAAGTCCTGGGCACACAGTGTTAGGCACAAAAGAAACAGAACACCTCTGAAACCTAACCTTAAGACTCAAGACTATGGCTTAGTAGCTGCAGAAGAGAATCACATACTAATAGTAATTATATGGATTTCTAAGTCTTATTTTGCAATTTTTAGTAGACCATTTTAAAAGTTAAGCATATTATGAAACACATCAATTTATGCTAGATAAAGTAATATTTCAGTAACAGAGGTTAATTTTTAATATGTACCTTGATTAAATATTTTTCCCATCTGTCTGCTGTAACAGATTTGCCAATCTTCCTCATCAACTTCAAATGGAGCTCCACCAATTCTTTCGGTACTTAAAAAAAGAAAAAAATACTGTTAGCCAGCAGAATAAAATGTTTATAAACATTTAAGATGATAAAAAAAGAACTTTCCCAGGGCACCTGGGTGGCTCAGTCAGTTAAGCGTCCTTTGGCTCAGGTCATGATCCCAGGAATTCTGGGGATTGAGTACCTGCTTCTCCCTCTCCCTGCTGCTCCCCTTGTTTGTGCTCTCTCTCTCTTTGCCAAATAAATAAATAAAATCTTTAAAAAAAAAAAAAAAGAACTTTCCCCAACCCTGAATACGTTTTCAAAATAGATGATGTTGATTTTAGCTATCTCTTAAACCCTGAATCAGAAAAGACTAAACTAGGGCAGGAAATAACTGAAAACCACTCTCTTAAAGATGAGAAGGAATATTCATTCACATTTTCTTTCAAAGTATTATCAAGTAAGAATGAACCTGAGGGGCGCCTGGGTGGTTCAGTTGGTTAACTGTCTGCCTTCGACTCGGGTCATGATCCTGGGGTCCTGGGATTGAGCCCCACATTGGGCTCTCTGCTCAGTGGGAAGCCTGCTTCTCCCTCTCTCTCTGACCCTCCACCCTGTTCATGCTCTCACTCACTCTCTCTCAAACAAATAAATAAAAAATCTTAAAAAAAAAAAGAAAAGAATGAACTTGAATGTAATCTGTGGATTTTTAGAGTGATAATGATGTGTCAATGTAGGTTCATCAATTGTAACAAATGTACTTCTGTGGTGCCAGGGTGTGGATAGTGGGGAGGTTCTATGTGTTGGGGAAGAGGGTACATGTGAACTCTCTGTACTTTGTGCTCTTTATTTCTGTGAATCTAAAACTGCTCTAAAAAATAAAGCCCATAAAAAAAAAAAAATACCATCAAGTAAAAGCCTTTAACCATACAAGTAAAATTTCTACTAGTATTTATTTCTCTTAACACATATTTGGAATAATTTACTGATCCTGCAAACCAAGACACAGATCCAATCCACAGAGTTAGGAAAGAATCAGGGAATATAAATCCCAAGTTGATAGATATCTCAGAAATAGAGTCTAATGGTTTTCAAACTATTTCACAAAACTACTCTTTCAATCTAT
Source organism: Mirounga leonina (assembly GCF_011800145.1). Classification (NCBI taxonomy): domain Eukaryota; kingdom Metazoa; phylum Chordata; class Mammalia; order Carnivora; family Phocidae; genus Mirounga; species Mirounga leonina. Next base: position 17,608,781 of record NW_023270852.1, read on the forward strand.
ACCTTCTCTAAGTGCTAAAGTCCTTTATAGCATCCCTATGGATCTTCACTTGACAACCTTTAGGACAGAAAATTGACTTATCTTCTCAAGTTCTAGTTATTAGAAAGTTAGCCTTAGATGTGGTCAAAATCTGCCTTCCTACACCTTCCTTCCCTGGTTCTTACTCTTATTCTCTAGCTTCAAAGATAATACTTTCAATTCCTCTTCTGCTGGAACTTTCAAATATTTGAAGATTGTTTTATCTTCCCTCAGGTTTTCTCTTCTAACTGTAAACAACCAGAGTTCCATATATCCCTTGGGCATGATCTGATTATGTTGTTTAATTATATGAGTTAGACTCGAGGGAAATAAAGGACACACACATATGCCTATCAAATTTAGCATTTCCCAAATACCAAATACCACTAGTAACCTAAGAGAAACTGGAGGTATACTCTCTAAAAAGGTTCTATAATCAAGTACAATAGAAAAATACTGAATCCAAAAAAAGGTTGTTTTGTTGTTGTTGTTTTACTGCAAGACTTCTTGATGTCTTTATTGATTGATCTTATGTGTACTGTGAATATCCAAGAAAAGGATATAATCTGCACATTCCCTAATATATTTTATCATGGAATTTTTGTGTGTGTGAAACATACACTACCTTATCTTAGGACACAAGTGCTCTAAAGAACAGGTTGGGAAATGATGGACTAATTTTCAGTCATTCAGACTCTTCATTCTCCACTAAAGCCAATTTTAACTTGAAATGACCCTGAAGTATAAAAACATTCACCCATTCAACAAATTTCTGTTGGACCACTACTTTAAACAAGAAAAAGTCTCTATCCTTAATGAGCCTACTTAAGTGAGTCTTAGGGGGTTAGACAGTGGGTGGGTTGGAGGTGGGGGTCGGGGAGAAGCATAGGAGGAGTGGTTATAGACAAGTAGACAGACTATTATACTAAGTCTAAACCTAAATTTGGGATTGAGGGTGGAGCAGAGAAAAGGGGGTAAAGGACATTACTTAAAGAAGTAACAGCAAATACAAAAGATGAAAAATAAAATGATCATGGAAGTGGAGGCATGGGCACAAAAAAAGGGCATGATAATAAAGATGATGTCCAGGCAAAGAAGTTCACATTTTATTTAGAAGTTTAGGCAAGAGAGTGCTCTCTGCATTTTAGAAAGCAATTGAATTGCAGGAAAACAGACTGCTTTTATTTGCTTGCTTGTTTTAGGAGGTGGGATGCAAGGCAGAGATTAAATGTAAATTCTGCAAAATATCAACCCAGAAAGATGGGAGTAACCCGAACTTGAGGTGGTATAGACAGAAGTGGGCAGATCTGAGAAAAGTTTAGGAAACAAATAATACAATTTAGTGATTGATTGGTTGTGCAAAGCTATCGAGAAAGTCAAGAAAACCTTAGGCACTGGCTAGGCAACTGAGTAGATGCCAATGACAACACAGGAAAAAAAAAGACCAGGGCTCAGGTGTCCCCTCTACCATTTAATACAAGGTGACTAGGATTCTTCTGGTCAAGTTCTTTAAACACTGAATGTCAAACTCCTCATCTGTAAAGGGCTACATTAACTATCTTACAGTTTTAAAAGTACAAAAACCAACATTACATAAAGCTAAAACATCTTTATTTTTACTTCTGTTGTGATACTTGGGGAACCATGGCCTGTTTCAATTTCTCCTTTTCTGCCTTCCCCAAACACAACAGTCTTGATGATTCTGCCTTCATACATTTCAACTCTGCTCCCTCTTTCCCCCAATTTCTCCAGGATATCACTGTACTCTCACTTCAGAAAAATAGCTGTGATAATCCCTTATAACCAAACCAACCTTCCAAAAATACTGTTTTCGTAACACTTCTCATTCACTGACACCTTTTCTGGCTCCTAAATTCCTATATTAAACTCATCCAGATTCCTTACCATAGCCTCAGAGTCTTATAATTTCAGTCTCAACCTAACTCTCCAATCCTTCTCTCTCACTTTTACACTGAAATCCTTGATTCAAATCATTCTGGCCTGTTCACATACCCAGACCACTACCTATCTGGGCTTTATTTAAGCCCTCCAGCTTACTGTTTTCTCCCCCTTTGAATCATATTTCTCTTTCAGTGTCTCATCAATAAAAGGCCCAAAGTCTCTGTGATAGCCTTCTAATGATTCTGGCAACATGTTTGTCCTTGGAACACCCAAAGTATTCATACTGCCTGTATCACTCCCTTAGCAGTTCGCTAAAGCTTTACATCAGTGTTTTATACATGTCTTCCATATCATACAGATATATAGAATCACAAAAAACATTTTGATAAAATTGGTACTATTTCTAAAAATCTAACAGGACAGAAATAAATATGTGCCCAAAAAATGTTTTTCAGCCCACTTGACAAATATAGTCCTTGTTGATTTAGGCATGTAGAAATAAATTATATATTACTTGATTTGCTTATTAGAGCACTGGCTCTTCCACAGAACTAACAGAAATATAAGATAAGCCACATAATTTCAAATTTTCTAGTAGTTCATTCATAAAAATAAAGAGGCCAAAATTAACTTTAATAATGTATTTTATTTTTTTTTATTTTTTTTTAAAGATTTTATTTATTTATTTGAGAGAGAGAGACTGAGAGAGAGAGCATATGAGAGGGGGGAGGGTCGGGAGGGTCAGAGGAAGAAGCAGACTCCCCGCCGAGCAGGGAGCCTGATGCGGGACTCGATCCCGGGACTCCAGGATCATGACCTGAGCCGAAGGCAGTCGCTTAACCAACTGAGCCACCCAGGTGCCCCTTTAATAATGTATTTTACTTAACACTATATATCCCAACGTTATTTTTATACAGTGAGGATTTAAAATACCAGGTACTTTACATTTTCTTCACTTGATATTTTAATTTATTTTTTAAATTGTGGCATAAATGACATATAGCATTATATTAGTTTCAACTGTGCAACACAGTGATTCAATATTTGTATACATTGTAAAATGATCACAATAAATCTAGTTATCATCTACCGCCTTACATGCCTGTAAGAAATTTCTGTGATAAGAATTTTTAAGATTTACTCTCTTAGCAACTTTCTAACAGGCAATACAGTATTACTAAATGTAATCACCATGATGTACACTATATTCCCATGACTTACTAATTTTATAGCTAGAAATCTGTACCTTTTGACCCCCTTCATTCAATTTACATCTTATTTTTTGTACTAAGTATTCAAAACATACTGTGTATTTTATACTTACAGCACACCTCACTTCACACTAGCCACATTCAAGTGCTCAAGAGCCACTTATGGTTAGTGGCTACTGTAGTGGATCATACAGAGCTGGTGTATTTAAAACTAAAATTTATAACCCACAATTTGCTAATAATTTACTTATATTTTTGAGATAATTGACATAACATTACATTACTTTCAGGTATGCAACATAATTCAGTATGTGTATATACTGCATCACCAAATAAGTCTAAGTTAACATCCGATTTGCTTATATTTTTTGTTACAAATAGAACTGACACACTGGGTGTCATACGCAACTGATGGATTGTTGAACACTACATCTAAAACTAATGATGTACTATAGGTTAGCTAATTCAATTTAAATAAAAAAAAAAATAGAACCGACAAGCTGATGACCTTTATGGACATTAGTAGCTCTTAAAATTTTGTCAATTGATAAGAAATGGGCAAAAACTTCAACAGAAAAATTAACCAACATCATGGTTAAATTGAAAATATTAAAATTCCCATACTCTGTATTCTCTAAACATGCTGTCCATTCAATAGACCATTCTATGATGATGGAAATAGTCTATATCTGCACTTTCCAATATAGTAGCCATCTACATGTGATTTTACAGCACACTTGATACGTGGCTAATAAAACTGAAACACTACACTTCTAATTTTTTAAAAAAAATTTTACTTATTTGACAGAGAGTGAGCGAGCACAAGCAGGGGCAATGACAGGCAAAGGGAGGCAGAAGGAGAGGGAGAAGCAGGCTCCCCGCGGAGCAGGACCCCAGGATCATGACCTGAGCTGAAGGCAGATGCCCAACCAAATGAGCTACCCAGATGCCCCTACACTTTAAATTTTTTAAATTAAATTTAAATATCCACACGTGGCAAGTGGCTAAGACTTTGGACAGTGCAGCTATAAATCATCAATCATATTTTTAAAACACAGGATCATTTTCTAAACCACGGAGTGACAATCTGTAAATTCACTTATTTATCACCTGGAACATTTTCTAAATATCTCACTGCCCAAATATTAGGTAATTATTAACTTCCTTCTATTGATATATCTGTTAGCCAACTTTGTGTCATTCTGATAAATACAGGTTTTGTCACAACTGAACTAAGATCTCTACCTTTCACATGATAGTTTGATATATAACCTTTAACTGACCCATTTCTTTCACAAGGCCTCAGGAGGTGAAAGATTCTGAAGCAGAAGAGGTCAGGGCCCTGTGAATTCATGAAGGCCCTGCCAAGATGATGTAGGCATGAAGCAGCAGAAAGTGGTAGAATCCCAGACTGCTCTGATCCAATCACCCAAAGATGTTCTATATTTGGACATTTTTCTAAAGCATCTTCTCAGCACCAAGTCTTAAGAATGACTCTGCTTTTACAGTTCCAGTCTTAGTACTTATAATTCTGCTTTCTTTTTTTTAAGATTTTATTTATTTATTTGACAGAGAGAGACACAGTGAGAGCAGGATCACAAGCAGGGGGAGAGGGAGAGGGAGAAACAGGCTTCCCGCGGAGCAGGGAGCCCGATGCGGGGCTCGATCCCAGGACTCTGGGATCATGACCTGAGCCGAAGGCAGACGCTTAACGACTGAGCCACCCAGGCGCCCCTATAATTCTGCTTTCTAAGTGGTCGAAATTTACAGTAGCTCATAATAACTACATGTTAGAATTCTTCTCATTTCTCAATAAAGTCTTTTACTTAAACATCCTCTATTCTTGTAAGCAAAGATACACTTTGTCACAAAAACAGTTGATTTCATACTAGGTCACTGATCAAAGAACACTAGTTTCAGATACAATGATTAAAAGATAATCTTATAATAAACTTATACTTGCTGCCCAGTTTTTCCAAACTCTGTTGAGGGAGCACAGCTTTAGCAATTATGAGACTATTCCCACAGACCACTTGATCCTTGAAATAACTGTTATGTCTTTATATACTTTACCTTCAAATAATTCATTTAATCAATCACTCTAAAATTTTCTGAAAAGCAAACGGCTTGAGACAATGAACTGTAACTCAGGCCACTCTGAAAAACAACAGTTCAGAGATACCAAGTAAGTATAATATAAATCGCTAAACTCAGCTTATTACCATAATGGGAAAAAATAAATCCAAGAAGAGCTGTTATGCAGGCAGACAAACCAAGGGGTATCTGCTACTCTACTTAAGGTTTCTGAGTTTCATTTAGAACCATACTGCTGTTCCCTTATAGGTGGAGAAACCAAACATGGTTCAGATTATTTCAGAACCAAAACTGTGAAAATGTCTCTGCTACAAAGAAAGTAATCAGTGTACTGCAAATATCAGCATGGTTGGATAATCATGCAATTCAGCACTCCTTCCTGAAGGAGAAGGTAGATGTTGCTTTATGGAGAGGAAAGGCCTTTCTCTGGGTAAGATGATGTAAGCCACACTCAAACATTAGTCAGTTTTTAAAGGGTTTCTTTTTCATTATACTTAAGGAACAGCATCCTGGCAGAGGGAATCTGAGATACTTGAGGCAATGGCTTCCAGGACCATTTGCCTTCAATTCTAATCAGATGTTATTTCCCTTCTCTCTTTTCTCTCTACTCAATTTAATAACCATAAAGGACTTAAGGGGTGTGGAGGGGAGAAGGGAGAGAAAGACCCAAAACAAATTTAAAAAGAAAGAAATAGGGGCACCTGGGTGGCTCAGTTGGTTAAGCATCTGCCTTCAGCTCAGGTCATGATCTCAGGGTCCTGGGATGGAGCCCCATGTGATGCTCCCTGCTCCAACAGAGAGTATATTTCTCCCTCTCCCTCTGCTCCTCCCCCCAACTCATGCTCTCTTTCACTCTCTCAAATAACTAAAAATAAAAAAAAAAAAAAAAGAAAAACAGTGATGTGATAGTATTTAAGAGGAGGACTTTTCCTCCAACAAATCCAAACACAGTGAAAAGCTGAAAGACTAGTACACCCTTCACCTAGATGCAGCAGTTGGTAACATTCTAGGGAAACACTTTACATAGGGTAAAACCATCAGGGAAAGGCTCTCTAATAAAGATGAGACCTTAAAGAAGCAGCCAACCAAGCCAAGGAAAAAAAGAATATGCTAGCCTGTAGAGAGGTCCTGAGGCAGCCAAAAGCTACCAGTGTGGCTGGAGAAGTGAACAAGGGTCAAATCTTACAAAGCCTTGGGAGCCACGTAAAGAGTTTGTATTTTATTCTTAGTGTAATGAGAACTCGAGGAAGGAATTTAGGAAAGTTTAATGATCCAAGTTTTTAAAAAGATCATTCTGTGTCTAGGATCTGCTTCAAAATAATCTAGGCAGTGGTGGGGGGGGGGAGGTTGGGGGGTAGTGTCTGGGTAGGTGGAGTTACAGATGAAACAAAATCATAAAATTGTACTGAAGGGGGTGATGGGTATATGGAAGTTCATTATACAACCTTCTACTTTTATATGTTTCACATTTTTCATAATTTAAAAAGGTAAAGGATACGTGGAGGTCACTTTGGTTGCTCTGTGAGGAATGAATGAGAGGGAAGCAAAGAGAACTAATTCGGAGGCTACAGCCACACTTCAGGCAAGAGGTAATGATGGCCTGGACTAAGGCTGCAGCAGTAGAGATGCAGAGAAGAGCCTTCAAGGCAAGTTGCAAAATGTAAAAGCTTCTTAACAAGCACCTTCACCAATCTTGATCTCAGGAAGTGACTACAATATATTTGTCTTCCATATGATCCCAACTAATCTGTTCATGTATAAAAGCAGAAACCACAACTTTTTGTTAAATTATACTAAGTTAGGAAAGAAACATATACACACAGACATTTAATAAAGTCAAATAAATCTATTTGTAACATTTCTTATTTCTGATACTCTTCATCATTTCAAATGTTCACATTTCACTTAATCTGAACTTAATATTTCAACTAATACTTAAAAGTTATATTATTTGTATATTATGAAAAGCACTAGACAAAGTGAGGCGAAAGAGGTACAAACATCAATTTTCTCGCCCATAAATGGAGTTGATCTAAAGTCCTCCAGCTCTATTATTAAACCCCTATGGCTAGGTACTGAGGCAAGTATTTATTTGCCTAATAATAACACAATAATTATAGGATCTAAGAATTTCTGGACTGAAAGCATGATCTAATTCACACTCTCTGACAGACTAGAAAATTTAGTAACTAAGATGTGATGTGAATTGTCCACCACCAAGCAGAAGCCAACCAAGAGCCCAAACCTTCCAAGCCCAGGGCTTTCTAATGTTTCTTTAAGTATCAAATAGAGGAGCAGTTCAGAAGACCTAACATCAATCAAGCCACCCTTTTTGCACAGGTCCATTTCTGGGTTTTGATCTTGGGTGGCTCCTGCCTATGTACATTAGCTATTTCTAAAATGTAATTCAGCTAGTAGATGCTGTGGCAACAGAGAGACTATTTCTACTCCTCCCAATCCATTCTTTTTTTTGTAACAACTTTACTGGATATAATTCATATATACACATGAATATATATATACACACACATATATAAATAAAATATAATCCATCCATTTAAAGTATACAAATCAATGGGTTTTCTTATATTACATGATTAACTTTTTAAATTGTGGTACAATACAAACAACACAAAATTTGCCATTTTAACCATTTTTAAGTGTACATTTCAGTGGCATTAATTAATTAGATTCACAACATTGTGCAACCATCACCATTACTTTCCAATCCATTCTTATAGTTAAAAAAAATTTTTTTTAAAGATTTTATTTATTTGACAGAGACACAGCAAGAGAGGGAACACAAGCAGGGGGAGTGGGAGAGGGAGAAGCAGGCTTCCCGCCGAGCAGGGAGCCTGATGTGGGCTCGATCCCAGGACCCTGGGACCATGACCTGAGCTGAAGGCAGACGCTTAACGGCTGAGCCACCCAGGCGCCCCTTAGTTAAAATTTTAAAATAGTCACTCCACTTCTAAATTGCTTTCTGAACTTGTAACTATAAAAATCCACAATAGAGGGGCGCCTGAGTGGCTCAGTTGGTTACGCGACTGCCTTCGGCTCAGGTCATGATCCTGGAGTCCCGGGATCGAGTACCACGTCGGGCTCCCTGCTTGGCAGGGAGTCTGCTTCTCCCTCTGATCCTCCTCCCTCTCATGCTCTCTGTCTCTCATTCTCTCTGTCTCAAATAAATAAATAAAATCTTTAAAAAAAAAAAAATCCACAATAGTATATACTCTTAGTGAGGGCAATACTGACATCATATAGTCTTAATTATCTTTAGGTCTCACGTTGTAATTATCTACCATCTGTCTCCTCTTCTTCCTCACTCCCATCCTTAGATTTAAGCTCCATGAAGACAGAGGCCAGATCAAACTGCCTTTTTCATGACTGTATTCTCAGTACCAAGCACAGTTCCTGATTTACTCAACGATTTGACAAACTGGAATAGACAAGAAAATAGAGAAAGCAAGCAACAGGGAGAGAGGGTAGAAAGTAAAACAGTTCTGCAGCTTCTGGAAAAAAAGAGAGTTGCTATGGGGGTCAAAGAGAGGGGCACCTGGGAGGCTCAGTCGGTTAAGCGACGGACTCTTGATTTTGGCTCAGGTCATGATCTCAGGGTCCTGAGAGATCAAGCCCTGCGTTGGCTCCTCGCTAAGCATGGAGCCTGCTTAAGATTCTCTCTCTCCCTCTCTCTCTGCCCCTCCCCTTCCTTTCCCTCTGTCTCTATCTCTCTCTCCCTCTCTAAAAAAAAAAGAGAGAGAGAGAAAGAAATTATGTAAACTAACAGTATGCAGGAGAGTTCTGAGGAAGAGGAGATGAAAATGATAACAAAAGTGGCTTTGGGTTTCAGTTTGCTGTGTTAGTCATCAGGTGATATCACTAACTCAAGACAACTTAATTGCAGTTTATTTTTTTCCCTTTCTCTCTTTTTTGAGGGGAGAAATGGAAGAGGTGAATGTACCCATTAAAATGTGTATACAGGAGCAAATAATGAAGTCTGTATGTTTAACTAAAGAAATACTGGGGCACCTGGGTGTTTCAGTCGGTTAAGCGACTGCCTTCAGCTCAGGTCATGATCCCACCCAGCATCCTGGGATGGAGCCCAGGGTTGAGCTCCCTGCTCAGCGGGGAGTCTGCTTCTCCCTCCCCCCTGCTCTTGGGCTCTCACTCACTCTTTCTTTCTCTTCCTCTCAAATAAATACATAAAATCTTAAAAAAAAAAGAAAAGAAAAGAAATACCTACATGGGGGTGCCTGGCTAGCTTAGTCAGTAGACCATCCATCTGACTCTTGATCCCTGGGGTCATGAGTTTGAGCACCACATTGGGTTAGAGATTACTTAAAAAAGGGCAGGGGAGGGGAGAGCCTACGTGGCACAGTGGGTTAAACATCCGATTCTTGGTTTTGGCTAAGGTCATGATCTCAGGGTGTTGAGATCCAGCCCTGCATCAGACTCTTTGCTCAGCACGTGAAGTGTGCTTAAGTTTCTCTCTCCCTCTGCCCCTTCCCTCTCCCATTCTCTCTAATAAATAAATAAATCTTAAAAAAAATACCTACATGTACAGTGATTTCCTAATACCAGATCTCTATAAAATGCCAGGTTTCTATCTTCATCATGTACACCCCATACTATCTAAAACCTTGACCAGCACACTACAAGATGCCTTTATGATCCAATGCCATGATTTTAGGTGTTATGAAATCAGCTTGATATTTCTTTTAAAGACAATTCTGCAGAACTATGAACTTAAAAGAATTCCATTTCAGGGACACTTGCCTGGCTCAGTTAGTATAGCATGCAACTCTTGATACCACAGTTGTGAGTTCAAGCCCAACACTGGGCAGAGAACTTACTTAAAAAAACAAAAAACAAACAAAAAAACCCCTCCATTTCTTTGTGAAATGTATATTGTCTTTATTCCTTGCTAACAAGTGACCAGTTCACACTTTTAAACATTCATTTAACAAGCAGAGAGAAATAGATGAGTAACATACTATGTCATCTCAGAGTTTCTTGAAATCTTAGCAGAAATGGGTTCATTGTAATGTCTTTTTTTTTTTTTAAAGATTTTATTTATTTATTTGACAGAGAGAGATAGCTAGAGCAGGAACACAAGCAGGGGGAGTGGGAGAGGGAGAAGCAGGCTTCCTGCCGAGCAGGGAGCCCGATGTGAGGCTCGATCCCAGGACCCCAGGATCATGACCTGAGCTGAAGGCAGACGCTTAACGACTGAGCCACCCAGGCGCCCTCATTGTAATTTCTACAGTTATTTCAATAAATGAGAAAATGTATATGAAAACACTATTATAAACTGTAAAGCAATACAAACCAAGTTACTGTTAGTCACCACCAGATGGTGATCATGTCTTATTAAAAGCAAAATGCTGACACCTTATTTGGGGGCCAGCCAGCTGATTGCTAAAAATGATCAATAAGTAAACCAGAGGATCTGAATAAAATGTTGGTGATTTTTTTTTAAGATTTATTTATTTATTTGACAGAGAGAGAGAGCAAGCACAAGCAGGGGGAGCCCCAGGCAGAGAGAGAGGGAGAAGCACACTCTGCACTGAGCAGGGAGCCCAACGTGGGGCTCGATCCCAGGACCCTGGGAGCATGACCCGAACCAAAGGCAGAAGCTTACCGACAGAGCCACGCAGGCGCCCCAAAATGTTGGTGATTTTTAAGTAAATTCAATTGACACATCAGCAAAACAAGAGCAATAAAAAAATAGGTTCTGGGGGCACCTGGGTGATTCTTTCATGTGGAACATTTGATAACTACAATTTAAGGAAAAAAGAGTGCATGTGTTTTTTGCAGTCTTATATTAGTTATTTAACCATTCATATGACCTTGAACTTTTTTAACTTCAAACGAAGATCTTTCTACTCAGCAAAATGGTACCACTAGACATTTGAGAAGAAAACAAAATCAAACCAAGATGCTGAACATCACTAATCATCAGGGAAATGCAAATCAAAACCACAAAGAGATATCACCTCACACCTGTAAAAATGGCCAAAATCAAAAACAAAGAAAATAACAAGTGTTGGTGAGGATGTGGAGAAAAAGAACCTTCGTGCACTGTTGGTAGAAATGCAAACTGGTGCAGCCACTGTGAAAAACAGGATGGAGGTGTCTGAGAAAAGTAAAAATAGCATTACTATATGATCCAGTTAATTCCACTGCTGGGTATCTACCCAAAGAAAACAAAACCACTAATTCGAAAAGATTTATGTACCCTTATGTTTATGTTTATTGCAGTCTTATTTACAATAGCCAGAAATGGAAGCAACCCAAGTGTCCATCCACAGATGAATGGATAAAGATGTGGTACATATACAATGGAATATTACTCAGCCACAAAAAAGAATCAAATCTTGCCATTTGCAACAACATGGATGGGCCTACAGAGTATTATGCCAAGTAAAATAAGTCCATCAAAGACAAATACCATATGATTTCATTCATATGTGGAATTCAAGAAACAAAACAGACAAAAAGACAAAAAACAGATTCTTAAATATAGAGAACGGGTTGTGAGGGGAGGTGGGGGGGATGGGTGAAACAGGTGAAGGGGATCAAGAGTGTGTTTCTTTTTTTGTTTGTTTTACTTTTTTTTTTTTTTTTTTGTCAGAGAGAGAGTGTGAGAGAGCACAAGCCGGGGGAGCAGCAGACAGAGGGAGAAGGAAACTCCCCACTGGGCAAGGAGCCCAATGCGGGACTGGATCCCAGGACCCCAGGATCATGACCTGAGCTGAAGGCAGATGCTTAAATGACGGAGCCACCCAGGCATCCAAGAGTATGTTTATTGTTGTTGTTGTTTTTTTTTAAGGTTTTATTTATTTATTTGACAGAGAGAGAGCAAGAGAGGGAACACAAGCAGGGGGAGTGGGAGAGGGAGAAGCAGGATTCCCGCTGAGCAGGGAGCCAGATGCGGGGCTCGATCCCAGGATCTTGGGATCATGACCTGAGCCGAAGGCAGATGCTTAATGACTGAGCCACCCAGGCGCCCCAAGAGTATGTTTATTGTGATGAGCACCAAGTCATGTACAGAATTTTTGAATCACTATATTGTACACCTAAAACCAATATAATACCGTATGCTAATTGTACTCAAATTTAACAAAAGGAAAAAAATACAAAAACAAAAAAACTGTATTATGAAATGTTAAAACAAATCCCCAAGTATAGACTAGTATAATAAAACCCATGAACTCATCACCCCACTTCAGCAATGATCAACATATGCCCAAGAAACTTTTCCCACACCAATATGCTATTTTAAACCAAATTCCAGGTATCATTTCATCCATAAATACTTCATTGTGTATCTCTAAGGGATAAAAACTTTTTAAAAATAACCATAATACGATTACTACTACCTAAAAATTAGCAGTTCCTTAATGTCCCAGAATTTCCGTCAAACAATTTTTAAATATTTTAAATTAACTAAGAAATGAAATTATATTGCAGTGTTACTGTTACCTCTGTAGCAAATAGACGCTGGCAGCACCTTACCTCTATCCTCACTGCCAGATTCCAGTGCAGGCCAACCTGCAACCACATGCAAATTTTTTCTGACTACAGGGCAGGGGAGTTAATTCTTCCTGAGAGCAGTCCTGAACCAGTAACTGACAGAAGCTCCACTATCCCTTGGCTGGGATAAATCTGAGATAGGATCTACACTTTCTCAGAACTCAACAGGAAGATTCAGCTCCTATTGCCTATAATGTTAACTTGCTTGGTAACACACCCTGCATTAATTTTTCCCCTTCCCAGTCTCACTTTCCCTTTCCTTATTAGTATTTCCTGGCATTGCTTTCCAAATAAACTACATGCACTCACACTTTTGTCTCAGGGTCTGCTTGTTGGGGAATCCAACATAAGACCTCTTAGTTTTGAATGAAAGCTATGGACATCCTAAGAAAAATGTAAACATAAAAATCTCTGCAAATATGTTTAACAAGTTTACAGACAACACAAAAGACACAGACATCCCAGTTCAAAAAACTCTTCCTTGGGGCGCCTGGGTGGCTCAGTTGGTTAAGCGTCTGTCTTAGGCCAAGTCATGATCCCAGCGTCCTGGGATCGAGCCCCAAGTCAGGCTCCCTGCTCAGCAGGGGGGTCTGCTTCTCCCTCTCCCTCTGCTCGTGTGCTCGCTCTCTCAAATAAATAAATAAAATCTTTAAATATATAAATAACTCTTCCTCCTATTGATTCAGGATAGCTGAGATCTTAATTATGTTTTTGCAAGTGTTCCATCAAGATTGTTTAGTTATGTTGAAAAAGTAACATCCCCACCCCTTATTCTTCACTGTTGGCAAAGAAGCATCATTATCTCAATACTTAGTTCTTATATACAGAAAATCTAATCTAAGTGAAAATAAGACAACTGTTGGCAAAAAAAAAAAAAAAGTTAATAGAAGGAGTGCTTTACTAAAGACTGGGTCTCCAGAAAAGCCACAAAATTTTAAATTTACACGTATTTTCATGTACGTATGACTTTCGATGGGATTTTTTTTTTTAAACTATTGCTGGCCTCAAACAACAGATAAGAGTTAAGAAATTTGTGGAGATTTTTTCTGAAAAAGTCCCATCTAGCTAACACACACTGCCCTCCTATCATTCTGAAAAAAAATGTTCTATGAACTCAGTCTCCCATTTTCTTACCTGTCCCATTTGCTCCAAACCCAGCATAATCTGACTTCTATTATTTAAACTAAATAAATGCTTTAGTTTTTTTCTTAATTTGGCAACATGTGACACTGGTGACCCCATCCTCCTTCTTGAAACCTGGCCATCCTGTGACACCACTTTTCTGATTTCTCTTATTTCTTTGCGCCCTTTTAAATTTCTTTGCAGACCCTACACTTCTGCCCTCTCCTTGAAAATTAATTCTGTTTTAGAACTTCGTATCTTTTGTCCCTAAGGCATCTCATCAGTCCCCCTGCTTCAGTTTAAATATGCCGTCTCACTGTGCTAGTTACAATATGTTCAAGTAACAAAAAAACCTTACCATTGTGTCTTCAGGGGGTTACTTTTTCTCATGTAACAAAAAGTCCAGAGTAATGTATTGCTAGTTTTGGTTTAATGGCTCAACACCTGAACTTCTTGGAATTCCCAAACATTCTATACTGTTTCTAGACTCCAGATCTTAATATATACAGTTCCCTCTATCTTCAACCCACCTCTATTCATCCCAGAGTTATTTGGTTGTTGCTCCCTTGGGAAATCATTCTTTTACCCATGCTTTTATCTTATCAGGATTAAGTGCCCCTGATGGGTATCCCAAAATGATTTCACTTATGCATCACACTGTATTATAAATGCCTATTTGATTACCCCTATCCAACATAAAACAAGCCTGAATCTTCAGCACCTAGGACAGTGCCTAGCACATATCACACATTCAATAAAGATTTGTTAAATGAATGGATGATTTGGACTTAAAAAGAAAAAAAAATAAAAACACTTTTTCATAAACATGAACCTCTCCTAACTCTTAGCACCTGACTGACTAGCAAATGAATAAATAAAAATACGTGTTTCTTGCTCATACTTAATGAACCAGATATAAAACAATGAACTACTAAAACCTCTAAAGGAAACATGTACATCAGAATATACATTTTAGCAATGTGCATTTATGCCACCCAATCAACTTTACCCATGCTACCAGTTTATAAGTGGCCAACCATGAACTGGCTTTCATGAATGAGTAAGCTTCCTAACATAACAAGAGAACAGACTAAGATAAGCAAAACACAAAACAGAAGAGAATGACTAAACGGTCCCCTTGGAACCCCATTCCAGTCAGTCACCCCACTCCCAGACACAGGCAACCACCGGTCTGCCTTCTGTCACTATACCTTTGTCTCTTCTGGAGTTTTATATAAATGGAATTATATTGTACGCACTTATTTTGTCTGGCTTTTTTTGCTCAGCAGGTTTTTGAGATGCAGCCATGTCTCCCATGTATTAGCAGTCCACTACTTTTTTTTTTAATTTCTAAAAATTTAAATTCAATTAATTAACATATAATGTATTATTTGTTTCAGGGGTACATGTCTGTGATTCATCAGTCTTATATAACACCAAGTGCTCACTACAACATATACCCTCCCCAATGTCCATCACCCAGTTGCCCCATCCCTCCCCGCCCCTTCCCTCCAGTAACCCTCAGTTTGTTTCCTATGATTAAGGGTCTCTTATGGTTTGTCTCCATCTCTGGTTTCATCTTGTTTCATTTTTTCCTCTCTTCCCCTAAGACCTTCTGCCTTATTTCTTAAAATCCACATATCAGTAAGATGATATGATAACTGTCTCTGACTGCTTAGGATAATACCCTCTAGTTCCATCCACATCATTGCAAATGGCAAGATTTCTTTTTTTCTTTTCTTTTAAGATTTTATTTATTTATTTGACAGAGACATAGCGCGAGAGAAAACACAAGCAGGGGGAGTGAGAGAGGGAGAAGCAGGCTTCCCACTGAGCAGGGAGCCCGATGCGGGGCTCGATCCCAGGACCCTGGGACCATGACCTGAGCCGAAGGCAGATGCTTAACAACTGAGCCACCCAGGCTCCCCAAATTTCTTACTCTGATGGCTGTGTAACAGTACCTTGTATATGTATACCACCTCTTCTTTATTTATTCATCTGTCGATGGACATCTGCACTCTTTCCATAGTTTGGCTATTGTGGACATTGCTTAGCAGGCCACTCCTTTTTAATGTGAGTAGTATCCCACTGTATGAATATATTTGTTCATCCAATCATCTCATGAATGTTGCGGTTATTTCCAATTTATAGCTGTAAGTAAAGCTGCTATGAACATTTGTACAAGTCTTTATGCGGACATACATTTTTATTTCTCTTGGGCAGATAGTAATGGAAACTGATGGGCTGGTATGATACATACAGCCTTAAATTAATAAGAAACTCCCAAACGTTTTGCTAAAGTGGTTGGCACTATTTAATCTTTCCACAATTACTGTGTAAGCGTTCCAGTTGATTCACATCCTCACCAACATCTGAGGCATCATCAGTCATTTTAACAGCCTGTGTTTTCTACTTTGTTGGGTACAGCGTTCTAGAAATGTCCATAACATCTAGTTTGTGATAACATCACTCATGTCTTCTACATTCGGAGTTATTTTGTCTAGCTGCACTATCAATTACTGAGAGAGATGCTGAAATCTCCAATTATACCTTTAGATTATATACTTATCTTTCAGTTCTGTTAACTGAGTGAAAACACTCTTGGAATTTTTATAATTTCCTGATAAATTAACCCTTTTAGCATTACAAAATATCCCTTTCTATATCTCCTCATGTCTCTTGTTCTGACATCTCCAGTTTCTGATACCACTATAGTTATTCCATTTTTCTAATGATTAGCTTTGCACAGTATATATTTTCTAACCTTTCATCTTAAACTGTATCTTTATGTTTAAAGTGGATTTTTGTAGCATATAAAATTTTTTTTATTTTTTAAAGATTTTATTTATTTATTTGACAGAGACACAGCGAGAGAGGGAACACAAACAGGGGGAGTGGAAGAGGGAGAAGCAGGCTTCCCGCTGAGCAGGTAGCCCGATGCGGGGCTCGATCCCAGGACCCTGGGATCATGACCTGAGCCAAAGGCAGACTCTTAACGACTGAGCCACCCAGGCACCCCGGATTTTTGTAGCATATAGTTGGGCTTTTTTTTTAATCCATTCTGACAATCTCTTTTTGTTAGTTTTAATTATTTTTAACTTAAATATCACAGGTGGCTAGTGGTAACGAGATCAGAGACAAAAGTTTTAGGCCAAGGGCTAGCAAACTAAGGCTCACAAGGCAAATGCACCCTGTCACCTGTTTTTGTATAGCCCACAAACTAAGAATGATTTTACCTTTTTAAAGGGTTGGTGGGGAAAAAAGAAAAAGAAAAATAGTATTTTGTGGGGAGCCTGGCTAGCTCAGTTGGTACAGCATGTGACCCTTGATCTCAGGTTGTGAGTTCAAGTCCCATGCTGCGTGTAGAGATTACTTAAAAATAAAAATCTTTAAAAAATATTTTGGCGGGGGCGCCTGGGTGGCTCAGTTGGTTAAGCGACTGCCTTCGGCTCAGGTCATGATCCTGGAGTCCCGGGATCGAGTCCGGCATCGGGCTCCCTGCTCGGTGGAGAGTCTGCTTCTCCCTCTGACCCTCCCCCCTCTCATGTGCTCTCTCTCTCTCATTCTGTCTCAAATAAATAAATAAAATCTTTAAATATATATATATATATTTTGGCGGCACCTGGGTGACACAGTTGGTTGAGAGTCCAACTCTTGGTTTCAGCTCCAGTCGTGATCTCAGGGTGATGGGATCGAGTCCCACATCGGGCTCCGCGCTCAGCGTGGAGTCTGTTTGGAATTCTCTCTCCCATCTCCCTCTGCCCTTCCCCCTACACGCTTGCTCACTTTCTCTCAAATAAATAAATCTTTTAAAAATAGTATTTTGTAACACGTGACAATTACATGAAATTCAAATTTCAGTGTCTGCTGTTTTATTGGAATACAGCCATACTTATTCATTTATACACTGTCCCTGGCTCCTTTTATACTCTACTGGCAGAACTGAACAGTTTCACTAGATACTATATTGACCACAAAGCCTAAAATATTCTTTAATCTGGCTCTACAGAAAAAGTTTGCCAAACCCCAATTAAAACCATTTATACTACTACAATTGTTGATAAAACTGGATTTAATTCTACAATCTTGCCATTTCTTTACTACATATCCCAACATTTCTTTGTTCCTTCTTTTACTGTGTTTTGCGTAGAGTGAACATACTTTTTAAAAAATGAAATAAAATAAAGTGAACATACCTTAGCATTTTATTTACTATCCACTATTGGCTAATTAGGCATACTTTTTTATTTTAATATTTAGTGTTTGCTCCAGGTTTTACAATATGCATCTTTAACAACACAGTGTAACATCAAATGATGCTGTCCCACTTCATGTAAAATGTGAACACTTTTTTTTTTTTAAGATTTTATTTATTTTTTTGACAGAGAGAGGGTACCCTTGTACCCTTCCAACACTGTATTTCCATTTCCCTGCTCTCATCCTTAATATTACAGTTGCTATACATTTTCCTTCTAAACATGTAAAACTTACATTATGATTTTTGTTTAAGCAGTCAATTGTCTTTTTTAAAGACTCAAAATTAGGAAAAATGTATTTTATATTTACTCCCATATTTATCATTTCTTTCACTCATCATCTCTTTATCTAGGTCCAAGCTCTCATCTGATCCATTTTCTTTCCATCTGAAGATACTTTTGAAATGCATGTCAGGTAGCTAGTAACATACTCTCTGACTTTGTCTGAAAAGGTTTTTTGTAATTATACTCCCATTTTCCAAGGATATTTTCCTGGCTATATAAGTAAATGTTGATAGTTCTTTTTCAATTAGTACTTTAAAAACATTTCAGTATCTCCTAGTTTGCATACTTTCTAATAATAAAAATGCTTCATTGTTTCTCTGTATATGTCTTCTTTGGCTACCTTCAAAATTCGTTATCACTGGTTTTTAGGAATTTGTTATGGCTTGGCATTTTTGTGTGTGTTTGTCCATTCAGTTTGTTAAGACTATTGGATCTGTGACTTCATAATTTTCATCAAATTTGGAAAATTTCGAGCCATTATTTCTTACAATATTTTGGGCTTCATCCTCCCTCTAGGATGTCAAATACACTTTGTTGTGTTCTGTTTGGTATTGTCCCCCACACAAAAGAGTTATTTGACTGTTCTCAGTTCTCTTTCTCTGCTTCCACCTTAAGATAGTCTATTGCTAGATCTTCAAGTTCACTGGTCTGTTCTGCATTGTCCAATCTGATGTTCATTTTTTATTTCAGATAGTATTATTTTTCATACCTACACATTCCATATGGTTTTATATCTCCCATTTCTGTTATTGTTCATATTTTTCTTTAAATATATTTATCAGTTATAACAGCTATTTTAACATCCTTTTCTGCTAGTTCCATCACTTCTGTCATTCCTAATCTGTTTCTTTGGGCTGATTTTTCTCCTGGCCATGGGTTGCAAAGGACCTGCTTCTTGGCATATCTAACAATTTATGCTTGGATGCTGGAAAATACCAATGTTACACTCTGGTTGTTGAGTATTTGTGATCATTCTGTAAAGAGAGTTAGGCTTTGTTTTGGCAGTCAGTTTTGTATAGATCCATTTGAGCCCTCTGAGGACTCTTCTGTTTTTACTATATAACAAACCCACTTGGTTCTCCACTGAATGCCTTGAGTACTCCTCCAAAGGTTCATCCACTATGTCTGGTCAGAGTTAAACATCTCTTGTGTAAACTCAGTAAATGTTCTGCTAGTAAGTCCCTGGATATTCTGCTAATAAGCCCCTGGAAACTCTTAACAGAGTTTCACTTTATACATTTATGATCCTAGTATTCAGCAGCAGACTCAAGGTGGCCCCTACACAGATTTCTGGAGTTCTTTTCTCTGCATAGCTCCTTTCTTTTCAAAACCTGGCTATGCAACTTCTAGTTGCCTAAGCATCTACAACATCCAATCTTTGCCTCCACAACTCAGTGAGGCTTCCAGGTTCTCATTAGACTCCCTCTTCCTATTTCTGTGTCTCCAAAGTTGCTTCTGGGCAGGAAGCCGTAGTAGTGGTAGGCCTAACCTCCTCTGCCTAACTAAAAAAGATATTTATAGCAGCATTATTAACAACAGCCACACTATGGAAAGAGACCAAATGTCCATCAACTGAAGACGATACGGCATATATGTGTGTGTGTGTGTATGTGTATGTATATATATAATGGAGTATTACTCAGCCATCAAAAAGAATGAAATCTTGCATTTGCAACAACAAAGATGAAGCTAGAGTGCATTATGCTAAGCAAAACCAGTCAGAGAAAGACAAATACCATATGATTTCACTCATGCGGAATTTAAGAAACAAAACAGATGAACATATGGCAAGGAAAGAGAGAGAGGGAAGCAAATCATAAGAGACTCTTAATGAGAGAGAACTATGGGCTGATGAAGGGAGGGGGTAGGGGATGGGCTAAATGGGAGATGGGTATTAAGGAGGGCACTTGTTATGATGAGCACTGGGTGTTATACACAAGTGATGAATCACTAAATTCTACTCCCGAAACCAGTATTATACTATATGTTAACTAACTAGAATTTAAATAAAAATTTGAAAAATAAGGACTTATTTGAGTAGATCATGTGAATTTAAAGAAGAATGCATTATAAATAAATCTATTTTTTATACATGAACTAACTAAAATGAAACAACAGTATATCATAGGTAAAAGGAACTAGTATTAGATCCTTGAAACAACTTTAGAGGTATTATTGTCTCCATTATGAAGAGGCTCAGAAGTTATTAACTTGCCCAGGTCATACCAATATCAAGTTGAAAACGGAGATTCTAACCCAGTTAATACTGAAGGTCATGTTTTTTACTCTATACCACCTTGTTTGAGATTATTTCTCACCACAAATACTGTATTTTTAAATACTTGTTTACCAAACTGAATTTATTCAGATTTCCTGTGGTTTACTTAGCAAGGTTATCATCAACTATCAATAAAAATATCTGACCAGCAAGGGGAAAAGAAACTACCATTGTGGGTTAAGAGTATTTCATATAAATTCAATGATACAATGTCACTGTTAGCCTATGTGACATTTTAACAAATAAACGTGTATTTATTTAAATTTAAAATTGGCATCTTAAAATGTTTTAAATGACTCATGGACCCTGGTTATGATACACACAAGCCAGTAAATCCCCAAGGAACATATATATTTCCTATTTCATGTAAGTAGACATTATGTTCACCACCTAAAGTTGGAGACCACTAAAATGGAAGTTCCACTGAAGTTTTATTCACAATACCTAGAGAAGGGTTTAGCATACAAGAAGTACTCAATACACGTGTGGGGAATAAAAGATCCCCTTAATTTTAATTTTCTAGAAATACAGTAATGGTTACATTACATCAAGATGGTGGGCTGACCCTCTTGCCCCAATCCCTTTAAATGCCAGTTAAAAAAAGGAAAAGGAAAAAAAAAGTAATGCGCTTGTATTTGTGATAAATATGGAGTAACAAGAACTATATTGATCTTACTGCCTGAAACAACTAAGCAATGCAACAAAATCTATGAAACAATGGCACTCAAGGCATTAAACAGGAAGTAACAAAAGAAAATGAATATTATAGATGAGAAACAAAGGAGTGAAGCCCTAAAATCACCCCAGTGTACCACCTGGGTAAAAGGCAAAAAGGGAGGACCCAGTCAAAATCTGGTCATTTTCCAATATTAAAGAGATGAAGCTGGAAGTCAAGAAGGCAAACTAGAGACATGAACTAGAGTTCATGGAGTACAGTGACAGAGAGGAGAAAGCTGTAGAGGGCACTCTGGAAATCTGAAATGGTTCTGAGTCTTCATATCAAAGTACTGATCAGTGCAAGTATGCGAGTAAACTACCCAAGGTCACAGAAAGAATCACTCAGAAGGAACAGAAGGAACAATGCCCAATGCCCACAGAGGTCTAAGAGACTGAGAAAGTCCTGTCTCTAAGAGCCAGAACAAAAATATTCATGTATCAAATAGCACTGATTAGAGCAGGGGCCAACAAATTACATCCCAGAGGTCAATCTGGTCTACCTCCTATTTCTGTATAGCCCAAGAACTAAGAATGGTTTCTGCATTATGAGACAGCCCCCCCCCCAACCAAATCAAAAGGTAATATTTCATGACAACTGAAAACTATATGAAATTAAAATTACAGTATCCAAGAATAAAGTTCACAACCATACTCATTCATTTAAATATTATCTATGGTTGTTTCCATACTACAACAGAAAGGATAGGTAGTTGGGACAGAGACTCTCCAGTCTATAAGGCCTAAAATATTTAGTATCTGACTCTTTACAGAAAAATGAATCTTGTTTCAGTAGGAAAAACACTAACCCTAGGACAAACACATATCCAGCCTCACACCTAACAAAGCTTAAAAGCAAGATACTAAATAATTAGTTTCTGGGCCCCTGGGTGGTTCAGTTGGTTAAGCAACCGACTCTTGATTTCAGCTCAGGTCATGATCTTAGGGTTGTAAGATCGAGCTGAGTGTTGGGCTCTGCCCCGAGCATGGAGACTGCTTAGGATTCTGTCCTGGGAGACAAACCATAAGAGACTCTTAATCACAAGAAACAAACTGAGGATTGCTGGAGCAGAAGGGGGTGGGGGGATAGGATAACTGGGTGATGGACATTAAGGAGGGCACATGATGTAATGAGCACTGGGTATTATATAAGACTGATGAATCACTGACCTCTACCTCTGAAACTAATAATACATTATATGTTAATTGAATTTAAATTAATACAAAAGACTCTCGGGGCACCTGGGTGGCTCAGTCGTTAAGCATCTGCCTTTGGCTCAGGTCACGATCCCAGGATCCTGGGATTGAGTCCCATGTCGGGCTCCCTGCTCAGCAGGAAGCCTGCTTCTCCCTCTCCCACTCCCCCTGCTTGTGTTCCTTCTCTTGCTGTGTCTCTCTCTGTCAAATAAATAAAAAAATTAAAAAAGATTCTCTCTGTCCCCCTCTCTCTGCCCCCTCCCCCTTAAAAGTTTCCAAGTAAATGAAATATGTCCCAGAGAATATAAGTGTACACAATTATCTAGCATGTACTGTGGCGCATTATTTACAATAGCAAAGATATGGAAGCAACCCAGTGTCCATCGATTGTTGAATAGATAAAGAAGATGTGGTACACATACACACAATGGAATATTACCAGCCATAGAAAGAATGAAATTTTGCCATTTGTGACACATGGATGGACCTAGAGGTTATGCTAAGTGAAGTAAGCCAAATAGAGAAAGTCAGATAGAGAAGACCATATGATTTCCCTTATTTGTGGAATCTAAAAAAACAAATGAACAAGCAAAAAAACAAAGAGAACAAACTGGTGGTTGTTAAAGGGGAGGTGGGTCAGGAATGAGCCAAATAGGTGAAGGGGATTAAATAGTACAAACTTCTAGTTATAAAGTAAGTAAGTCAT
The DNA here is from genome assembly GCF_011800145.1 of Mirounga leonina. Taxonomy (NCBI): domain Eukaryota; kingdom Metazoa; phylum Chordata; class Mammalia; order Carnivora; family Phocidae; genus Mirounga; species Mirounga leonina. The sequence goes on from NW_023270852.1 coordinate 17,632,100, forward strand.
GGAGATAAAAGTACAGCACAGGAAATATAGTCCATAACACTGCAATAATGTATGGTGACTACACTTACCTTGGTGAGCACTGAGTAACCTACAGAATCATTGAATCATGATGTTGTACACCTGAAACTAATATGACATTGTATGGCAACTATACTTAATTTTTTAAAAACAAAAACAAGGGGCACCTAGGTGGCTCAGTCAGTTAAAATGTCCAACTCTTGGTTTCAGCTCAGGTCATGATCTCAGGTTCATGAGATCAAGCCCCAAGTTGGACTCCCCACTCAGCAGTGAGTCTACTTAAAATTCTCTCCCTCCCTCTCTGCCCCTCCCTCCATTCACACACACTCTTCTCTCTCTCTAATAAATATTTTTAAAAAATAAAAAAAGTAAAAACAAAACAACAAGTAAAAACAAAAATCTAGCTTCTAGTATAGTAAAATTTACAATGTCTACTATCTAATAAAAAATTACCAGACAAGCGGGGCGTCTGGGTGGCTCAGTTGGTTAAGCGTCTGCCTTCGGCTCAAGTCATGATCCCAGGGTCCTGGGATTGAGCCTCTCATCGGGCTCCCTGCTCGGCAGGGAGTCTGCTTCTCCCTCTACCCTTCTCTCCTGCTTGTGATCTCTCTCTCTCTAATAAATAAAATCTTAAAAAAAAAAAAAAATTACCAGACAAGCAAAGGAAACAAAGAATTCAACCCATAGTGAGAAGAAAATAAAAAAAACACAATCCACATGGAATTATAGGGCTATAAATGACTATAACCTGTATGTTCAAGAAACTAGAGAAAAGAATGAACATGTGGAATAAAGACATGGATGATATAATAAAGACCTACTGCCATTTGTAACAACATGGATGGAACTAGAGGGTATTATGCTAAGTGAAGTAAGTCAGTCAGAAAAAGACAAATATCATATGATTTCACTCATAAATGGTATTTAAGAAACAAAACAGATGAACATAGGGGAAGGGAAGGAAAAATAAAATAAGATGAAAATTGAGAGGGATGCAAACCAAAAGAGACACCGAACTCTAGGAAACAAACTGAGGGTTGCTGGAGGGGAGGTTGGGGGGGAGGGATAATTGGGTGATGGGCATTAAAGGGGCACTTGATGTAATGAGCACTGGATGTTAGAATCACTAAATTGTACCTCTGAAACTAAAGAACAAAAAACAAAAAAGACCTCAATAAAAATTCTGGAGAGGAAAACCAGTTTCTGATTAAAAAACCCTGAATAGGATATAAGCTAGATTAAGTATTGTCAGAATTAGTGAACTTAAAAACACAGCAATAAAAAAATAAAAACTAGGGGCGCCTGGGTGGCTCAGTTGTTGGGCGTCTGCATTTGGCTTGGGTCATGATCCTAGGGCCCTGAGATCGAGCCCTGCATCAGGCTCCCTGCTGTGGGAAGCCTGCTTCTCCCTCTCCCACTCCCCCTGCTTGTGTTTCCTCTCTCGCTGTCTCTGTCAAATAAATAAATAAACAAAATCTTTAAAAAAATAAATAAATAAAACAATAGAGAAAAAAAGACTAAAAATAAGAGCACAGACCAATAAACTGTGGGACAACTTTAAGTGGTCAAATATACACCTAATTTGGAATTTCAAAAGAAAAAAAAAAGGAGGGATGCGTGAGTGGTTCAACTGGTTTAGTGTTTGCCTTCAGCTCAGATCATGATCTCGGGGTCCTGGGATCAAACCCCACATCTGGCTCCCTGCTCAGTGGGGAGTCTGCTTCTCCCTCTGCCTGCTGCTGCCCCCTTCATGCTCTCTCTCTCTCAAATAAATAAAATCTCTTTTTAAAAAAGGAGGGGTAAGGGCGCCTGGGTGGCTCAGGTCATGGTCCCAGGACCCTGGGATCAAGCCCCACATCGGGCTCCCTGCTCTGCAGGAAGCCTACTTCTCCCTCCCTCACTCCCCCTGCTTGTGTTCTCTATGTCGCTTTGTCTCTCTCTGTCAAATAAATAAAATCTTTTTTGGTAAAATTATTTAAAGAAATGACAGTGAAAAACGTATCAAATATGATAAAAGTACAACATAATAAATTTTGTGGCATGCAGCTAAAGAAGTATATAGAGAAATTTGTAGAACTAACAATCTACATTTGAAAAGTTCACAGATCAACGACCAAAGGTTTTACCTTAATAAACTAAAATAAGAGCAAATGAAACACAATGTAAATAGAAGAAAGGAAAAAACAAGTAGTAGAAATCAATGAAAGCAAAAGCTAGTTCTTTGAGAAAAATTAAAAATATATGTATATTCATAAGCCACTATCACTGTACAGACTAAACAGGGGAAAAAAAGGAGACACAAATTAACAATGTCAGAAATATAATGGATTACAGATACTATAGACATGGAAATGATAATCGGAACACTATCAGCAATGTATGCTGATAAATTCTGTAACTTCAATGAAATGAGAATTCTTTGAAAGAAACAAACTACCAAAGCTCATCCAAAAGGAAACAGATAAAATAAATAGTCCTATAACTATTAAAGAAATTAAATCTGTAATTTAATACCTCCCCAATGAGGAAAACTTCAGGCCCAAGTGGCTTCACTGGCAAATTAAACCAAAGACTTAAAGGATACCAATTCTACACAAACTGTTCCAGAAAACTGAAAAGGAGGAAATGCTTCACAGTTCCTTCCATGAGGCCAATATTATACCCCGATAACAAAATCAGATAAACACATCAAAAGAGAACTACAGAGCAATATCCCTTATGAAAACACATGCAAAATTTCCTAACACAATTTTAGCAAATACATAAAAAGAGTAATTCGTAATGACTGTCTTTGTCTGCTCAGGCTGCCATAACAAAATACCACAGACTGGGTGGCTTAAACAACAGAAATTTATTTTCTCACAGTTCTTGAGGCTGTAAGTCCAAGAGACGAGGGTACCAGCATGGTCAAATTCTGGTGAGAGCTCTCTTCTGGCTTACAGACAAGCACCTTCTCACTGTGCTCTCACATGACGGAGAGTGAGAGATCTCTTCTCTTATTTTAAGAGATCACAGCCCTATCATGTTAGGGCCCTACTCTTAAGACTTCATTTAACCTTGATTACCTCTTAAGACCCTACCTCTAGACAGAGTCACACTGGGGTTAGGGCTTCAAAATATACATCTGGAGGAGATACAATTCATTCCTCAGCAATGACTTAAGTGGTGTTTATCCAACCCCCCAACAGAAATGTAAGGTTGCTTTTTAAAAATCCATCAATGTGGGGGCGCCTGGGTGGCTCAGTCGTTAAGTGTCTGCCTTTGGCTCAGGTCACAATCCCAGGGTCCCGGGATCGAGCCCTGCATCGGGCTCCCTGCTCAGCAGGAAGTCTGCTTCTCCCTCTCCCACTCCCCTTGTTTGTGTTCCCTCTCTTGCTGTGTCTCTGTCAAAGAAATAAATAAAATCTTAAAATAAAAATAAGAATAAAATAAATAAAAATCCAACAATGTAATTCACATTAACAAACTTAAAATGAAAAATCATAATCATCTCAATATATCCCCAAAATTTTGACAAAATCCAATATGCAATCCTGATAAAACTTCTCAGCAAACTAGGAATAGAAGGGAACTCTCTCAACCTGAGGAAGGGCATAGTGAAAAATCTTGTTATCATCAGACTTAGTGGTGAAAGATAGAATTCTCTCCCCCTAAGATCAGAACAAAGGCAAAAATATCCATGATCACCACTTACATTCATCATTCTATGTGTAGTTCTGGTAAGGAAAAAAAAAATCACAGGCATCCAGATGAGAAACAAAGAAGTAAAACTGTCTTTATTTATGGATGACATGATCATCTATGAAGAGTCGCTTTTTTAAAGCTATTTAAAATGTTTGGGTTTAGTTAGATTACAGAATATAAGATCAATATACAAAAAACTAATTATCTTTTTATATATCATCAATAGATTTAGTTTATCATAAAAAAAACACAAAATATTTAGGGACAAATGGGACAAGAGCTGTAGAAGACATATACAGTGAAAACTACAATACACTGTTAAGAAAAACTAAATAAAACCTAAATAAGTGGAGTTCATGCAACAGAAGACTCAATGTCTTAAGGTGTCATTTTGCCCAAATTCACCTGTAGATTCAACATAATCCCAATAAAAATTTCAGGAAATATTTTATAGAAATTGATAATCTTATTCTAAAATTCATATGGAAAGGACCTAAAATAGCTAAAACACCTTTAAAAATGGAGAATAAAGTTGGAGGACTTAAATTACCTGACTTCAAGACTTGCTACAAAGCTAGAGCTGAGTCCAGGCAGAGTGATACTGGCCTCAAGATAGACAAATAGATCACTGAAACAGAACACAGGGTGCAGAAATAGACCCATATATATGCAATCAATTAACTCTTGAAAAAAAATTTTTTGTTTAAATAAAATTTACATAACATAAAATCCACCATTTTAGCCATTTTAAAGTGTATAAATCCATGCTTTTTAGTATATTCACAATTTGTACGACCATCACCTCTACCTAATTAACAGAGTATTTCCATCAACCCTGAAAGGAACCTCATCTCTTTCAATTCCCCCTACTTCAACTCCCACCAACTACTAAATTATTTTCTGTCTCTATGGATTTGCCTCATTTGGAAATTTAACAGAAATGGAATCATATTCAAAGAAACCAAAAGTTCATTGTTTGAAAAGATGAACAAAATGGACAAACTTTCAGCGAGACTGATGAAGAAAAATGTAAGATTCAAATTACTAAATGAAGGCAGGATATTACTAATGACCTTAGAGAAATAAAAAGATTGTTAAAAGAACACAATGAGCAACTGAATGCCAACATATTAAACAACCTAAATGAAATGGACAAATTCCTAGGAACAAACTACCAAAACTTACCCAAGAACAGAAAATCTGAATACCCATAGGGTATTAAAGTAAAGAGATTATATAACCAAAAAACTTCCCCCAAGAAAAACCCAGGGTTAGATGGCTTCACTGGTGAATTCTGCAAACATTTACCGAAGAATTAACACCAATCCTTCTAAAACTCCTCCAAAACACAGGAAAGAAGGACCACTTTCCAACTCATTCTATGAGACCAGTATCACTCTGATACCAAAACCTGACAAAGAAAGCACAAGGAAACTACAGAAGAGTAACCTTTGTGAATATGGACACAAATCTTCAACGAAATACAAGTAAACTGAATCCAGCAGCATACTAAAGAAATTAGTGATATCAGCCCCACCTCCATAGAGGGGAGAGGGACTGAATATTAAGTTCAATCATGGGGCAAAAACTTCAACAAAAATTGATAAACACTGAAGTTCAATAGAGCTTCCTGACTGGTGAATACACTGATACACTGGGAGGCTGATAACGCCCTGATTCCACAGGGAGAGAGCATGGAAGCTCTGTTGGGACCCTCCCAGACCTTGCCTTATGTGTCTCTTCATCTGACTGGTTCTAAATTTTATCTTTTAAAATAAAACCATATCGTTAAGTATAGCACTTTTCTGTGTTCTGTGAGTCGTTCCAGCAAATTATCAAACCTGAAGCAGACGGCAGGAACTTGTGGCTGGCACCTGCAATGGAGGCAGTCTTGTTGGTGACCATGCCCTTAAGCCTGTGGAATCTGTCACTACCTCCAGGTGATTGGAGTAAGAACTGGTGCATTGTACTGCAGTACATCAGGATAAAATCCAACCAAGAATTTTTGTGAAATTTGACATGCCATTCCAAAAGTCAGAGGAGACTATAAAGGACTGAAAATAACCAAGTGCATTTCAAAAAGAACATGGTAGGAGACCTTGCCTTAGCAAACAGAAGGACTTACTTTAAAGCTATAGTAAGTAAAACCATATGCTGAAGAATGCACTAATGTAACAGAGAGCCTAGAATTAGATTCACATATGTGTAAATTAGTATGTGAAAGTGGCATTACAAATTAGTGCGGGAGGTGGGACCCTCACACATTACACAAAAATAAATTCCAAGAGGTTTAAGATTACAATTTGAAAACCAAAACTTTTAAAAGCAAACACAGATGAGTATCTTATGACCTCAGGATCATAAAGAGAAAGGTTTCTTAAACAAGATATAAAAAGTGTAAACATTAAAAAGATTTATAATTATACTACACTGAAATTTAAAAGTTTAGATTAACAAGAGTATAAAAATAGTATAAAAGCTAAGCAGTATTGTTTACATTGCAAATAAAAATGACAAAGGACAGCTGAAATATATTAAGAATTGTTACAAATCAATAAAAACAGACAATCACAAAGAAAACTGGGGAAAGACTATAAAAGGGCAATTCACAGAAGGGAAAACCAAATGGCCAAAAAACATGAAAAATGCTCAACCTTATAATAACAGTAAGAAACTAATTCACAATCACATTATCAAAACCGTAAAAGTTTGACAATACCAAGTCAGTATCTGGATGAACGGGAATCCTCATACACCGATGGCAGTATATAAATTGATAAAGCCACTTTGGAAAACAACCAGGCTACACCAAAACTAATACAAAAATTTATATACACTCAGTCCAGCAATTCCAACTTCTAGGCAAAGCCACTAGAATATTCATTACAGCACTACTTTTAACAGTATAAAACAAACCTAATATCCACCAATTTAAAAAAATTATAGTACGTTTATGTAATAGGATATTATACTACAGTTAAAGTAAATAAAAACAACATGCATCAACATGGATATATTTCAAAAACAGTGTTGGGAGAATAAAGGAAATTGCAGAGGAATGCGTACAGTATTATACTGTTCACATGTAAAGTTTCAAAGCATGTAAATCCATACCATGTACTTTTTATGGATACATAAATACACACTCTTAGTATAAAAATGTTCATGGGAATAATAAACTCCAAACTTCAGGACAGTGGTTGCCTGTGGGAATGGAGGAAAGAGAATCAGAACAGGCATAATACACACAGGGCTTCAAATAAATCTGTAATTTTAATGTCTTAAAAAGGAAAAATAAAAGCAAAAGCAAAGCAACTGAATGAAAAAGGCACATCCTAGAAAACGTCAGAACTTCCAGGATGTAAAATAAAATTATAAAATCTTTCAGGAAGGAAAAGAAGCTCATTTACAAAGGAACAAGAATCAGACTGACATTTCTCACCAGCAATAGTGCATGCTAGAAGATAAAAGAGCAATATTGTCAAAGTTCTGGAGGGGGAAATTATTTGAACACTGGAATACTGTACTTTAAATGGGGAGTCAGGGGGCGCCTGGGTGGCTCAGTTGGTTAAGAGACTGCCTTCGGCTCGGGTCATGCTTCTGGAGTCCCGGGATCGAGTCCCGCATCCGGCTCCCTGCTCGGCAGGGAGTCTGCTTCTCCCTCTGACCCTCCCCCCTCTCATGTGCTTGCTCTCTCTCATTCTCTCTCTAATAAATAAATAAAATCTTAAAAAAAAAAATGGGGAGTCAGATCAGAGTGCAAAATAAGTATATTTTTGGACATGCAAGAACTCAAAGTTCACCACTCAGAAACCCTGTCTGAAAAATAATGGGCTACAGAAAAAGAATGAATCTAAAAGAAAAAAGGGGGAACCAAAAAAAGTGGTGAGCACATAAATTACAAAAACATATAGTTTGATATAATTGCTGAGAAACATAAAAATAAACAATTGACAATATGGAACTAAAATCCACATAATTAAAACATGGCAGGTTGGGTGTGGGACTGAGAGGCAGGGTCAGGGAGGGAGCCTGTTAAGATTCTTATATTGCTTGACAATACTATAATAATTAAAGCAACTTACTGTGCTCTAATATCAACCTTAGAGGAAATGGGAGAGAATCTCCCAGTACTAACTTCTTTATAGACTGCTTACATTATGGATAATACTAGCTTACGAAGTACATGTAATTTCTTTAAGTGATAACATTTTGTCTTTCAAGATGGTGGAGCTCTCTCTCACTAATTAAATGGCATAAGACCAGAGTTTAATTATAACTCAAGAAACATAAGTCTGGGCGCCTGGGTGGCTCACTCGGTTAAGCGTCTGCCTTCAGCTCAGGTCATGATCTCAGGGTCCTAGGATCGAGTCCCACATGGGGCTCCCTGCTCAGTGGGAAGCCTGCTTCTCCCTCTGCCCTTCCCCTCTGCTCATGATCTCTCTCTCTCAAAATAAATAAAAAATCTTAAAAAAAAAAAAAAAAAAGAAACATTATAAGTTTGAGTTACCACACGGTGTCTAACAGCATGTGTAACAGTGGGAAAAGAGTCACTCCGAAAACAGAATACAGCTCAAACATTTCTGCTAGACAACCTTTCAAGATTAATGAAGAATTACTCATCAACTATCAACCCACACAAATGACACACGTTTACTTATGTATTTCTCCTCTATATAATAGATTCAATCCACACTATTTGACATTCCTTTTTCTCTATTTAGAGTGGGATTTCAATCTATATGAACTTCCATTTGTTTCTTCATAGGTAAGGGGGAATAGAGAAGATGTCCAACAACTACCAAATCTTTATCCAGCAGAACATAGCAATCTCTACAATTATAACAAATACTTTTGTAGGTATTTTTGGAAATGAAAATGACAAAGTTACTCAGTTATAGAAAGCTTTACCTATAAGAGAATACAAGTGGACACCAATGGCAAGATAGTTTAATAAAGCTAATTTTAATGATCTTAAGTACATAAATAAGGCACTCTAAACAAAATATTAAATGTATACTTAACACATGTATAGTATATACATGTACAGCAACTTAAATAATTCACAAAACCAAAAAAGCTGTAAAATAAGATAGACTGCCATAATCTGTTTATTCAGAGTAAGCTTTTAGTAAGCTATAAAATAAACATGGCTAGTTTTTCAAATAGTGCTCATATGTGTTATTAGAATTCTGAATTTTTTTACAACAGGGAATCACACCTTTCCCCCATAAACCCTCGGCCTGTCTGGCTATTTCTTTCTTCAATAAATGGAACTATTAACTACCTACTCTCTATACCAGAAACCTGGGAACTTCTCTAGCTGGCCACAGCCACTGCCCCAATTCACCAATTCTATAATAACGACCTGGGGCTGAATTCCCCACCCTCAAGCCTTTCTAACAACTCAAAAAATTTTACTTTTAGACATAAGAATTTCAGGGATGCCTGGGTGGCTCAGTCTGTTAAGTGTCTGCCTTTGGCTCAGGTTATGATCCCAGGCTCCTGGGATGGAGTCCAGCATCTGGCTCCTTGCTCAGCGGGGAGCCTGCTTCTCCCTTTGCATGCTAGCCCCCATGCTTGTGCTCGCCCTCTATTTCTCTCTCTGACAAATAAATAAAATCTTAAAAAAAAAAAAAAAGAAAGAAAGAAAAATTCCAGGTCACTCCTGGTGAAGAAGATATGAAACAATTCAGAAAAAATGAGCTGGGAATTTTTTTTTTTTTTTTTAAATTAAAAAAGGCAAAGAGCAGGGCGCCTGGGTGGCTCAGTCATTAAGCGTCTGCCTTCAGCTCACGTCATGATCCCAGGGTTTTGGGATCGAGCCCCGCATCGGGCTCCCTGCTCAGCAGGAAGCCTGCTTCTCCCTCTCCCACTCCCCCTGCTTGTGTTCCCTCTCTCGCTGTGTCTCTGTCAAATAAATAAATAAAATCTTAAAAATAAATAAATAAATAAATAATAAAAAAGGTAAATAATAAATAAAAGTAAATGACTTTTCCCTGAGCTATCTTGGAAAAGATAAAAGAAAAACTGGATTTCAAACTTATATTCTGAGATTCCTATAAAAAGTAATAAGCTTAGAAGACAGGTTAACACACACATTTTGGCATGCAGTGAAGACATGGTGTAACCGTATGATTCAAGAAAGAAATTGAGTGATGACACAAAGATTTTCCACTTCAGGTACTATTATAAACCAAGATGATGAGGACCTGGGAGGAAGCAGCAGAGGAAGGAACAGAGGAAAGGAAGGAAGGAAAAAAGCAAGGAAGAAGAATGGAGGGCGGGGGATTCAGTAGTATTTACAAGCAGTACCCAAAAGGAAATGGGAGTTGCACCCTCTAGCAAGCAAAGGATAAGAAAAAATATTAAAAACTACATCAAAATACCCATTATTTCTAATTTGAAATATGTGACATTTATTCATTCAACTAACAGTTGAGCATCTATTATATGTTAAGTTCTGATAGAAACAAACAGAATAAGGCAAAATGAATTCTTTATAGAATTTAGAGTCAAGTCACTGACATGTTCCCTTCATTTAATGTGTTTTTTCCTTTAAACTAAAGAAAAATACTGCTAAGGCATTTATAATTCATGTGTCATAATCGGATTTTCTCACATGGTCTGAAGTTTGTCAACCACAAATCTTTTAGAAACATAATGCCTGAAGTTAGGTTGCAACTTCCTGTACACACCGTATTATTTCACAATTCTATGGCTTTTCTCATGCTCTTCCCTACCTGGAACGCCTATCCATCGCCTATTCAACCGTTCAAATTTCCATAATGATTACAATGATTACCTGGGCAAAGGTAGGTACTTGCTCTTTTATACTCCCAAAGTATCTCCTCTGTTACAGCAGTTATACTTCTTTATAATTGCTTGCATAATTAGATTCCTACAAACATGATACAAACATATGCTGTTTACAAGACACATACTTTATAATCAAAGAGACAATGAGGTTAAAAGGATGAAAAAGACCTATCATGCAAAGCAGTAACCAAAAGACACCTGGAATGGCTATACTAATATTAGGCAAAACAGACTTAAAGACAGAATTTGAAGAAAAGTAACAGGACAAATAAATTAAAACAGACATTCCTGGCTACAAATTAGAATCACTGATGCCACGGCCCCAATCCCCAAGGACTCTAAATTTATTGGAGTGTGGTTAAGGCCCAGGCATCAGTATTTTTCAAAAGGATTCCCCACGTGATTCTAATGTGCAGCCAGAAGTAGTTAATTAAATCACCTGATTATAATAAAGATTGAAAACAACTGAGCTAGAAGGAAAAAAATAAGACCACTTCTTCAATTATGGTAAATGGAAGTCATAACAGTAGGGGAATGAACCCTGGAGCATTTTGATGACACACTGCACAAAACTTTACAGCTACGGAAGATGGAGTCTTAATTCAAAAGATTCAAGAAGAGAATTATTTCCGAGTCTGAGAAAGACTAGGGTTGTCCTAAGCAATGACAAACATGTAAAGAATTGTGTTCAAGGCATTCAACTATTTATGAATTTGTATTTCTTTACTTTTAATATATTTCAGTATCCCATTAAAATAATATACCTTTTATAATAATGCTTATGCTAATAAAATTGGTACTTTTAAAAGTAAAAAAGCATAAAGGAGTAGAAAAGCATGCTATAATCTGCCTCAGAGGCCTAACTGTCCAAATCATTGCTCAATGTTCAGACCAAGACCGTAGTATGGAGGATCACATTACAATCCTAAGATCATAACTGAGGAGACAGCACAGTGAGTGGTTAAGAACTAGGACTCTGAAGACAGATTTACCCAGTTTTAAATTCCTAAACACTATGAACTATCTTTGTATCAAATGTTCCTTCAACACTTTAATGCTGTGTGACTTCAGGCAAGTTACTTTACTTCTCTAACACTAAATTGCTTTATCTGTAAAGAGAAAATACTAAGTGTACAACAAAGCAGTTGTGAGGATTAATTAATCTTGGTAGAAGACTTTACTATAGAGCCTGGCTCAACAGTAAGCTCTAATAACTGTAAAATTATTACTAAAGCCACTTATTTAACCTAGAAAATTATGTTAGAGCCCGTACACTCCAAAGCCCCTCATTTTTGCATTTATATCATTTATTTTTGTTTCTAAAAAAGATGGAAATGGAGAAGATAATTAAGGTTGAAAAGTGAAGTCCAAAATATGGGAAAATAGGAAGGAAAAAGGGTAACACATAGTTATCATGATTAATCAAACCAGATAAGCATAGACGAAAAGATAAAGGGCTATAAAATAATAAGGCCATGAAAACGAGAAGACAAGGATAAACCAACAGATCACAATCAAAATTTACAGGACAAAAAAAAAAGTCTCTTAAATAAGGAATGTTATGGAATGTTTGGGTTCAGATGCCGGCCCAAGTTAGCACTACTGGAGATGGCTTCTTTCATGGTTCTAATAAAGAAAAGCTTGGCAGGACTTTAATGGGAAAATAAATTAAACTCAATTGTATTTCTTATTAGACAAAGTTCTCCAATGTGTTACAATCTTGCTATATCCCAAAATTCCCAACACCAAAAGCAAGCTACAATTTGGAATAACTCATTCTAATTTTTTTCCCTAAAAGATTTTTAACATTTAAACATTGAGGAAATGGCAATTATATTTATTTGCAGAGTCAACTGTGAGGATGCTCAGGAGAAAAGGAATAGAAATATCAAAATAAACTCCCTGAGGGGTGCCTGGCTGGCTATCATCAGTAGAGCATGTGACTCTTGATCTCAGGGTCCTGAGTTCAAGCCCCATGTTGGTCGTGGAGCCTACTAATTTAAATAAGTAAGTGGGATGCCTGGGTGGCCCAGTCGGTTAGGCGTCTGCCTTTGGCTTGGGTCATGGTCCCAGGGTCCTGGGATCAAGCCCCGTATCGGGCTCCCTGCTTAGAAAGGATTCTGCTTCTCCCTCTCACTCTCACGCTCTGTCTCTTTCAAATAAAAAGATAAAATCTTAATAAATAAATAAATAAAGTTCCCTGACATATCTAGCATTTAAGTACCAAAGCTTTATAAACCAACACTCTGCACTTTCCCTGTAAAACTAATGCTCAAGACACATTCTACCCACTAGTAAGCAGGTTATTCTCTAGTATGTTCTCCCCAACCCTCTGTCCCTGAGTAACTTAAATAACTATTTTAAGTTCTTTTTTTTTTAAAGATTTTTTTTAATTTATTCATTTGAGTATCTTCAATAAATATAACCTTTCCCACCTAAGTTGATGGCATCACCATTTACCCAACCTTATCCTGACCAAGACCTGGGGGCTCTACCTCCAAATGAATCTTAAAACCAGCCCACCTGGATGAGACTTTAGGCCGGTATAACAGTAATATTACATTTTTCTTACCATTACTGCCAATTACTATATTACTTGGTCCCCATCCCATCCTTGCTGTATAACAATTAGGCAGAGGAAGCCATCGCTATCCTTAAATTAGTTCAATGTAATGTTACCATCCTGTTAACAGAAAAGGTTTTAGATTCACCTAACCTAAGAAGAGTAATAGTAAAAGAGCTGTGCATCAAATTAGATAAATATTGAGGTAACTACTGCTCTATTATTTTCATTCACAAGACACCCTAGGCACTAAATCTGTATTATTCTGGTTCTAAAACAGTTCTCAAACCCAGAGACAATAATCCAATCCCTTCACTAGAATAGGGATCAGCAATTTTCCTGTGAAGGGCCAGATAATACTGTAGGTCATACAGGCTATATGTTCTCTGTCACAATCACTTTCCTCTGCCACTTCCGTGTGAAAGCAGCCATAGACAATATGTAAACAAATTAGTATGGCTGTGCACCAATAAAACCTTATTTACAAAAATAATCAATGGGCCAGATCTGGCCTACAAGGTAGTTTGGCCACCCCTGCATTAGACTATCACAGACTAGGTTTTAACTTCCAATGACATGCATTCATTTTATGTTTTTTAAAGATTTATTTATTTGAGAGAGAGAGAGACTGAGAGGACATACAAGCACACCCATGCAGGAGTGTGCACATGGGGGGAAGGGCAGAGGGAGAAAAGCCGACTCCCAGCTCAGCACAGAGCCCTACACAGTGTTCGATCTCATGACTCTGAGACCAGGACCTGAGCCGAAATCAAGAGTCCATTGCTTATCTGACTGAGCCACACAGGCACCCCACATGCATTCATTTTATTATATTTTTTAAAAAACATTTTATTTATTTGAGAGAGAGAGATAGCAAGAGAGTACGAGCAGGGGGTAGAGGGAGAAGCAGGCTTCCGGCTGAGCTGGGACTCTGGGATCATGACCTGAGCTGAAGGCGGACGCTTAACTGACTGAGCCACCCAGGTGCCCTCATGCATTCATTTTAAATACAATATTACATCTAATGAAATGGGACATGACATCTGGTCACTTCAAGTGCTAGCACTAACCAATATGTCAATTACTTCCAACTAGCAACGGAAAGAATCTCATTCTCTTACATTGGGCAAATGTTTACTTAAGAGTTTATGTAAGATTTAATTCTTTTTTAATTTTTTTTTTAAAGATTTTATTTATTTATTTGAGACAGAGAGATTGAGAGACAGAGAGCATGAGAGGGAGGAAGGTCAGAGGGAGAAGCAGACTCCCTGCCGAGCAGGGAGCCTGATGTGGGACTTGATCCCGGGACTCCAGGATCATGACCTGAGCAGAAGGCAGTCGCTTAACCAACTGAGCCACCCAGGCGCCCTATGTAAGATTTAATTCTAAAAAAAAAAAAGTTTAGAATAGAACAGACCTATAATGAATGGGGAAATAACTATTCCTTTCATAAACATTTATTCCTGCCCTCAAGGAGTTTACTGTCTTGGGGCGCCTGGGTGGCTCAGTCGGTTAAGCCTCTGACTCTTGATTTCAGCTCAGGTCACGATCTCAGGGTCCTGAGATCAAGCCCCATGTGGGCTCTGTGCTGGGCATGGGGCCTGCTTAAGATTCTCTCTCTCCCTCTCTCAGCTCCTCCCCGTTCCCCTTAAAAAAAAAAAAGGAGCTTACAGTCTTGTAGGCAAGCCTAGACTATAAGTGCAAAAAGTGTTACAAGTACTGTTCTATAAAATCTACAGAGAGTTCCTGTGGGGTAAGGAGGCAAAGTGGTTAATTTAACTTAGAAAGGAAGCAGGAAAAATTTCACGGAGCACCTAATGCTTAAAGAGCAGATTAATGATGGGTAGGAGTATAGTGAGCGGGCAAGGGAAGATGGGGAGACAATATTCAACTCAAGTAGGAGGATGAGGAAAAGGCATAAAGTACGAAATCTTTCATACCTTCAGAGATCTGCAACCAGTTCAGCATGACTAAAACAACAGCAAGAATGATAGAAAACTGAAGCTGAATATAAGAGAGGATAAAGAAATAGACTCAAGGGGCGCCTGGGTGGCTGTCGGTTAAGTGTCTGCCTTCAGCTCAGGTCATGATCCCAGGATCTTGGGATCAAGCCCTGCATCGGGATCCCTGCTCAGTGGAGATCCTGCTTCTCCCTCTCCCTCTGATGTTCCCCCTGCTTGTTGTGCGCGCACACTCTCTCTCTCTGTCAGATAAATTAAAAAAAAAAAAGAAAGGAAGGAAGGGAAGGAGGGGAAAGAAAAGAAAGAAAAGAAAGAAAAAGTAGAAATAGATTCAAAACTTGGAACAAAGTAGAAAGTATGCCAGAGGTTAAAGTGTAAGATGGTGCCTCAGTTTCTGATCCAGGTGACCTGAGTGGATGATGGTAATAGTCACTGTGAGAGGTAATTCAGAATTAAAAGTAAATAAAAGAAGCAACTCAATTTTACTTTTATAAAAAGCCTTGGAAGACTTCTTTTGAACATTTTAGAAAAGATATAGTTGACATAAAATATATTAGTTTCAGGTGTACAACATGATTCAATATTTGTATATACTGCAAAATGATCATTACAACAAGGCTAGTTAACATTCATCACCACAGTTACAATTTTTTTTCTTTTGATGAGAACTTTAATGATCAACTCTCTTAGCAACTTTCCAATATACAAAACAGTATTATTAAATGTAGTCATCATACTGTACATTATATCTCCATGACTTATTTATATTATAACTGGAAATCTGTACCTCTGACCACCTTCAGCCATTTCACTTTTTGATAGACTACTTTTAAATATATATATATATTTCAGTTATTACGAGAAGTACATGATTAATACAAGAAATGAAACGTGAAAAAGAAAAAAGAAAAACCTATAATCCTATCACTCAGAATATGATTAAGATAAACATGTACAAACACAGGGGAAAGGGCATAGATAAAAATAAACACAAAGCTAAACAAATTATAAAACAAAGTTCACTAAAATATACATTACAAAGTGCAAATATTACTTGTCCATATTTTTAAAAAACCCAACTTATTGCTTCATTGTCTATCTTTCCCAGGAAACTATGGCAAGTTTAAAAGATCTTATCTTTTTCGTTAATGTATCCCCAGCAGAGTATAAGTGTGCCTGGCACATAGTAGGTAATCAATTACCATTTGTTGAAAGAACAAATAAATTTTAAGTGAAGCCCCAGACTACTCTCTCAAGCAATATTTGATACCATAAAAATTCTAACACACACATACACACATAGAAAACACTGATACCCTTTATAATGGGATTACCATAAAGAAAGACAAAACAAAACAAAAAAACACCAAGGCATAATACGTTAAGATTATATTCATCAGGAAGAGAGCCAAAGAAATTTTCTTAAATCCAGGAACACACATAAATATCTTCCTTGAATATATGAGTCAGGTTAAAATGTACTTTGGGTCTGAACTGTTCTTACTTTTCCACACTGCATGTGCTTGTACATCTCACCATAAAATTGTCATAGAGATATTTTTAGTCCATTAATTTACAGACTAGAATTCATAGGCTACTACTGCACTTGATAACGTCTCAGAGGAAAAATTAGCCTTTGAATGGTGATTTTACGTTAAGCTCAATTTAGCTACTTCTTACTAGATTAGAAAATCCTTAAAAGAAAGCCCACGTTTAATGTGTTTTTAAAAAATAATCCCCACAATGTTTACTGTACTTAGCATATACCAGATATTCAATACACATATTAAGTAAATGAAGTAGCTACTAAACGTTTACCTTTCAAGCAGAGATTTTAAAACACAGATAAATTTCAAGGGAAAACTAAAAAATAAGTAAATCAGTTTGGACTAACAAGCCCAATTTAGCCAGAAAAATCCTCTGTCCTGCGACAGTGCCCGCAACCTCCCTCCAAACCTTCACAACTTTTGGATACCTCAACTCTGTGATATACCAAAAATGATGGAGAAGAAATACATCTCTCTTTCCTTCTAATAAATGTCTACAGAATATTTCTTTATTCAAAAGTGGAAGAACCAAAACTGGACATTTTCAACCAAAACAGACTCTGGTTCCAACAATGCTACCATTAATGGTCTACCACTGTAGATCCATGCAACTCTCAGCATGTGCATCTGGTGAGATCTTTTGCTTAAAGCAACAAATAGTAGCTCCAGTTATGGTAAAGTCATCTTTCTACTTTGCAGAATTCACCTAAAAACAATTGTCACACGATTCAGTTAGCACCAGTAGGAGTCCCAGTCGTAACTCCAGTTATACATAAAAGGTACATTCTTTTGTAATGACATTTGACTGTAAGAGCTATATATTCAATCATTTAAAAATGCAAAAAACAAACCGAAACTAAAAGCGCACTAGTAAAATAAAATCTTTAAAAAAAATCAAACCAAAAATGAACGATTCAACTTATTTAATACCATACAAATAACTCAGTCAACCATAGTACCACCTAGGGGAATCACAACACATTATCCACACATACCTTAATAGATACAAATAACTTTTCAACCAATACCTATACAAAGACTACCTTTAAAGAATGAAAAAGTGCATTTTCCTCTTGAAAAAGAATGTCCTCTGAAGGGACAGCAAAGACACTTGGGAGCCCTGGATGTTAGCAATCCCACAAAGTCAATGTCCATTTTTACTTGCATCCATACCTCCCAATCATCCACTTTTAGTCAGAAGGAAGCTGGAGAAGTCCATACAGAGCACAGAATTAGGAGGGCAAAAGTTGACCATGAGGGAATGGGGCTCAAACAACACCTTCAGGGGCACTTGGCTGGCTCAGTCAGTAGAGCATGCAACAATTAGTCTTGGAGTTTTAAGTTCCCGCCCCATGTTGGGTGTAGAGATTACTTAAAAACAAACAAACAAACAAACAAAACAACACCTTCAGGGATGCCTGGGTGGCTCAGTCCATCCTCAATAGGATCCCAGAGTCCTGGGATCAAGTCCCACATCAGGCTCCTTGCTCAGTGGGGAGCCTGCTTCTCCCTCTGCCCCTCCCCCTCCCCCTGCTCATGCTCTCTCTCTCTCTCTCTCTGACAAATAAATAAATAAATCTTAAAAAAAAAAGCACCTTCAGTTGGCACACCCTTTTCCTATTCTAACTGCTAGCAACAAGAAATCTAAATTTTTTTCCTGACAGTTTCAGCACACAGGTGGACTCTGAAAAGAATGGTCTCAATAGCACCAATGGTTAGCTACATACACTTGAAATCAATCTCTGCACCTTGGTTTTCCTCCCTGCAAAATAAAGTCAAAATGGACATAGTACTCCTTTCTTTCCGGCAACAAAAACCAATGATAATCTCTAAAGCACAAGTTCCCAAGCTTTCTAAGTTCCTAACACCCTCAGCATTTCAGTAATTTTTTCACAACAGCACTAGGCCAAGAAATACTAACAGTTCCACGTATCAAGTTGTTAGTAGAGATTTTAAAAACTAATCTACCTTAGCTGAAAAAAAAATAATGTTTTTACTTCATTCTTAAATAATCACATTTACTTACAGAATGCATATTACAGTGAGGCAATGCACAACTTCTCAAACCTTGGAATCAAACTGGACACTGCTATTCTTATTTCCTATTTCTCACTGATTTTCATGCAGTATTTGCATTTGTCATAGCATATGCTATGTCATAACCCCCAAAAACCCAACTTCACAAAGACACATCATCCAAAGGAATGTAGCACGATCTAATGTTCAAATCAGGAACTATGTGAAACTAGTAAGTTTACCTGGCAACCAAGAGATGTCAAATACTGCTATATGTTCCTTGAATATTTAAACAACCACACAGCGCCTCTACAGGTTGGTGACAATACGTTGGGGTATCTTAGTGTAGTGTAGGAAACATGGCCCCTAGCAAGGTATTACATAATTTTGTGGCTTTGGACTCAGACAGACCTAGATTAGAAATCATGTTCTAGGGGTGCTGGGTGGCTCAGCTGGTTAAGCATCTGACTCTTGATTTCGGCTCAGGTCACGATTTCAGGGTCCCGGGATGGGGACCTGAGTTAGTCTCTAAGCTCACCAGGAAGTCTGCTTGAGATTCTCTCTCTCCCCCGCCTCCCCACACAAGCAAGCACATGCACTCTCTCCCCTCTAAAATAAATAAATAAATCTTAAAAAAAAAAATCAGACTCTACTAATAACTATATAATCTTGGACACTGGGCAGCTGAATCAACTTCCTAAACCTTAGTTTCTATGCCTGCCAAATAAGAGTAATAGTACCAACCTCAAAGAACAGTTACGAGGAATCAGATGATGTCTGTACATAATAAATGCTCAATAAATACTAGTTATTGTATCATTCACACTTAAACCAAATAAGCAGTCTAAGCTAAAGCCACAATGTCAAATAAAAACTTATAAGCAAATTTTTAGGGAAATGATCATAAAGTGCTTAAACAATGACCATATAGAGAATTACAGTCTCCTCCAAAGGATGCCATAATGACATACGTATGACAAAAAATGACCACGTAAAATGTTTTAAAATGGTAACTCAGAAGAATATACTTGCAAAAACACCTTTTAATGGACAATCACACTAGGAAAAACCAAAAGTTTTATAAACTAGGATTCTTTAAGCAACACTAAGAACTGCCTTTTAAAAATATAAGTTTAGGGCGCCTGGGTGGCTCAGTTGGTTAAGCGACTGCCTTCGGCTCAGGTCATGATCCTGGAGTCCCAGGATCGAGTCCCGCATCGGGCTCCCTGCTCGGCAGGGAGTCTGCTTCTCCCTCTGACCCTCCTCCCTCTCATGCTCTCTGTCTCTCATTCTCTCTCTCAAATAAATAAATAAAATCTTTAAAAAAAATAAAAATAAAAATAAAAATACAAGTTTACATACAGCAAAACTCAACTGATTATAACAAAGATTTTTCCCAAAGAGCGTAATAGCTCAATATTATACCTCTGCTCATACCCTTAGTCTCACAACATGCTAAAAATTTAACATTTTAATTCCAATGGACTTGTGTATCTTATAGCTCACAAACATCTTTAATAAAATTTGTAACATAAGAACACTGCAAGTGCTTGGTTTATGAAAGGATTTTTGAAATATTTCATTTGATCCTCAGATATTATCTCTATTTACTCAGGAGACGAGGTCTATAGAAATTAAATAATTTGCCCTGCAACTTATATATTACTGTTCCGTGCTAAAACCAGTGTCTTTTAACTCTTTCTAACACAACTCCTTTCCAAAAAAGACTCAGTATATCTTGTTAGTTGGACCAGTAATGTTTAATCCAACTGTTACAAGTAGGTTAACCATCATCAAAGGCCTGAAAAGCTTTTCCCTGCACAGTAATGTCATTTTACCTGCAGACTTTTCATTTGCCAAGTATCCTGAACTGTGTAACATTAATTAATGATTATTCTTAGGTCACATTATGACAAGATCTATTATTACAGATGCAACTATATCAATGGTAATACAGTGGCTGAGCCCACTGGTATAATCTCTCAGCACAGAATATATCTCATTTTTCACTTAGCTGGTGGCCCATTGTTCAATGAACTATAAACTGACCCTAATATTTTTTCTTCTATAACAAGCCAAATGCGGTGGCCAAAATACTTAAAAGGAATGGAAGGCAAGAAAACTTGTACACCACCCAGAATACAATGCCATCACAGGTCTATGCCTGCCTTTCAACTTGGTCCAAGCAAAATTCCAAAAACAATTTGTCAGCAATCCTTTTCCCCAAATTCCCAAATTTCTCTCAGATACATATACTATCACTTCCAAAAGTATCCTGAAAGCAAGTTACTAAGGCATTCTACTTCATAGTGACTACTTCTCAAAAACTTAAATGTAAATGCAATTTGATAATAAAATAACTATACTGGGAAGCTTAACTTTTAAAGAAATTCTGCAGGAAGTCTTTATATTATGTAACTTATCACCCCTATTTTATACTACATTTAAAAACTACCCTTTTAGGGGCACCTGGTTGGCTCAGCCGGTTAAGGGTCTGCCTTTGGCTCAGGTCATGATTTCAGGGCCTGGGATCCAGTCCCTTGTCAGGCTTCCTGCTCAGCTGGGAGCCTGCTTCTCCCTCTCCCTCTACCATTCCTCCTTGTGTGCTCTCACGCTCTCTCTCAAATAAATAAATAAAAATTTAAAAACCTACCCGATTATATGCCACAGTCTGTTAAGGGTAGAGATTTGGGCTATTGATAAGAAGAGATCTAGGCCTGTACCATAACTGCTAAATTAATCTGAGTCTTTGGTAGCCACATTTTCCCTATAGCTAATATTTTGAAAAACTTCACACCTGGCCCCTTCCTAGCAATGTGAATGCATTCTGTTAACAAACTCCTTCACTTCCACGGAGAATTGAAGAGCAACCTTGTTTTCTTAGAAAGGAAACAGCTATCTGTCTTATACAATACCCAGTCCACTTTAGCAACCTAACACGGACCAAAAAAAAAAAAAAAAAAGATCTATTTGGAAAACGTCTCTTCTCCAGCCAAGGGCTGTTCCCAGATAAAGGCAATGCTCAGAACACGGGGGGGGGGGGGGGGGGGGCCTCCTCTGAGGGAAGAAATATGCCAGGAAAGGAGAGGCATGGATCGGGAATAAATAAGGGTGAGTGCACGCGTTCGGTGTAAGGGCTGGAGGCAGTAAGCACAGCGCTGAGATGCTCCAGCGAAAGAACCACCAGCAGCAGCAGCAGCAGCAGGAAGTTTCAATGGGGCCGGGCAGAGCATGCGCCCTGCACCCGCGCGGTGGCCTTATGTGGAAGGAGCACCACTTGCGAACACCAATAATAGACCAGCAGCACCAGAGAGAGAAACATGAGCAACAAGCACCTTCTTCAACTGTTTCCCCCTCCGTCTGAGCCCCTCCTCCAGCCTACATACTAACCACCCCACCCCACCCTGCAAATGGGAGGGCGACTTCTTCCCCTAAGCCCTGCTGCCAAGATGAAGGGGGAAGGGATTAGGAAAGTGGGGAGATGCTTTTCTATTATTTGGGGGGAGGTGGGGAGAGGGAGGAGGAAAACTATGGGGGAGGAAAAATTAACCCTCTACCCTCCAAAGTGGAGGAGCTGAACCGACTTCGACCCCCAAAGCGAGAATGGAGGAGGACCCCCTCCCATGGGGGAGGAGCAAACCTCCCTACTCTGAGGAAGGAGTTTTGGGGGTTAAACCAGCCCTCGAGGGGAAGGGAAGAGAGACGCGAGCGACTCTCTTGGGGGAGTTCCCACTAGAGGGAGGGAGAGCTGAAGTGTCCGCTGGCCCCCGCCCACCCAGGTGGAGGGAGAGAAAGGGGC
Organism: Mirounga leonina; assembly: GCF_011800145.1. Classification (NCBI taxonomy): domain Eukaryota; kingdom Metazoa; phylum Chordata; class Mammalia; order Carnivora; family Phocidae; genus Mirounga; species Mirounga leonina. The sequence continues at coordinate 17,654,507 of NW_023270852.1, forward strand.
GCCCCGAGAAGATGAGCCCAGCCTCCCCCGAGATGGTGGGGAGGATGGTGGGAGGAGGGGAGGGAGCAAGGGAGGGGAGGAGGAGAAAAGCGCAAAGCTGGCCGGAACCTGCGCTCCCCTTCCCCCGCCACCCAGGGGGAGAAGGGGTGGAGGACCGGCCCCTGCCGCCGGGGGAACAGTCCCAGGGGCCGCGGACCAGCACAATGACCACTCCACGCCCCCAGCCCACACCTAGCCCGCGACGCCCCCACCCCCTCTCGGCGCCAGGCCCAGTGGCCCTAGGGGGTCTCTGCCCCGCCTCCCCACTGCCCAAGACCCTGGGGGCTGGGCGGAGAAGCCGAGCCGGGCGGAGCTGCGCCCCAGGGGAAGGACAGAGCCGCAGAGGCCCGGGATGTCCGTGTAGGGCGGAGAGAAGGAGCGTGCCAGGGCCGCTTCCCGCCGGGCGTTCGGGCCCCTCGCTTACCTTCTCCACTGCCGACGTCCGGCGGCGGCGCCTGCAGCACCCGCTCCAGCTCGGGAAACGGCAACTCAGGCAGGTCGAGCAGCGGCCCGTAGCGCTCCAAGAAGGAGCAGACTACGGCGAAGTTGGGGCACGAACCCGGGCAGCCCGGAGGAGCCATCGCGGCCGCCGCTGCTGCCGCCGCCGCCATTTTGAACTGGAGGATGGAGGAGGAGGAGGCGATGGGGGGGGAGTGGAGGGAGTTGGGGGCCGAGGAATGGCAGGGCAGCCTTGCGGACAACAGGAGGCGCTAGTGAGTGGGCTCCCCTGTGAATCCGAGCGTCTCAGGCACGGCGCCGCGATCCCACAATACAACGGCTGCTCGGAGCAGTCGAGAACCGAGTCAGACGGGGGAAAGAGAGGCGCTCTATGCCTTTCACTTTCCGCCCTCTTTCCGCCCCCCCTTCCCTCCCTCCATTTCGCCCCTCCCACCTTGGGTTTGCCACTGCCTCGTGTGACAGGGGGAATGAAAACAAGGGAAGCGGGGCAGGGAGGAGGACTGGAAGCTGAAGAGGCGGGACTTTTTAGGAGAGGTGGCCAATAGGCTTGGAGGGGGCGGGGCTTCGGGCGACGACTGGCTGAAAGGCGCTTTCAGGGCGGGGCGAGTGGGGGGAGCGCCCAGCAGAGACGGCCATAAAGAACCAAGGTGAGAGGTAAAGCGCGGAGCCGTTTGGGATCGCAGCTCTCCTGAAGAGAGGACGTTGGGTGAGTTTTGGGGGGGCTTCAGGAACTGAAACCGGGCTACCAGATGGTGGGGGGAGTTGGGGAGAGTGAATGAGAAGCAGAAAAAGGGAGAATAGAAAAAAAAAGCACGATTCTGGGAGAAGTTTGGAAAGGGGAAAGGTAGAGAGGTGCCCTTAATTTGGGGTTGGAATGGGACCTTTGTAAGGAGAATTGCTTGCCAAGCTTTACTGAGGGGTACTGCTGTCTACTGGGGTACAAGAATCTCAGCTGTGCCGGAAAACAGGGTCTGAGGACTCTGGGGGGCGAGAGTCCGAGGGAACCGCTCTGCTAGTATCACCTGTCTGAGGAGTTGGGGCCCTGGTAGGAGGTCACGCTCTGAAAGGACCAGCTCTTCAGGCAGACCAAGGTATGAGGGGACAGGGCCCTGCTGTGGTTGCCAGGGTGTGAGGGGAAGGGACTCTTGAGGCACGAGGATCTGATACGACGAGACTTATACGGGGACCAGGGTCAGAGGGTGGGCCAGGACTCCACTAAGAGGACTGACAGGATAAGCGACTGGGTGCAAGAGTAAAACAATTGTTAGAAAACAGGGTTTGGCTTCGTTGGGGGCAGCAGTGAGCATTCTCCCACAAAGAATCTCAGAAAACCATCAATCATGCAAAATAGAATGTGCAACTTGGGATGCAAGGTGCATTATGGTTAGAAGCCTGAGCTTTGTAAGTCAGCCGTACTTGGGTCCTAACAAAAGTGCTTCAGGCCATTGCAGAAGAGTCTGCGTTTCTTTGAACCTCTGTGAAGTGGGGGTGATAACTACTTATATCATAGGGTTTTACTAGCTATTCACAGTAAATTGATGAGCACAATGTCCAGGCACATTCATTGTAACTATTTTTAAAACGTTAGTTGCTATTACTGAATAAAGGAATTTCTAAAATTTAGATTGAATTCACGTATAATTTATATAGTCTACTACTTTGAGCTAGAATTTTCAGCATGCATTTTAAACTTACATAGTACCGGGGTGCCTGGGTGGGTCAGTCAGTTAAGCATCCGACTCGATACCAGCTCAAGTCTTGATCTCAGGGTCCTGAGTTCAAGCCTGGCATTGCGCTCCATGCTGGGCTTGAAGCCTACTTAAGAGAAAAAAAAAGTAAAAAAATGTTAAGGGACACCTTGGTGTTTCAGTTGGTTAAGTGCCTGCCTTCTGCTCGGGTCATGATCTCGGGGTCCTGGAATCGAGCCCCCTCACCTGGCTCCCTGCTTAAGGGGAGTCTGCTTCCCTCTGCTCCTCCCCCTACTTGTGCTCTCTCTCTCTCTCTCCCTCTCTCTGTCAAATAAATAAAATCTTTTAAACAATGTTAAAACTGGGGCACCTGGGTGGCTCAGTCGTTAAGCATCTGCCTTCGGCTCAGGTCATTATCTCGGGGTCCTGGGATCGAGCCCCACATCGGGCTCCCTGCTCAGCGGGAAGCCTGCTTCTCTCTCTCTCACTCCCTCTGCTTGTGTTCCCGCTCTCGCTGTGTCTCTCTCTGTCAAATAAATAAATAAAATCTTTAAAAAAAAAAAAAGTTAAAACTTACATAGCACCTACTTAAAAAGAATTTGAAACATATAAACCATGTAAAATCAGAAAATTTATGGTTATGGGGCACCTGGGTGGCTTAGTTGTTAAGCGTCGGCTGTGGGCTCAGGTCATGATCCCAGGGATCCTGGGATGGAGCCCCACATTGGGCTCCCTGCTCAGCGGGAAGCCTACTTCTCCCTCTCCCACTCCCCTGCTTGTGTTCCCTCTCTCGCTGTGTCTTTCTGTCAAATAAATGAATAAAATCTTAAAAAAAAAAAAAAGAAAGAAAAGAAAATTTATGGTTAAAAGAAGGTAAAATATACAGTATAGGCAAATAATTATATTGGGAACAGAGAAAATGCTTACAATTATTGAATTTTGTTCTGTATTTCTAGGAAAAAAAACAATGGTCTATATCATTCTCACTAGCTAAAGAAAAAATATTCATTTTTATCAAAAGAGAAAAACAACTAGGGGTGCCTGGGTGGCTCAGTCGGTTAAGCCTCCAACTCTTGATTTCAGGGTCGTTGAAATCAAGCCCCACTTTGGGCACAGCACTGAGCCTGGAGCCTGCTTAAGATTCTCTTGCTCCGGGCGCCTGGGTGGCTCAGTTAGTTAAGCGACTGCTTTCAGCTCAGGTCATGATCCTAGAGTCCCTGGATCGAGTCCCGCATCCCCACATCGGGCTCCCTGCTCGGCAGGGAGCCTGCTTCTCCCTCTGACCGTTCCCCCTCTCATGTGCTCTCTCTCTCTCATTCTCTCTGTCTCAAATAAATAAATAAAATCTTAAAAAAAAAAAAAAAAAGATTCTCTTGCTCCTTCTCCCTCTGCCCCTCCCCACTCAGGCGTGCGTGCTTTCTCTCTCTCTCTCAAAATAGAAATGAAAAAAAAGAGAGAAAAAGATCTATATTGTAAGTGGAATTTATAACCTAGAATACTGACTCCTAATCCTGAGTAATATACAAACTTTTTATTTTTTTTTTTAAGATTTTATATATTTGACAGAGAGAGAGAGAGCACAAGCAGGGGGAGTGGCAGAAGGAGAGGGAAAAGCAGATTCCCTGCTGAGCAGGGAGCCAGACAAGGGACTCAATCCCAGGACCCGGAGATCATGACCTGAGCCAAAGGCAGGCACTTAACTGACTGAGCCACACAGGCACCCCACAAACTCTTTTTAAAGGAAAAAAAAGGGGTTTTTTTTGAAATTTCTTAAATACTCTTGAAAATTCCACTTTAAGAAATACTACTATGAGAAATTAAAGGCAACAGAACAATGTGAATGTACTTCATGCCACTGAACTTAAAAATGGTTAAAAGAGTAAATTATAGGGATGCCTGGGTGGCTCAGTCCGTTAAGTGTCTGCCTTCAGCTCAGGTCGTGATCCTGGGGTCCTGGGATCGAGTTCCGCATCTGGCTCCTTGCTCAGCAGGGATCCTGCTTCTTCCTCTGCCTGCCGCTCCCCCCTGCTTGTGCTCTGTCTCTTTCTCTCTCACAAATAAATAAAATCTTTGAAGAAAAAGTAAATTTTATTTTATATATATTTTCCCACAACAAAAAAAGTAAAAAAACAAAAAAGAAAGTATAGTCTAACTTTGGGAAAATGTCTGTGGTTGTGAGTTATCATAGCAAAAGAGAAGTTTTCATTTAACGTGTAGTGAAATACTGTTTTAAGCAACACTGCTTAAACACAAGTCTAAATTAAAACATCAGTAGAACTCTCAAACTGCCAAGTATGTAGCTCTAGACCTGGGAAACTGAAGACCCCAGTTTAAGAAAAATCTGACCTAGAACACATTCTTAACAAGAGTTTTGCAGAAAGATACAAAAAAACTTAATAAGGTCGTTATTTAATTGACCTTAAATAAAGGGCAGATACACAACATTAAATAAAATTACATCTTTGTGAAGCAGAGAAAAGAACTTGTGAAGGAACTTTGATAGAACTTCCAACGTAATGAAGTTTTAATTACATCATTTTGTAACCCTTACCTCCAGCCCTTCCCTTCTAGGTTTTTTGTTTTGTTTTGTTTTTTTAAGATTTTATTTATTTATTTGACAGAGAGAGAGAGTACAAGCAGGGGGAGCAGCGGAGAGGGAGAAGCAGGCTCCCCTTACAGCGGGGGGAGCCCGATGCAGGACTCAATCCCAGGACCCCAGGATCATGACTTGAGCCGAAGGCAGTCCCTTAACCAACTGAGCCACCCAGGTGCCCTTCCTTTCTAGGTCTTCACTTTCAGCTATTCGAGTTCCTCACCTCCTACTCTTCCATGGGTTGTAAAATAATATACTAAAAGAAAGCCTTATACTATACTTTTCTCAATCCTCACACTGTTATTCAAAGAAAGACTGATAAATAAGGTTAGAGTTTCTCCCTTTTCTAATCCAGATTGGCATGGGAACAAAGTTCTTGGGTATCAGAAAGTTATATCCACCCAAAAGATAAGAAATGTTTTACTACAAGATTTAGATCATACCTTCAGAGCGCCTGGGTGGCTCAGTTGTTAAGAGTCTGCTTTCGGCACAGGTCGTGATCCCAGGATCCTGGGATCGAGCCCTACATCGGGCTCCCTGCTCAGCAGGAAGCCTGCTTCTCCCTCTGCCCCTCCACCTGCTTGTGCTCCCTCTCTTGATGTGTCTCTGTCAAACAAACAAACAAATAAATAAAAGATTTAGATCATACCTTCACTAAGTCTGTTCTTGAAAAGAAAAGAAACACACACTTATAATTACACCATCTCTTTTTGCCTTTCTGGACCCAGAGAAGTTGTGGGTTATAAGAGTCTAATCCCAGTTGATGCAGTTAAGTGACTGAGTTATACACATCAGACTAGAATATAAAGATAGAGTAGCCTTAAAAAAAATCTGTAATTAATTTATTGCTACTGCCATGAAGTTGCCTTCAAACAAGCATTAAATTATCTACACTCAGTCTAACTTTGTTTATGAATAAGCGATTTCTTAAGATGGTTCATATTTCACATCCTATAGGGAAAAAAGAAAACTTGTTCATTCAAAATTAATGGCTAGTTTATTCAAAATACCAAAAAGTCTAAAACAACACAAATGTTCATCAACAGAAGAATGGATGAATAAATTGTGATTGATTCTTGCAACAGACTACTATTCATACTAATATACACTTGATACTACAACGTGAGTGAATCTCAAAGCCTGTTGAGTGAAAGAAGACAGACACAAAAAATAGGTACTATACAATTCCAGCAATATGATGGTCTAATCTAGGGGAATAGAAGTCAAATTAGTGGTTTCATTTGAGCTTTGAAAGAGTGACTAGAAAGTTACACAAGGCAACTTTCTGGATACTTTCTGTATCTTGATTGGCAAGTTTATACATTTGTCAAAAGCCTTTTTTTTTAAGATTTGTTTATTAGAGAGAGAGAGAGAACAAGCAGGGGGAGGGGCAGGCAGAGGGAGAGGGAGAAGCAGGCTCTATCCCAGGACCCTGGGATCACCACCTGAGCTGAAGGCAGACTCTTAACTGCCTGAGCCACCCATGTGCCCCCATTTATCAAAACTCCTTAAATTCTAAACAATATCTGTGCAATTAGCAGAATGTAACTGTGCTTCGATTTTAAAATTTAATGGCTTATCCCTCAATTATCCCAAATTGCATTGATAATTCTGCCTTACAACAGAATAACTAATACATATTTCTGTCTCCACAAGATACTATCTTTGCATTTGTTACACATATTTTTTAACAGACACTGTAAGCCTGGTAAATGTATATTGAGGTGAATTGGATTTAGTTGTGGAGCCAATTTGGGGAATTACCAGTCATGAGTAAATTTACATCGGTTTGTTTAAAGTTCACTTTTTTTTTTCAGATTTATTATTTGAGAGAGAAAGAGCACATGTGCGCACAGGGGGAGGGGCAGAGGGAGAGAGAAAAGGAGAGAAGCAGACTCCCTGCTGAGCAGGAAGCCCAGCAACTTGGAGCTCCGTCTCAGGACCCTCAGATCTTGACCTGAGCAGAAATCCAAAGTCAAGACACTCAGCCAACTGAGCCACCCAGGCGCCCCTAGAGTTCACTTTTTAAAGAGTTAATACATGTGATGTGTGTGTGTATATATGTTAGATGTAGAGAAAAGGCTATTAAGTGTCAACAGAAATAGGAATCTGTGTCCTTCAAGATAGTTTAATAAGAAAATGTACAGAAAGAAAGACAAGTTGTAATATAAACAAGATTTAAACCAGCCTTTTTCTTTTCCTAAGGATAATCAAATTCTGTGTTGCTGCAGAGTTCTACTCATTGAAGAGAGCACTTTTAGAAGTGTCTTACCATCTTTTTTTTAAAGAGTTATGCATTAGTCTATTCTTTTCTCTTAAAAGAATGGCGGAGACTAATTTCTCTGGTGGAATAAAGATTTTTACTAAAAAAATTTATGTAGGAAACTACTGATATTAAAATGTATTATACCTCATATTGTTGCTATGTGTCTACCTGTTTTAACTTTACTATTAGATAATTGAGGGCAGGGATCACATTATGCAGTTTGGTATCTTGTGCAGCAAAGACTAATATTCACTAATGTGGACTAGAAAGGTTATACTGGCTGTTAAGATATTAAGATACTGTACTTACATGCTAATTGCAGAAGAACCCCTGCCCTGAGTGAGCCTCCTAAGTAATCCCTGGCACACTGGCTACCCAACTTACTTTCTAACAACTCCCAGCAACTGAACATTCAATACACAAACAGCAGACCCTATTCCAGCATCCCACTCCCATTTCGATGTAGCCAGTGCACATGCTTCCCTCATTATTTATTTTGAATATAGCCTTAGCCTACAGTAATGTTTTTTAAACTATGGGTCATGACCCATTAGTTGGTTTTAAAATCAATTTGGTGGATCAAGACCAAAATTATATTAAAAATGAAAAAGTAAAAATAGAACAGTACTAAAAAGAGGGGGGTGCTAAAAAAAAAAGAACAGAAAATAGTGTATCACATAAAATAAGGATAAGTATGATAAGTATATTGCAGGAAATAGATATGAAATATGTATGTTTGCAGGTGTGTGTGTTATAATATAAAATGTATTTGTTGCTGTGGTTTAGACAAAGAGTTTGAAACACATTCCCTTAGCTTTACATGTGGAGGAAAATGAATGAATGAATGTCTGGATGAATGAACAAATCAGATCTTTATCACTTAATTATGGCGAAGGAAACAGATATTATTAGGTAAAATTTCTGTTTTAACTCCATAGTCCTAGATGAAATCTAAGCATGACTACAGTAGTTATTGTATATTTTTCATTCAGTAAAATTTTATGGTATGTGTGACCCATCAGTTCTCCTAGTGCCGAGCAGAACTAGATTGCAAAAGTATTTCTTCAATACTATTAAGATGACATTTGGGGGCGCCTGGGTGACTCAGTCAGTTAAGCGTCTGCCTTTGGCTCAGTTCATGATCCTGGAGTCCTGGGATCCAGCCCTGTGTTGGGCTCCCTGCTCGGCGGGGGGGCCTGCTTCTCCCTCTCCTTCTGCCCTTCCCATACCCTCCCCTCGTACTCGCTCTCTCGTGTGCTCTCTCTCTCTCAAATAAATAAATAAAACCTTTTTTAAAAAAAGACATTTGGATATCTGGTGAATCATTAAGATAAGTTGTGTCAAAATCTTTAAGTTGCAAGTAAAAGACAAATAGGCTTAAACAATAAAGGAAATTTATTACCTTAAATCATTGAAAAGACCGGTGGTAGCTCATGCTTGAGGTATGGTCTGTTCAGGTGGTAACACTCTTAGTATGTCTCTCTGTGTTGCCTTCCTCTGCGTGGGCTGAATTTTCAGACTGATTTCCCTTTTGGTACTGGCAGTTTTAAGGTACCCTTCTATATTCTATTCATCCCAGCCTCAGTATCTCAGAATTTCCCCCAAAAAGTCCCCAAACTGACACTGATTGGCACATCTCAGCTCACATATCCAACCATTCAGCCAGTGTGACCAGTGTAGAAAGTGAAAGTAATTGATGTACTCAATGCATTAGCCTAGGTCAGTGCTTCGCTCCTACAGCTAGAGATACAAAGGTCAGTGCTTCATTCCTAAAGCTAAAGGTTTATCAAAACCACAAGGAGGGGGTGCCTGGGTGGCTCAGTCAGTTAAGCGGCTGCCTTCGGCTTGGCTCCGGTCATGACGTCAGGGTCCTGGGATCGAGCCCCACATGGGGAGCCTGCTTCTCCCTCTCCTTCCCGCTTGTGCTCTCTCTCACTATCTCTCTCTCTCAAATGAATAAATAAAATCTTAAAAAAAAAAAAAAACATACACACAAGGAGTCAATGCCTCAAGAGCCCTAATATACATGAAGAAAAAACTGATAGAATTGAAAGGAGAAACAGAGAATTCAGCAATACTGCTTGGAGACTTCAATACTCCACTTTCAATAATGGTCATCTAGGAAAACTAGGAAGAATGTCAACAAAAAAATAGGCTTGAAAATACTATAAAATAGCTAGACCTAGGGGCGCCTGGGTGGCTCAGTTGGTTAAGTGTCTGCCTTCAGCTCAGGTCATGGTCCCTGGGTCCTGGGATCGAGCCCCGCATCAGGCTCCCTGCTCCGCGGGAAGCCTGCTTCTCCCTCTCCCACTCCCCCTGCTTGTGTTCCCTCTCTTGCTGTGTCTCTCTCTGTCAAATAAATAATAAAATCTTAAAAAAAAAGAATAGCTAGACCTAACAGACACCTATGGACGCTGCACAAACATAGTGAATACACATTTTTCTCAAGTGCACATGGAAAATTCTCCAAGGTAAACCATGTGCTAAGGCATAAAAAAGAAGTCTCAACAAATTTAAAAGTGTTCAAATTATGCCAAATGTGTTTTCCAAACATGGAGTTAGACCAGAATCAAAAACAAGAAAATTTGGAAAACTCATTTATATGCTGATATTAAGTGACAGACACTGAAATAATCAATGGTTCAAAGAAGAAATCTCAAGGAAAATTAGAAAATACTTTTAGATGGATAAAAATGAAAACATAAGATATCAAAACTTAGGGGATGCACCTAAAGCACTCCTTAAAAGAAATATGCAGCTGTATGTAAATACTTGTATTAAAAAAGATGACTTGTATTTAAAAAGCCTAACTTTCCATCTTTAAAAAACTGAAAAAAAGTGGTGCACCTGGGTGGCTCAGTCGGTTAAGCGTCTGCCTTCAGCTCAGGTCATAATCTCAGGGTCCTGTGATTGAGTCCCACATTGAGCAGGGAGCCCACTTCTCCCTCTCCCCCCTGCTCATGCTCTCTCTCTCTTGCTATCTCTCTCTCTCTCTCAAATAAATAAATAAAATCTTTTTTTAAAAAACTGGAAAAAAGCAAACTAAACACAAAATGAATAGAAGGAAGGAAATAATAAAGATAAGTATAGATATTAATGAAATAGAGAATAGAAAAATAGAGAAAAGCAACAAATCCAAAAGTTGATTCTTTGAAAATAACCACAAAATTCACACATCTTTAGCTAGACTGGCCAAGATGAAAATAGAAAAGTCAAGAAACTAAAATCTGAAATGAACAAGGGGACATCACTATCCATAGTAATTTTAAAAAGGATTATAAAGGAACATTATAAATAACTGTATGCCTACAAATCAGATAATCTAAAGGAAGTGAACAAATTCCTAGAACAGAAACTATTGAAACGCAAGAAAATCTGAATGGAATTATAACTAGTAAAAAGATTGAATTAGGAATTTGAACCCCCCCACCCCCTCCCCAAAAGACCAAGAAAGACACCAAGAGTACTAATGCACAGAGAAAAGGCCATGTGGGGACAAAGAAAAAGAAAAAAAGCAAGGAGGAATCCATCTGCAAGCAGGAAGAGAGGCGCCTCTCTTGATCTTGGACTTCCAGCCTCCAGACTGTGAGAAAATCAATTTCTGTTTTTTAAGCCACTCAGTCTGCCATATTGTGTTATGGAAGCTTTAGAAGACTAACACAGAAGTCTTTCTCAACACTCATTAACAACTCATTATACTTCCCTTATACCACTTTTCTTTTTCTTTTTTTTTTTTTAAAGATTTTATTTATTTATTCATGAGAGACAGAGAGAGAGAGAGAGAGAGAGGCAGAGGGAGAAGCAGGCTCCCAAGGAGCAGGGAGCCCGATGCGGGACTCGATCCCAGGACCCCGGGATCATGACCTGAGCTGAAGGCAGACGCTCAACCATCTGAGCCACCCAGGCGCCCCCCTTACACCACTTTTCAAAAGTTACTTCATATTAAAAAAAAATTACCTTAAAAAAGTATAGTTATTTATCAGGCTCCCTGCTCGTCAGGGAGTCTGCTTCTCCCTCTGGCCCTCCCCCCTCTCATGTGCTCTCTCTCATTCTCTCTCTCTCAAATAAATAAATAAAATCTTTAAAAAAAATATATAGTTATTTGTCTTCTCTCCTCTAGGGTAATATTAGTTCCTAAGAACAGGAATCATGTCTTATAAATTTGTATCTTCCTCCCATAGCACCTAAAATAATGTGTTTATGTACTTTGCTATGTATTTTAAAAATGGATATTCAGTATTTGAAGCTGCAAAAATGGATTAGTAGTTATTTTTTTTTAAAGATTTTATTTATTTATTTGAGAGAGAGAGAATGAGAGAGAGAGAGCACATGAGAGGGGTGAGGGTCAGAGGGAGAAGCAGGCTCCCCGCTGAGCAGGGAGCCCAATGCGGGACTCGATCCAGGGACTCCAGGATCATGACCTGAGCCGAAGGCAGTCGCTTAACCAACTGAGCCACCCAGGCGCCCGGATTAGTAGTTATTAATGATAGGCAGAAGTATCACTTTGCTAATATGTTTATTTGGAGATTAAATATGGTTTAAGGACATATATATAGGTGCCAAATTGACAAGGGGTGGACTGTGATGGTTAGTTTTAAATGTCAATTTAGCTAGGCTACAGTACCCAGTTATTCAATCAAATGCTAAATCTAAGGGTTACTTGACGGTGTTTTGTAGATGTTAACATCTACAATCAGTTGACTTTTAAATAAAGGAGATTGTCCTCGATATTCTTGGTACGTCTCAACCAATCAGTTGAAAGACCTTAAAAGCAAAACTGAGGTTTCCTTCAGGAAGAAGAACCAACACATTGTTACTACAATGACAACTTCTGCCCAAGAGTTAGCAGCCTGCCAACCTGCCTAGACATTTTGGACTGGCCGCTCCCCACAAGTACATGAGACACTTCCTTGAAATAAATCTCATAATATGCATGATCTACTGGTTCTGTTTCTCTGTAGAACCTTGACTATTACAATTAACCTTTTAGTTATTTTACTTATAAATACTAGAATTTGTATGATTCTTTTTTTGAAAAGTCTTCCTCTTTATTGCAATTCTATGTTGAGTAAGTTATTGTCATCGTAATTTTGTTTAATTCTTTATATATGGTTTCTTTAGTTCCCTGAATATATTTATAATAATTTCTTTGAAATCTTTGCTAAAGCAAACATATGGGAACACTCAGATACAGTTTCAGTTGATGAGTATGGTTCATATTTTTTGTTTCTTTGCATGTCTTTTTGTTTAAAGGTTTTATTAATTTGAGAGGGAGAGAGTATGAGCAGGGAGAGGGGCAGAGGGAGAAGCAGACTCCCTGCTGAGCAGGGAGCCTGACTTGGGGCTCGATCCCAGGACCCTGGGATCATGACCTGAGCTGAAGGCAGACACTTAACCGACTGAGCCACCCAGGTGCCCCCGTTTCTTTGCATGTCTTACAATTTTTTGGTCAAAACTGAATATTTTAGATAGTATATTAAAGTCTGGATTCTGATTTCACCCCCCGCATGTTATTCTTTGTACTTAATCACTTGCCTAGACTAAATCTGTGAATTCTATCTCCCATGCAATGTGTGGCCACTGGGATCTGTTTTTAAATTTTATTCATTTTTTAAAATTTATTATTTTTATTTATTTATTTATTTATTTATTTATTTATTTATTTATTTATTTATAATCTCTACACCTAACATGGGACTTGGACCATGACCCCGAGATCAAGAGTCACATGCTCTTCCAACTGAGCCAGCCAAGCACCCCTTTAATTTTTATTCTTTTTTTTTTTTTTAAGCTTGGCTTCCTAGGGGTCTCCTCTGTGTCTATATAGCTTTGTGTTCAGTCAAAGAAAGATTGTGCTCAAATACCTCACGCCAGTAAGACTTTTACTCTGTACTTGTGGGTCAATGCGTGCACTGAGGAGTATGCAATGTTCAGACTGTTTTCATTTCTTGCCTGGCTTTTACATTATTCTAAGTCCTCTTGAGCCATCTTGCTTCTCAATTTTGCATGTGCTGTTGGCTCCACAAGCCCAAAATGTTTGCATGATTTAGGCCTCCTCGGTTTTTGTCTTTGATACATACACTCACAGCATTTGGTCCACTCCGGATATGTGGAGAGCTCATCAAGGCCCCTATGGCTATGTCAGCTCTGAGAAATTCCTGTTAAATCCCTGCCTACTCTGCAAATCCATTGCTTGCCCCAAACAGGCCCACGATAGCAAGGAAGCAGAGCCACCTGCCATCCATATTTGCTTGCCACTGAGATCACCAATTTAATATATAATGCTCTAAATTAATCAAGCCTCCTCTGGCCAAAGCAACAAGACTGTTGTTGATTTTCATATCCTGCCTCAACCAAGTTGAATCTCTGTGCCAACTGAACTGATTGAGGGCATGACAGTAATCCCAGACAGGAACAACAAGCCATGTTACTGTCCTCCGAAATTCAGTGGTTTTCATAAATAAGTGTTTCTCAGCTTATAGTATGCCTTTATTATTTCTAGAGTATCAAGTTATTATTTTGAAAGGTTTATCCAGCTTTATACTTGCTTTTTGGAGAAATGATGTGTCAACCTCCTCACTCCATTATGCTGAAGTAAATCTTTTAATTTTATCTCTCAAAAAATATCAAGAATTCCATCCAGTTTGAGAAGTAATGTAGTATCTAGTATCAAATGATTCAGGATCCCAAGAGTTAGCATTTTACTTTTTATTTATTTTTTTTAAAGATTTTATTTATTTATTTGACAGAGAGAGACACAGCGAGAGAGGGAACACAAGAGGAATTGGGAGAGGGAGAAGCAGGCTTCCCGTGGAGCAGGTAGCCCAATGTGGGGCTCGATCCCAGGACCCTGGGACCATAACCTGAGCCGAAGGCAGACGCTTAACAACTGAGCCACCCAGGCACTCAACATTTTACTTTTTAGACCTCTAGAGAAGAAGTCACAACCATGTAAATGACAAAGATGCTTCTTAACTCATAAGGGACTAGGGTTTACTGCATTTTGTATATAGTATTATATTTTAAAATACATTTTTGTATATAGTATAGCTCCTGTCTTTTGGAGTTGTTTCATCCTTACTTCATAACTTATTTAACATATTTTTCTTTTAATTTCAGAGTTCAGTTAAGTTCCTTATGTCCTCCCCTGAAATTGCTTCCCTATCATGGGGGCAAATGAAAGTACAAGGCTCTACTAAAACCTATAAGGACTGCAAAGTGTGGCCAGGGGGAAGTCGGGTTTGGGATTGGAGAGAAACAGGAACTGAGGTAAGCTATTAGTGTTTGGTTGACATTGCATAAGGCTGACCAAGTGATTTCCAACCTCCTAAGCCATAATGACCAAGTGAAAGTAACTATTCCTGTTATTCCTCTCTCTCTCTCTCAATATAAAGCACATACCACAAACTCACTCTTTTTTTTCAAAGATTTTATTTATTTATTTGAGAGAGTGAGCCAGAGAGAGAGCAAGCAGGAGCAAGGGGAGGGGTGGAGGGAGAGGGAGAAGCAGACTCCTCACTGAGCAGGGAACCCCATGCAAGCTCCCTCCTGGGACTCCAGAATCATGACCTGAGCCGAAGGCAGAGCTTAACCAACTGAGCTACTCACGTGCCCCCTAACTCACCCTTTTAAAGTATGCAATTCAATGGACTTTTTTTTTTTTTTTAAAGATTTTATTTATTTATTTGAGAGAGAGAGAATGAGAGACAGAGAGCATGAGAGGGAGGAGGGTCAGAGGGAGAAGCAGACTCCCCGCCGAGCAGGGAGCCTGATGCGGGACTCGATCCCGAGACCCCAGGATCATGACCTGAGCCGAAGGCAGTCGCTTAACCAACTGAGCCACCCAGGCGCCCTTCAATGGACTTTTTATTGGCATAAACTTGTGCAATATTTACCAGTGCTAATTCCAGAATATACTTACCACCTCAAAAGGAAACCTCATAACCATTAGCATTCACTCCCCTTTCTTCCCTTCCTTCTCTCCCCTCAACTCCTGCAACTACTAATCTACTTTTCTTTTTTAAAGATTTTATTTTTTTAAGTAATCTTTACACCCAGTGTGGGGCTCAAACTAAAAACCTGAGATCAAGGGGCACCTGGGATCGAGCCCCGCATCGGGCTCCTTGCTCTGCAGGGAGCCAGCTTCTCCCTCTCCTCCCCGCTTGTACTCTCTCACTGTCTCTCCTTCTCTCTCAAATAAATAAATAAAATCTTAAAAAAACAAAACAAAACAACTCTGAGATCAAGAGTTGCATGCTCTTCCAACTGAGCCACCCAGGCTCCCCTAGTCTACTTTCTTTGCTATAGATGTGCTTATTCTAGACTTTTCTTATGAAAAGAATCATTCAGTTCTCTTAGGTATAGACCTAGGATTGGAAATGCTGGTCATATGACAACTCCAGATTTAATCTTTTGAGGAACTGCCAAATTGTTTTCCAAAGCAAACGCACTATTTTACATTTTAGAGTTTAGGAATTATGAAGGTTCCAATTTTTCTAAATCTCTCCTCACTGACACTTAGTATTGTTTGTTTTGTTTTGTTTTTATTATATATCATCTTGGGGGATGTGAAATGTTATCTCATTGTGGTTTGAACTTGCATTTCCCTTGTATTATACTTCCTCCAGTATTCTCACTGGGCCATGGCCAAGATAGAGGTTGGGTGAAAGAAGAGAGCGCCTGCCTCCTGACCACATTCACTTAGGACTTAGTCTCAGCAACAGACAGCTGGGGGCGGGATGAGAAACACTTAAGTCCTGTTTCTCCCAGGAACAAAGCCTTCCAGCTGGTAGCTGAGACAGGAAACAATTCTGTGTTCTTGGCTGCAGCAGTCTGGCTGGAGTCTCCACCTCACTAAGCTGGGGGGCCGGAGCACGGGGGGGGGGGAGGGGTCAGGCAATAGTCTTCCTGAAAAACCACAGATACTCACCTTTCCTACCAAATATTTATAGATTTTCTTGAAGAGATGTTTCTCCATTTGCTGTTTGCTCTTAGGATAATTTCCAAAGGCTTTGAGTGGTTTCTTTTTTTCCAATTTTTTTTTATTGGGGTGGGTGTAAAATTTGTTTTTGTTTTTGTTTTTTGTAGGTTTTTTTAGTTTTTCTTTGCTTCCTTTAATAATTTTCATTTTGGAGCAGGTCATAGGGCTCTTCATGCTGTAATGATGAAAGTGGATCTTTCAGTTTTGAAAGATAATTTTGCTTGATACATAATTCTTGGTTAAAAGTCTTCCTGGGGTGCCTGGGTGGCTCAGTTGGTTAAGGATCTGCCTTTGGCTCAGGTCATGATCCCAGGGTCCTGGGATCAAGTCCCGCATTGGGCTCCCTGCTCAGTGGGGAGCCTGCTTCTCCCTCTGCCGGCTGCTCCCCCTGCTTGTGCTCTCTTTCTCTCTCTCTGACAAATAAATAAATAAAATAAAAATAAAAGTCCTTTTCTTTTAGCACTTTGAATATGTCATCCCACTTTTTGGGCTTCATCGGTTACTAATGAGAAACAAACTGTTAAAGGTTCCTTGGACTTGACAAGTCATTTCTCTCTTGCTACTTTCAAAATTCTTTGTCTTTTGCTTTTGACGATTTCACTGTGATGTGTCTACACATGAATCACTTTGAATTTATCCTACTTGGAATATATTGAACTTTGTGGATGTGTACAGTGTTGTTTTTTGTCAAATTTGGGGAATTTTCAGCCATTCTTCAAATATCCTTTCTGTCCCTTCTGTGTCTCCTCTCCTGTGATACCCATTATGAGTATATTGTAGTGTTAAATGGTAGTCCCTCAGGTGTCTGAGGCTTTGTTCATTTTCTTCATTCTTTTCCCCTTTTTCTCAAATTGGATAATCTCAATTGATGTATTTTTCAGTTTTGCTGATTCTTATCTGCGATTGAGCCTGTTAGTGAAATTTTCACTTGATTATTGTACTTTTCAACTCCAGCATTTCTATTTTGTCCTTTAAAAAATAATTTCTGTCTCTTTATTGATATTCTCTATTGTCCTCATGCTTTCCTTTAGTTCTTTGAATATGGTTTCCTGAAATAATGATTAGACAGAGGTGTCTTTATATGCCTGCAACCAGTAGGTGTTCCAGTGTTTGCTGAGGGGCTCTATGCAATTTGGGGTATGTAGTCAACACTCAGCCAGGCTGTTTAAAATTCTGCCTATTTCTTACTTATGTAGAGTCTCAAGGTCAGCCAGAGTGGTGAACTTAGGGCTTTCTCATGTCATTCCTGAGTATGTGCACAATCCTGGAAGTGTATTGCCATTTCAATACCAAGGTTCATATCAGAACTTTTCAAAGCCCTCTATGGACATCTTATTTCCCAGTTTTCCCTTTTGAGTTTTTTGGTTGACCTCTTGTTTGCCCTATTGTCCAATGCATCAGGCAACCACATTGTTAAACATTTGTCTCTGATAGTTTTGGACAAACTTCTTTGGGTGTGGTGGTGGGGGAAGAGATTTACACTGGCAAACTCCAAGTCAGATAAAATAAAGACAGCCTATGAGTTGGGTTGTCCAGAGAACCATCAGACAGGTCAAATAATGACAGTTTTTTGGGAGTGGAGGTTTGAGGGAGTTTTGATCCATTATTCCATCTTGTGTGACTTCCAGACTGGTAGTTTTCACTGTGATTGTTGCTTTTCAAGGCTACCACAAAACTGGAGATGGACTAGATTAGAATAGGGGAAGTTAAAATTGCACAAAGCTCACTTTTCAGCGATCTTTTTTTTTTTTTTTTTTTTGTAATCAACACACCCTGAATTACTGGAAACCTTTGTTAACTTCCAGAGAACAGAGTAAATTTATTTTTACACTTCTTCCATTATTCTCATTGCTTTTATGACAAAGAGGATTTTCAGAGGTTCTTCACAACAATTTCTCTGATATCACTCAGAAATTACTGTTTTGGGGGTGCCTGGGTGGCTCAGTTGGTTAAGCGTCTGTCTTCGGCTCAGGTCATGATCCCAGTGTCCTGGAATTGAGCCCCGCATTGGGCTCCCTGCTCAGTGGGGAGCCTGCTTCTCCCTCTGCCTGCTGCTCCTCCTGCTTGTGTGCTCTCCCTCTCTCTCTCTGACAAATAAATAAATAAAACCTTAAAAAAAAAAAAAAGAAAGAACTGTTTTGGATTCATACTTATGCAGTGGTATGCTAGACATGGCTTTCACTGGCTTGTGAGAATTGATTGTTAAATTTTCAGGAATTTTGTAAGCCAGTTTTTAGACACATATTTTAAATTATATAAATTTACTTAAATAAATCATTTAAGACACAGGTAATATATTTAAAATTCATTATTCCTAATTATTTTACTATATTCTATGCTTTTGAAATTATTTACATCCATTGTTATCTGTATGGTGAAAATAGTATATATGTGCTACTGTACATCTCTTATTTTTTTTAAAGATTTTATTTATTTATTTGACAGAGAGAGACACAGCGAGAGAGGGAACACAAGCAGAGGGAGTGGGAGGGGAGAAGCAGGCTTCCCACAAAGCAGGGAGCCTGATGCAGGGCTCTATCCCAGGACCCCGGGATCATGACCTGAGCTGAAAGTAGACGCTTAACGACTGAGCCACCCAGGCACCCCTGTATATCTCTTATTAACTCTGCATTCAATG
This sequence comes from Mirounga leonina, assembly GCF_011800145.1. NCBI lineage: Eukaryota > Metazoa > Chordata > Mammalia > Carnivora > Phocidae > Mirounga > Mirounga leonina. Next base: position 17,673,170 of record NW_023270852.1, read on the forward strand.
ATGTCACATTGGTATCTTTTTTTTTTTTTTTTAAGATTTTTTATTTATTTATTTGAGAGAGAGAGAGAATGAGAGACAGAGAGCATGAGAGGGAGGAGGGTCAGAGGGAGAAGCAGTCTCCCCGCCGAGCAGGGAGCCCAATGCGGGACTCGATCCCGGGACTCCAGGATCATGACCTGAGCCGAAGGGAGTCGCTTAACCAACTGAGCCACCCAGGCGCCCTGTCACATTGGTATCTTAAACATGGTGGGAGTGTTTTACACCACAGAAATTGGAAAACACTACATATTGGGTTTTTTTGTTTTGTTTTGTTTTTTTGTCTTTGTAACTTTATGGCTTTAAAAAATTTTTTGTGGCTTTAAAAATTTTATTATTAAACATAAGTTTAATTCATTGCAAATTATAAAGAATAATAGACCTGTGTACTCATATTCCAGTTTTAAAAATAAAATCTTAGAAGTTTGATCTCTTTCTCTCCACCCTTATCAGTATCCTGAATTTCCTTTATACTTTTCAAATATCTATCTGTATCCACAACCCATATTTTGTATTGTTCTTCATATTCAAATTTTTATATTAATGGTATCATCTATTGTCCACTTTTTTTTGTATTGAAGTTTTATTCCACTTTTGTCTCTTCTTCTGGAAGCTGTGCATTTTATTTCTATTCACTTAGTGGTTATCTTTAAAACTGTAATATATTAGGTTGAACCACATGAGATTGACAATATTTTATAGATAAAGAGTTGGATTTAGGAATTTCATATAGTTCATCCTAATAAAATCTTAAAGTCTAAAATTAATTCTTATCTTTACCTCAGTACACTTTTCTCTCAACAATTCCCTTCCATCTTACACATTATTGTTATCCAATAATTCAGTTCCTTTAAAAATAGATATTTTCTGGGGCGCCTGGGTGGCTCAGTTGGTTAAGCGACTGCCTTCAGCTCAGGTCATGATCCCAGAGTCCCGGGATCGAGTCCCATGTCAGGCTCCCTGCTCAGCAGGGAGTCTGCTTCTCCCTCTGACCCTCCCCCCTCTCATGCTCTCTGTCTCTCATTCACTCTCTCGCAAATAAATAAAATCTTAAAAAAAAAAAAAATTTAAAAATAGATATTTTCTTACTTTCTTATTTAATTAAGATACTTTGTTTTTTAATCCTTACAATCAGTGTTTGCTTTTATTTACCCACATGTATACCAATTTCCTTGCTTATCATTCCTTCTTGCAATTTGGATCAATTGTGGATCAATTTCTTTCTTTCTTTCTTTCTTTTTTTTTTTTAGTTGATATCCTTGCAAATTCCTTTAGTGAAGATCTGTTGATAAACTCCATTTTTGCTTGTTTGAAAAGGTTCTCATTTATTAATTCTAATTTTTCTGGGTGTTCTAGGTTGACAGTAATTTTTTATCTGTGGGAATCCTGAATGGTCTGATTATGTCCTTTTTGACATTTGTCCTGTCAAAGACATATTTGTTTCTTCTCGGCATCCTACATTACTCTCAATATGGGACAACTTTTAGTTAATTTCCTGACTGGGGGCTTCCCAAATCAGGCTGATAGTGTACATTTGAACTGCAAAGTGATGTGTAGGCAAGTTTGTGATTATAAATTCTCAAGGGACACATTTTTCCCCACACAGAGCCCCAGCTGGCTGAGGCAGACAGGTTTCCTTGTCCTTTTCCTGGATTTTTTTGGTCAATTTTTTTATTGAAGATGGGTTAAGAAGGGCACTCTGCACATTTGGGAGGGGTGTCACAGTTCCATTGTCCCACCTTTCTCAAGTCTTATCTCCTAGTCTCAGAGTGTCTCTTAAATTAACAAGTCAGGAAAGAACAGATGTTGGCGAGGATGCAGAGAAAGGGGAACCCTCCTAAACTGTTGGTGGGAATGAAAGCTGATGCAGCCTCTCTGGAAAACAGCTTGGAGGTTCCTCAAAAAGTTGAAAATAGAGCTACCCTACGACCCAGCAATTGCACTACTGGGTATTTACCCCAAAGATACAAATGTAGTGATCCTAAGGGGCACCTGCACCCCCATGTTTATAGCAGCAATGTCCTCAATAGCCAAACTATGGAAAGAGTCCAGATGTCCATCAACACATGAATGAGTAAAGAAGATGTGGTATATATATACACAATGAATATTACAGCCATCAAAAAAATGAAATCTTGCCATTTGCAATGACGTGGATGGAACTAGAGTGTATTATGCTAAGTGAAATAAGTCAATCAGAGAAAGACAATTATATGATCTCACTGATATGAGGAATTTGAGAAACAAGGCAAAGGATCATAGGGGAAGAGAGGAAAAAATGAAACAAGATGAAACCAGAGAGGGAGACAAACCATAAGAGACTCTTAATCTTTGAAAACAAACTGAGGGTTGCTGAAGGGGAGTGGTGGTGGGGGCTGGCTGATGGACATTGGGGAGGGTATGTGTTGTGGTGAGTGTTGGGTGTTGTGTAAGACTGATGAATCACAGACCTGTACCCCTGAAACAAATAATACATTATATGTTAATTTTTAAAAAAGAAATTATATGAATTACATAAATGAAAAAATAGTTGAATACTGAAAATCTCAGCATATGAATAGATTAGTATAACTCCAAATGTATGTAATTTGTAAACAAAATGATTTCATACTTCTCTTTTTTCTAGAGTATCACGTTCTATGTGACATATACATCCAATGATAAAATTTCTCATTAAAAATTACAATTAAAAAAAAAGGACTATAAGAATAACAAATGCACCAGTGTTACTTCAGTATCAGTTGACCATTATGATTTTCAACTATCTCTTCACTTTTGGCCTCTGGGAATTTCCCTTTCCTTTGTGAGCTCAGCTAAGCATTTCAAGGGATGTTTATTTTTATCCAGCATTTATAGGCATTTTGTTTAAGAAAACTTTTCTCAAGTTTTATAGTTTATCACATTATAAACAATTACACCTACATAATCTGCATAGTAAACAGTCATACCTACATAATTGGGCTCCATAGAAAAAGAGAATTCCAGCACATGCTTTTTGTTCATGCCTTGGTTTTGAACCACATGTACTCATTGTTTTGGTCCAGACATCTAGTTGTTTGTTAGCTACCAACCTTGATCTTAAAAAAAGGAATATACCCGGATTGGTTAAAGGAATGGGAGGGCATTGAGATATAGAAGGGGCAGAATGAGAGAAGGCTGAGGAATAAGAAGACATAATGCTTGTTAACCGAATGACTCCACTGGATTATTTCATAGAGTGAAGCTACAGGGGTGTAAGAGTAGGCAGTAGTATGGTTGACAGAATGTTGCAGAGTTGAGTTTACATCTTCCTTCAATGGACAAGGCATAGCCACTTGAGATATTTATGCAGGAGACTGATGTGTCTGACAAAGATTATCCAGATGTTGGCCGTAAGATATATGTATGTGCCACATTGAAGAGACTTTCTTCCTCCTTAAAAATGGATTTAACACTATATAGTGTACTTTTCCCACATAGGACTGTATGAATTAATATTCCTATTAACCTTATCCTTTAAGGAAAATTAAGGTCAGAGAAGTTATATAACTTGCATAGACGCAGAGCTAAAAAAAAATGTGAAATCAAATAGTAAACCCAGGTCATATTCTAACTTTATTTCCCATTCCTTCCTATTACATCATGATTCCTCTTACAAACTTTAAGATTAAAAACTACAAAACTGAAAATAAGAAACCCTATAAAACTGAGGAGGTACGATTGATGATAATAGGAAAATGGGAAAGGGTTGCCATAAGTTTAGTTTTTATCTTTAAAGTTTTATTTGTCAGTAGAATAAACAAGAGGAGGTATTCTCGAAGACTAAATGTTCTAGTTGGAGGGATTAAGGGCTGGCAAAGATAGAGGAAAAACCGAGGTGTTGATCTGGAGCTCACCTATATAGAGGCAAAGGACATGGAATCAAAGCCATGGAGTCCTCACTGATATAATGGAGACGATAACATTGCCTACTTCGCAGAATTGATCTAAGGATTAATGTACTATGCTAGATGTGATGTAGGCACTCAGTAAATGAAGGTGTTATTGTTAAGTCAGTAGTAGTGTGGGTGGAAATGAGACTGTTGAAAACTATTTAGAAGGTGAAATTAACAGGATAAGGTGATTTACTAGATTTAGCAGGCGAGGGAGAATTCTAGCATGGATAAATGGGTACATGGTGGGCTGTTCATTGAGATTGGGTATATCAGAGCAGGAATTAATGTGTTTGTGTTTGGGGGAAAGGCTGAGTTGAGAAACTGGAGTATGTTGAACTTGAATTTATATTAGGGCTTCTGGATAGAGATATGTAGTAGACATTTAGATTCATAAGTCCAGACACTGTCACATTTTAGCTAGGTAACCTTAAACAAGTTATTTAGCCTTTCTGTGCCTCATTTTAATCATCTGTAAAAGGAGAATAATAATATCTATTTGTCATAGGTTGATGTAAGAGTATGGCATGAGCTGGGAAGAATAAATTTTTTAAATGTATGAAACTTGCCTTCATGCAAATTCATTCTTTTCTCTCAGTCAGTATTTCTCAGGGTCATTCATGAATCTCTTGCATCACAATCACCTAGAGTGCTTGTTTAAAATGCATGTTCTTTATCTCCCTCATTCTCCCCACCTACTCAATCAGAATCTCTTGGGGGTGGGACCTGGAAAATAATATACTTCATGGGGTTGCTGTGAATACTAAATATGTTCATCTTTGTAAAGCTTCCACCACAGTGCCTTTTACATAGTAAATACTTGAATTTTTAGTGATATGGTTCCAAAATTTCCTTTCAATCACATCTCCTATATTTAAAACACACCCAAAGACCTAGTTATTCCATACCAAATACTTACTCCCTTACAAATTTACATGATCTTTCATTCCTTTGTACCTTTGCTAAAACCATTTTCCTTTACTTGGAATTATCTGCTTCCCTTTATACCTGATGAAATCTTATATATCCTTCAATTCTTAGCCTTTGTATTATCTCCTCTCTGAAGCACTTCCTGACAATCCTTGTGAGAATGAGCTGCTAACTCTCTTCTCAGTATTTCTGTAATACTTTGTGCCTCTATTATAGCACTTTGTGCAGTCCACCTGTATTATAATGAGTGTGTATTTATCTGTTTCCCTCATTAAGTGGTGAACTCCCTAATGGCAAGAGCTATGCATTTTAGCACAGTGCCTGTCTGTAAAGTGGGATCTCAATAGATGTTTGCTGCATTTAATTTGTTGTTATAGATATCACTAAACATTCCTTTTTTATTCTTTGTGACATTCCCTCTGAGGAATCACATTGTGATTCCTTTTTTTTTTATTTAAGATTTTATTTATTTATTTGAGAGAGAGAGAGAGCACTAGCAGAGGGAGGGAAAGGGACGGGGGCAGGGGGCAGAGAGTGGGAGGGAGAGGGACAAGCAGACACCATGAGGAGCCCCAAGTGGGGCTCAATCCCACAGCCCTGAGATCACCACCTGAGCCAAAACCAAGAATCGGATGCTTAACTGAATGAGCCACCCAGGTGCCGCTTGTTGTGATTCCTTTTTAATTAGTTTAAAACGGGAAGATTTGGGGGTGCCTAGGTGGTACAGTCAGTTGAATGTCTGACTCTCGGTTTTGGCTCAGGTTGTGATCTTGGGGTTGTGGAATCGAGCCCTACTTTGGGCTCCAGGCTTGGTGCAGAGTCTGCTTGGGATTCTTTCTCCTTCTCCCTGCCCTTCCCGCTTGTGCTCTCTCTCTCTCTTTAAATAAATAAATCTAAATAAATAAATAAGAGGCACATTTTATCATGATTACATAATGGAAATATCAAGAAAATCTATTGTCTTCAACTACTGTTCTTAAAATAACAATACTAAATACTATTGTTAAATAATACTAAATACTACTGCCTCCTCCCAAATCGCTACCAATCATTAAACAACTACTATGTGTGTGGTCAAATACAGCTTTTCCAGGATCACACAACTAATCATTTTTGGAACTAAGATTTGAACCTGAGTCCTACTCTAAAGCCCATACTTTTCTACTGTGTCATACTGTCCTTGCTCATTTCTATCCTAAAGCAAAATTGTCTTATGGGAGAAGATTTTTCTATGTGGAAACATACATGGGTCATTCATTTATATATTCTTTTATTAGGGTGAAAGGAGTCAAGAAGGAAAATATAACACAAGTTTAAAATTAAAAGAAAGCCAAACTGGGGCACCTGGGTGGCTCAGTCAGTTAAGCATCCCACTCTTCATTTCAGCTCAGGTCATGATCTCAGGGTTGTGAGACTCAGTGTGGAGTCTGCTTGTCTCTCTCCCTCCCCCTCTGCCTCTTCCCCTTCTCTCAAATAAATAAATAAATAAATAAAATCTTAAAAAAAAAACAAAAACCAAAAGCCAAACCAATTACCCAAGGACTTTACTCCAGCTTTTAATTTTGAAAAATGTTTAACCTACATATGAATAGCACAATAAATTACCCTACACCCTTTTTTTAAAAAAAGAAGATTTTATTTATTTATTTGTCAGAGAGAGAGAGAGAAATAGAGAGCAAGCACAAGCAAGGGGAGGGGCAGAGGGAGAAGCAGGCTCCCCACCAAGCAGGGAGCCCAATGCAGAACTTGATCCCAGGACCCCGGGATCACGACCCAAGCTGAAGGCAGATGCTTAACCAACTGAGCCACCCAGGCATCCCTCCCCTATACCCTTAATCTAATACTCTCAAGTATAACAATTACCATATTTTTTTCTCTAAACACACACACACACACACACACAGAGACACCTCCTCCCCACCCCAGAATCATTTGAGAGTAAATGTCAGATACCATATTTCAGCATTTCTTTCCTTTTTCTTTTTTTAAAATATTTTATTTATTTATTTGACAGAGAGAGATACAGCGAGAGAGGGAACACAAGCAGGGGGAGTGGGAGAGGGAGAAGCAGGCTTCCCACCGAGCAGGGAGCCTGATGTGGGGCTCGATCCCAGGACCCCAGGATCATGACCTGAGCCAAAGGCAGACGCTTAACGACTGAGCCACCCAAGTGCCCCCATTTCTTTCCTAAGAACATGAACATTCTCCTACATAGCTACAATATCATTATCATAAATAAGATTATCTTTGGTAAAATAGTACTATCTAATACATAGTCTTATCTTCAAATTTCCCCTGAAGTCCCGAAAATGTCCTCTATAACTTTTGTTGGTTTTGTGGTTTTATTTTTGTATATAATACAGGCAATAGGTATAGAGTTGACATAGTTCTCAGAAAGTTGTAGAATTGACCAGACCAGAGGGTCTGGTGCTCAGGGTAGTGCTACCTAAGGAAAGGTAGATGTGCTGAGCTATTCCTAACCCTTTCAGCTCTTGCATTTGTTAGCTTTTGCTTTTGTTTTCCCATTCACCTTGTAAACCTGGTTGACAACAGAAGGCCTATGTTGAGCTTCTTCTATGTTGAACCTCTTCTCCTTTTTTTAAATTTTGAAAATTTTCACACTTACATAACAAATTGGAAAAAAAAAAAAAAGCACTTGTATACCATCAATCTACACTCACCAGTTGTTAACATTCTGCCACATTTACTTTATTTGTCTCCCTCTGGCATACACACTACCCCTCTCCTCCCTTTTTCGATAATTATTTTTGCTGAATCATTTGAAAGTTACTGACATTGTGACACTTGATACTTCATATGAACCCTAAATACTGCAGCATGTATCTACTAAAACAAAGCCATTCTACCAGACATTATCATAAAATTATACTCAAGAAACTCAGCATTGATATAATATTAAATAACATCAATTCCATAGTCAAATTATAATAATTGTTCCAATAAAATAATATGTTTTATGACTTTCCTTGTCAATCCAAGATCCAATCAAGGGTCATGCTCTGCATTTTGTTTTGATGTTACTTTTTTGTTGTTGTTGCTGTTGTCATGTTCTTTAGTCTGTTAATCAAAAACCAGTTGCTCTCCATTTTTTCTCTTTTATGACATGGGTATTTTTGAAGTGTCCAGGCCAGTGTTTTGTAGAACAGTCTACAATTTAGATTTATCCGATTTTTTTCTATCATGATTAGATGCAAGTTAATAATTTTAGGCATGAATGCTTCACAGGTGGTTATATCTTCAATGTGTCATATCTGGAGGCAATGTAAAGTCAGTTTGCCCAGGTACTGATGAGGTTATGTGTGATCATGTGGGTAAGATGGTGGTAAAGGTACATTTTTCCATTTGTAATCAGTAAGTAATCTGTAGAGTAATAATGTGAAACTTGATAACATCTTGTTCCCCAGCAACCTTTTCAGCCAGTGGTTTTAGCATTGACCACTGATCCTTGCCTGACTTTACTAAATTAGTGGTTGCAAAATGATGATGTTTCTATCATTCCTTCTACATTCATTAGCTGGATTCTTCTGTAAAGACAAGCTTTCCGGGCGCCTGGGTGGCTCAGATGGTTAAGCGTCTGCCTTCGGGTCCTGGGATCGAGTCCCGCATCGGGCTCCCTGCTCCTTGGGAGCCTGCTTCTCCCTCTGCCTCTCTCTCTCTCTCTCTGTCTCTCATGAATAAATACATAAAATCTTTAAAAAAAAAAAGACAAGCTTTCCTTTGGCCACTCCCACCATTTTTAGTATCACTATGGGCTCCTATTATCTTTTTTAATTTAATGTATGCTATGTTCGGAATGTGTGTGTCTCCCCCAAATTCATATGTTGAAATCCTAACACCTAAAGAGGATGGTATCAGGAGGTGGCGTCTTTGGGTGCTTAAGTCATGAGCGTGTAGCCCTCATGAATGGGATTAGTGCCTTAGAAAAGAGGCTGCAGAAAGATCCCTTCGACCACATGAGAATAGAGAAGGCACCGGCTCTGAACCAGGAAGGACTTCACAAAAACTCAGTCTATGATCATGGATTTCTAGCCTCCAGAACTGTGAGAAATAAATTCCTATTGTTTATAAGCTACCCAGTTGGTGGCCTTTTGTGATAGCTGCTTAAATAGAATTAGGTAATGTTTTAATCCACTGCCATTAGTAATATTTTTGAGGTTTAAATTGTCCCAAATTTGGCCAGTGTTCTTTTGACATGTTCCCATCAGTTTTTTACCACTGCCTTTGTTTTTTGGCCCGGCAAGATATATATATATCAGCCATTTCTTCAAGGAGCCCTGGTTCCTTTTAGTGAAGAATGGTATCTAGAAATCAAGAGCTGGGTATTAGGTGTGCTCATTGTCACTGAGTTGTCACTCCATCAATAGCGTTTCAGTATACAGAGCCATAAAGTGTGTGTGTGTGTGTATATAAAATGAGTTCATAATGATCCCTCCAGTTTCATCCAGCACCTCAAGATTCTTTTATCCCCCCATTCCACATCTGTGCCTTTCTTCTCACACAGAGAACCCTAATTCCAAACCCCATCAATGTAATTACTTATTTGCTGTGCTCTACTATACACACTGAACATTGTAGGTTTAAACAGTAGAAACACACTTGGTGCGACAAAAGGTTCACACTGGAGGCAGCAACTAGGAAATTGAGATAGAAGGAATAACAGATGCATGGCTGCTATCTCATTTCAATCCACAGCATATGCTCTTTGAGTAGAATGGCTGAGTTACCCTTACTATTTAAATGGTTCCTGCTCTCTTTTTCTAAAAACATATAGTTGAATTCCCATAAGGTGACTGTCTCTATGGCTCCCTGGTGTATATTCTGCATATAAGACATAGTCCCTTGGGGGCGCCTGGGTGGCTCAGTTGGTTAGGCGACCGCCTTCGGCTCAGGTCATGATCCTGGAGTCCTGGGATCGAGTCCCTCATCGGGCTCCCTGCTCGGCAGGGAGTCTGCTTCTCCCTCTGACCCTCCCCCCTCTCATGTGCTCTCTCTCTCTCTCTCAAATAAATAAATAAAATCTTAAAAAAATAAAAAGACATAGTCCCTTGGGGTCTAGTGTAGTTAACTCCCTAACATCTATTCTACCCCAAATGATTCATCTAATCAGTCGTGGTTTAGTTTGGGCATGGGTCTGTGGATCAGTTAGGTTAAAGGCTAAGCTGCTGTAATAGAAATCCCAAAATCTAGTGGCTTAAAGAAGATAGAAATATATTTCTCTCTCTCACATTAGTGTGGCCCGCCTAAGCTGGGGGCAGGGAGGACAGCTCTGGGGGTACTGCCAGGGGCCCTTGGTTTTTTTCTCTCTGTTGCTCCACCATCCTGTAGAGCATTTGAATGGTGGCAACTAGTTGTAGCCATGCTGGAATTCTAACTCGAAAGGAAGGTCAAAGAGAAGAAAAGCTCACACCCGGTGTTTTAAGGCCCAAACCTAGATGGATCATTTTCTTCTGCTCATGTTGCACTGAAGCTTATCCTGGTGATAGCATAGTCACACTGCCATAGGCAGTTGCAAGAGACAACAGAAAATGGAGTCTAGCTGGGTGGCCATAGGACCCCGGGTGGAGGCAGAATGGATTGGCAGTCTGTCACTTGCCACTATGAGATGTGAGGGCAAGTCTGTTAATGAGCTTTTGGAAGATATTTCCACTCTTCTAAACCAGCAAAGAAGCATGTTACAGGATCACGTATCTGTTTTTCATATTTCGATCATTTTAGTTGCATAAAATCTGTTGTCCTTGCAGTTCTATGTATTTTATATTGTGCATTTAAAAATTTTATTTTGAGAAGGGGGCCGCAGGCTTTGCCAGATTGCCAGTGTAGCCTGTATCAACAAAAACAAAAACAAAACACAAATAGGCCTCTGCCCTGGCAGAGACAGGAAGGTCTTTTAAGAGGCTCTTCATTCAGGCAAACGATAATGAGAATGTGACTCAGGAAGGGTCTACAGGGCACAGAGACCAGAGATCCTTTAACCTTCACTCACAGAATCTGCTTTTATCAGCAACACAGCCAGATAACAGCTTTGCCACTAACCATTTATTTCAGCAGAAGGAAATGCTTCCTTGAAAGTGTGATTCAGGAAGGTTTTCTCTTCATATTTAACATAAAATAGGAGGAGATGTCCCAGCTATCTAAGATGCCACTCTGTTGTTTAGCTGCTATAATGGACGTTATTATTAGCTGGACATTTTCCCACAATTAATAGTCTTCCCCCAAGAAAAAACAATGAGCTTTTGCAACCTCACATGGTATGACGGAAAGCCTCTTAAAGAAGAGGAACAGACTCAGATACTCACGCAGGGAAGAGAGCCTTAGTGGTTTGCCCCAAGGGATTGGAAGAAGCAGAGGAGGGGCTGGTGACAGGTTGAGGACACCTCAATAACAGGCCGATGCCCCAATCACAGGCCTCTGCACAAGGCTGTGAGTAATCACCCCCCAATGCCTGGATCCACAGGCTGTTGCCGAGTTACCTCTCACTGCTCTCTCTGACACCCTGGGCCTGCGGTACAGCACACAGCAGCCACATTTGTCACTTGAGTTCCATTGATCCGGCGACTCTGATGGGCCGCGACTGTCTTCAGTCTCTGAATCTCCCAAGGATTATGGTTTTGCACTCTCACTGACCTTTCACTTGATTCTGAGCAATGGTCTTGTTTCCTTATACTAGAATGTGAGCTCTTAGAGTCTGGGAATCATGATGCTCCTCAAAGTAGATGCGATTCTTTGTTAGATGAAGCAATCTTTCGATGTTTCAGTTAAGCGCGTTTACTTAAGGAAGGTGAAGCTCTCCAATCCTGATTTGTAATTCTATTAAATATTTACCTTGGTCATAGCCCCAGAAAAATACTTTAAGTTCTGTATAGCATAACTGCAGCTCAGGCTGGTTCTAGGATTGATCACAGGCCCATTGAACTAAAAAGGCATCTAATCTAATCCTCTTACATTTCTTTAAGAACCAATTATTGTAATCACGTGAAAAAATAGCCCCTTTTTTATTTTGCCTTTTAAACATCTATGAATGGAAATAACGTTACAGAAAAAGAATCTATCCTCCCCCAATCTCCTGTGGTGTTCGTGGAGAACAGTAAAGCTTGAGGCAGAGGTACTGTTCAGAGCCACCGGGGCCCTAGCTCTGCATCTTCTCCCAAAAGGAGGACTATACTCTTACTGCAGATCGATTTGGTTCACTCGACATGCAGGTGTTCCAACTTAGAACACTCTTTGGTAGTCCCTTAAACGTAGGCTCATACAGTCTTAAGTGTCAGTTCCTTAGGAAGATGCTAATGATGTAAGTCTGAATATAAAAGTGTATTAGTGAGAGAGACTGGCTTTGTTCTCAGCTCTGGAACACCCCCTGACTGGGTGAAGAATGTCAGCAGCACTTGCACACTCCATAAGGAATCAAGAGCCATGGAGAAAACCGGCAAAGATATGCTGCATCTGCCCCTGCTTCATGTAGCCACCTGTCTTCTTTTAAGTGTTGTTTCCTTGGCTAACTAAATGAGGAAGCAGGGAGTATGTGTTTGTGCCTGTATGTGGTCTCGTCCTGCTAATCTATAACCTGCCTGTACTATATACTTTTAAAAAAATTATTTATTTTGAAATAATTTCAGACTTACTGAAAAGTTATAAGAAGAGTGAAGAGTTCTCATTTTTACCGAGATCCAAATGTTAACATTTTATCATATTTTCTTTATGATACTATCCATCAATAGATATTTTTTCTGAACTGTTGTAGGTCTTATACCCCTTTACTCCTATATACCTATATGTAGTTCTCAAAAAATAAGGACATTCTTCTACATAATCACAATACAGTGATCAAAATCAGGAAATAAGTGTTGGTACACTTTAATATACAGATGCTATTAATATTTTGCCGATTGACCTGATAATACACATGTTCCATTTATTTGTCATATGAATGAGATCATAAAGTATATAGTCTTTTGAGACTTCGTTTTTTCACATAGTATAATACATTTTAGATTCTCTCATGTTGTTGTATCAATAATTTGGTCCTTTTTTATTGCTAAGTGGTATTCCAGTGTTGGATTATAACACAATTTGTTTATCCATTCACCAGTTGGTGAACATTTGGGTTGTTTCCATGGGACTACTGCAAATAAGACTTCTTTGAATGGTTGTAGTTAACACTGCTGTATGATCTATATGAAAGTTGTCAGGAGAGTCAATCTCAAGAGTTTCATCACAAGGAAAAATGTGGTTTTTTTCTTTCTTTTTTTTTTTTTTTTGGTATCTGTATGAGATGATGGATGTTAAGTAAACTTATTGTAGTAGTATGTTAAGTTAGATCATTATGCTGTGTACCTTAAACTTACATGATGCTTTACATCATTTGTATCTCAGTCAAACTGGGGGAAAATATACAGTGGGATAGGCTACTTCAAAGTCTAGGAAATAAAAAATTTAATCTCTCCTTTCACCAAAAAAGCTGCTGTACACATTTGTATACATATTTTTGTGTAAATGTGCTGAGTCGTGTGATAAATGTAGGTTTTTTGGGAATTTTTGTGTGTGTGTGTGTGATAAATGTATGTTTAACTGAGAAAATGCCCAGCTGTTTTCCAGAGTCAGCTTTACACTTCCATTAGCTATATACAATGGATCCAATTCGTATCCTCACCAGCATTTGATACCTCATTATAGTTTTAATGTGTTTCCATGGTGATTTATGATAATTGAGTGCCTTTTCATGTTCTTCATAGCCATCCATGTATCTTCTTTGGTAAAGTGTGTGTTCAAATACTTCACCTATTTTTATAAAAATTGGATTGTTTTTGTATTGTGTTTTCAGAGTTCTTTATATATTCTGGATAAAGTCCTTTGTTGGATATGTGATGTGCAAATATCTTCTCCCAATCTGTAGATTTTTGTTTTATCTTAACAGTGGTGAGAGAAAACATGCTATGGTTGAAGAACTGATAGACGGCCATGCATGATACAGAACATGAAGAAAGCGGTATGCAGTGATACTGGAGAGGAAGCTGGGAACTTACAGACCATGTTAAGGAGTTTGACATTTATTGTTAAAGGGCATTGAGAAGTCACTGAATGCTCTGAAGTGGAGGGGTGACATAAATGGGTTTGTGTTTTAAAAAGATTCCTCTGGCCACAGTTTGAAGAATGGATAATCGGAAAGCTACAGTGGTTTTATGGGGACCAATTAGAAAGTTACTGCAATAGTCCAAACAAGAAGTAATGGCATCATAAACCAGGGTAGTGGCGGTGGAGATGGAGAGGAATGGACAGATCCAAGAGAAAATAAGGAAATAAATGTCTAGCTAATGCCCGTTATATCCAGTATTTGGGGGAAATTATATTTGATGTTTAGCTGTAGATTTTTCTTGGATGTCTTTTTTTTTTTTTTTAATTTTATTTATTTATTTGACAGAGAGACACAGTGAGAGAGGGAACACAAGCAGGGGGAGTGGGAGAGAGAGAAGCAGGCTTCCCGCCGAGCAGGGAGCCCGATGCGGGGCTCGATCCCAGGACCCTGGGATCATGACCTGAGCCGAAGGCAGACGCTTAACGACTGAGCCACCCAGGTGCCCCTCTTGGATGTCTTTTATCTAAAGAAGATTCCTTTCTAGTTTCATTTGCTGAGTTTTTTGTTGTTGTTTTTTTAAGATTTTATTTATTTGAAAGAGAGACAGAGAGAGAGTGAGAGAGCACAAGCGGGGGAGGAGCAGAGGGTGAGGAAGAAGCAAGGCTCCCCACTGAGCAGGGAGCCCAATGCAGGACTTGATCCCAGGACCCTGGGATCCTAACCTGAGCCGAAGACAGACACTTACCCTTACCCAACTGAGCCATCCAGGTGCCCCTGCTGAGTTTTTGGGGTTTTTTAATCATAAATACATTAACTTGGTTAAATGCTTTTTATGCATCAATTGAGATAATTTACATGCTTTTTTTTTCTTTATGGTGAACTACATTGATTTTTCAATGTTGAACCAATCTTGGATTTGTTAATGTTTTCTTGAGGATTTTCATTAAATATTTAAAAGAAAATTCACCAAAGAAGTCACGTGTGCCTAGAATTTTTTCTTTAAAACCTAGAAAGGTTTTATTATAAGTTGAGCAGTGCCTGGGTGGCTCAGTCAGTTAAGTGGCCGGCTCGTGATTTCTACTCTGGTCATGATCTCAGGGTCCTGGGATTGAACCCTACATCCAGCTCCCTGCTCAGCAGGGAGTCCGTTTGAGGATTCTCTCTACCCCTCCTCCTACCCCTCCCCCTGCTTGTATACGCTTGCTCTCTCTCTAAAATAAGTCTTTATTTTTTTATTATTTTTTTTATTTTTTAAAAGATTTTATTTATTTATTTGACAGAGAGAGACAGTGAGAGAGGGAAACACAAGCAGGAGGAGTGGAAGAGGGAGAAGCAGGCTTCCCACGGAGCAGGGAGCCTGATGCGGGACTCGATCCCAGGACCCTGGGATCATGACCTGAACTGAAGGCAGACACTTAATGACTGAGCCACCCAGGTGCCCCTAAATAAGTCTTTTTTAAAAATAAATTATAAAATCAATCTCTAACAGCTATAGGACTATTCAGATTTTCTATTTCTTACGTATTTTTAATAAATTGTGTTGCTCAAGGAATTTGTCCATTTCATCTGCCATGTTTATTAGTGTAAAGCTGTTCCCAGTATTTTTTTCTTATTCTAATATCTGTAGGATCTACAGTGATGTCCCCTTAATTCTTTGATATTTATGATTTATGTCTTCTCTTTTTTTCCTGATCAGTCTTTCAAAGGTTTTATAAATTTTATTCATCCTTTTAAAGAATCAAGTTTTGACCTTGTTGATTTTCTGAATTGTTTCCCATTTCATTAATCTATATACACATATATTCATTATTTTCTGTCTTCTACTTACTTTGGATATGATTTGCTTTTCTTTTTCTAGCTTTCTAAAGTGGGAGCTTAGACCATTGATTTTAGACCATTTTTTTCTATTAGTATTTAAAGTGATAAGTTTCCCTCTAAGCGTATTTAGCTGTATTCCACAAATTTTAATATATTTTTTCCTTTGTCCTTTGGTTAAAAATACTTTGTTCAGTTTCCAGTTACTTTGTGGCTTTTCCAAATATCTTATTGTAAACAATTAAGTCTATTTTGTCAGGTAAGATATTCTGTATTATTTCATTTCTTTTAAATTTACTGACATTTAAATTATGGCCTAAATTTTACTCTGTCATAGTGAATGTTCCATGTACTTGTGAAACTATATGTGTTCTGCAGTTATTGGGGGTAGTAACCAGAAATGTCTATAAGGACAAATTGATAGTGTTGCTCAAATCTTCCGTTTCCTTAAGGACTCTTTGTCTATTTGTTCTATCAATTACTGAGAGAGAGTTGTTAAGATTTCCAGCAATGAGTGGTGTTGTCTATATCTCCCCTTAGTTCTGTTATTTTTGTCTTTATATTTTATAGCTCTTTTACTAACAGTATACAGATTTGGAGCTGTTATATTTTTGTTGATGAGTTGGTCCTTTAAGCATCATGATACGACACTCTATCTGTAGTAATACTTTTTGTCTTAAGGTCTACTTAATCTGATATTATCTGAATAATATGAGATCAATCTGATATTAATATAACTATACCAGGGGCTCCTGGGTGGCCCAGTTAGTTGGGCATACAACTCTTGATTTTGGTTCGGGTCATGATCTTGCAGCAATGAGATTGAGCCCACATGGGGCTTTGCACTAGGTGTGGAGCCTGTTAAAGATGCTCCCTCTGCCTCTGCCCCACCACCCCTCTCTCTTAAAAAAAAAAAAAATTAGGGTGCCTGGGTGGCTCAGATGGTTAAGCATCTGCCTTCAGCTCAGGTCATGATCCCAGGGTCCTGGGATCGAGTTCCGCATCGGGCTCTCTGCTCCTTGGGAGCCTGCTTCTCCCTCTGCCTCTCTCTCTCTCTCTGTCTCTCATGAATAAATAAATAAAATCTTTAAAAAAAATTAAAAAATATATATATGCCCCCACACCATCTTTCTTATTAGTGTTTGTGTTTTATGTCTTTTTCCATCCTTTTACTTTCAACCTGTGTCTTTGTATTTAAAGTGCCTACCTTGTAAATAGTGTTTAGTTGGATCTTGCTTTTTAATCCAGACAATCTTTGCCTTAAACTCTTTAGGGGCGCCTGGTGGCTCAGTCGTTAAGCGTCTGCCTTCTGCTCAGGTCATGGTCCCAGGGTCCTGGGATCGAGCCCCAGCTCCCTGCTCCACAGGAAGCCTGCTTCCCCCTCTCCCACTCCCCCTGCTTGTGTTCCCTCTCTCGCTGTGTCTCTGTCAAATAAATAAATAAAATCTTAAATAAATAAATAACTCTTTAGTCCAATATTATTATTGACATAGCTATGTTTAAGAGTTTCATCTTGCTATTTGCTTTCTGTTTGATCTCATGTTTTTCATTCCTTTTTGGGGGGTTAATCAACTATTTTTCAAATATTCCATTCTGTATCCTCTATGGTTTTTTTAAGCTTATGTGTGAGAGAGAGACAGAAACAGAGAGAGAGATTGTTCTAGGGAAGATTCAGGTTCACACTTGAACTAACAATTATTCTACCTGCAGTGGGCCAGGCACTGGGCTAAGCACAACTCTATGTGGTCAGTAGATTTATTTCTTTCAAGTTTCAAAAAAGTTGCTCCCTGGGTTATAGTATTCTAACGAAGTTCATTAAACTGAAAGTTAAACATGTTTCAGTTCAAATCCCAGCTCCACCACTTAAAAGTTGTGTCATCTTGGCCAATGTGTATATATTTTGTGAGCTTTAGTTTCCTTATTTATAAAACAAGAATGGATGTTTTAGTGCTACTTTATAGGATCACTATAGATACCACATGGAGTAATTTCTATAGATGTATTATGAAAACTGTAACTATAAACATGTTAAGATATTTCAGGAATTTTTTTTTAAGATTTTATTTATTTATTTGACAGAGAGAGACACAGCAAAAGAGGGAACACAAGCAGGGGGAGTGGGAGAGGGAAAAGCAGGCTTCCTGCGGAGCAGGGAGCCCGATACGGGGCTCGATCCCAGGACCCTGGGACCATGACCCGAGCTGAAGGCAGACGCTTAACGACTGAGCCACCCAGGCGCCCCAAGATATTTCAGAATTTAATGAAAAGACTCATTTACTTTCCTTATACCTTTAGAAATATATAAATTTCATTCCTATCTCCTCTATCATCTTTCAAAACTAAGAAACTCTTCTTTCTTTGGTACATTTGTTGTCTTCATGGTATTTTCAGTTCTTTCCTTATACCATCTCTAACTGTGATTAGAATGTACCCCTTCCACAACCACTGCATCAAGGCATAGTTCTTTCTGCTCATACTTCAAGACCCAATTAAAATAGCATGTCATTCATGACAACTTCCCACTCATATTTATTCACTTGCTCTTCTGAGACCCTCGACTCTATTTTATCTCATCCTATTGTAACTATTTCCACACAGTCACTAACCTTAAGTGACTAAAACTCCAGGGACTGTTTGGTTCATCTCAGTATTTCCAGTATTGAGTATAGAGCCTGGTACAGAGTAAGTTCAGTAAATACCTCTTGACTGAATGAAAGGATAGAGATAGACAAATCCGGGAAGGAGAGCTTTTATCGCCAAGCTTCAGTGCTGAGACTGTCATCCCTGTACAGATACGTAGTAGGTGAAGCCCAGTAGTTGGGCTGGTATTTACTAAACTCCCACTTTCCTATTTGCTGCAGTGGAAGCATTTCAGAAGCCACCATCCTTTAATGTTGGATTAATGTCATTAAACACCTTATCTTTAATATCCCTGGGAGAATCTGACAAGACCTTATGGAGTGATAGGTTTTAAAGCATCAACAGAAGTTTTTTTTGAGTTAAGTGGGAAAGGAGCTCAGAAAAGGTAGATTCTTATGAGTCTCTCCACAGTCCGAATTTTGGCTTGATGTGCAAGTGCTTTCTTCTCCCACCCTCTTTCTATTCATTCACTTGTTAAACTCTGGTCACACTGAGCTACCTTTAGTACTCCAGATTTTTCTTTCCTCTGAGACTTTGTTCATGCTATTCCCTGTACTTGGAATGCTTTGTTCCACTGATTTCCTTTAACCTGGCAAATACCTCTTTGTCCTTTAGGTCTCAGCTTACATCTAGGCTTACCTCCTCTGGGATGCCTTCCCTGACCATTTGCCCCGATCCTACAGGTCTGAATTAGGTGCTCTTTCTCTGTGTTCTCACAACACCCTGAACTAATGTCCTTGTAGCACTTGTAAAACTATTGACATTTCTTTTTAGTCTCCTATATTTTTCACTAGACTTAGCATTCCTTAAGGCATTGAATCTTCTATTATTCCCAGGGCCCTGAATGATGCTTGGCACAAAATAAACCTCAGTAAATATTTTCTCAGTGAATTAATGGGTGAATGAATGAATCCCACAAGAATGCCAACTGCAAAGAAAGGTTAAAAGAACGGGTAGCTGGTATACTTTCTCTTTCCATATCCAGCATTCTCCTGGTGTGCAGCCTGCAGATGTGGAGGAAGTTGTCAAGAAGGGTGTACAGACCCTTGTGATTGGCCGAGGGATGAGTGAGGCCTTGAAGGTAGGTATTGGGGAGCACAGCATTCCTGAGGACAGTTGGTAACCTCTTGGACCTTTACCTTAGAAATATGTCCTTCTTGGGAGCTCATCTCAGTATATGATGCACCCTCATTTTGCTGAGCCAGTGGATGGCTCAGGATAAAATAAGGGATGTTAGTACTCTTCCTCATCGGGGTTGGACTGTCCAGTCTCTACCTTACCCTAGGCCTGTGTTGTTTCAACTATATTTCAGAAATTCTTCACTCCTGGAATTCTCAAGCTCTATAACTATCAATATTTGGTTCTTTAGATTTTCACAGTACTTCACACTTCTTTTTGTACTTCACATTTTTATAGAACTTTTTATTCTTTCCTTGAACACAATCAAGTTACGTGTTTTTCCCCTTTCGAAAAAAATACTTATTTTTATTGCACTTACAGAAATAATACATGCTTATTGCAAAACCGTTGATGCAGAAATGTTGAAGTAGAAAAGTGGAAGATCCCCACCCCCATCTCCACATTTGATGTTTACAGCTCCATGCAGCTGCAAATATATACTCTTAGGCGTACAGATATACATGTATACACTTAGAATCATTTTTACATAAATAGGATCACATCGTATTTTCTGTAACTTCTTACTCACGTTATTACATTGTGGACAGCCCTTCACATAAGTATAGAGAGATCTACCTCATTCTCTCCTTTATATAGATGTCCTAAAATCTACTTCCCTACCGATAAAGGTGCTATTTATTTATTTTTTGTTTAACCTATTTTTCCCATTAAAATAATTCCTTTCTATAAGGCTATTGTTATTATAAAATTGTTCAAACATAGAAAAATATAGGGCATTTAAAAAATATTTCAGAGCTCCTTCTGAGGCAGAATCTAATTAAAGTCAATTTAAAATAATATTCAGCACAAGCCAGAGTTAAAAAAAAATATCCAATAATAGCTGCCACTATTGAGAATCTTTTATATAAATTAATTTACAAACATTCATTCAGTGCCTTCTATGGGTCAGACACTCTTCTAGGCACTGAGACAAGATAAAAGACAAACAAGGTTCATGACCCTCTTGGAAAATTAAATAGTAGACAATTTCAGATCGCAACAAATGCTGTGAAGACAGACTTATGAGGGGCTGCTCTAAATGGAGTAGTCAGGAAAGACCTTTCTGAGGAGACATTTGAGCTGCAGTATCCATACATTAGTTAACTTCATCCTCACACCACCCTGTGTGTATTTTTATCCCCATTTTATAGAGAAGGAAACTTTAGATAGCTGGCCTACATGGCAAAGACTTTAGACTCAGGTTGGACTGACTCAGACATTATTCACATTTACGTGCTAGACATTTTCTGTGCCTTAGCTGAATTAGTTTTCATACTAGCCCTGTGAGCTAGGTATTATTATTCCTATTTACAGCCATGGAAACAAAGGGTCAGAGAATTGAATTCACTTACCCAAGGTCACACTGCTAAGATTTAAATCCAAAACTGTCTGACTCCAAAATCCATCCTCTTCCCATTTCAATTTCACCTGAGTTTTGTGCATGCATGATGCTTCTGTCAACTTCTTAGAAGCCTGCTGACTCCTTGGGGCTCCCTGTCAAATTTTGGACTGGTGACACGCTGGGTGATCGAGTAGTGACCGTTATCATTGTCTAATTTTGTAGAGAACCCTTGCCTCATGGCAGGAAAGGAAACCCAGGAGGGCCTTTCCCCTGACTTACTCATCTTTTCTGCTCTTCCCAGGTGCCTCCATCCACTGTGGAGTACCTCGAGAAACAAGGCATTGATGTGCGGGTCCTCCAGACAGAGCAGGCAGTGAAGGAGTATAATGCCTTGGCTGCCCAAGGCATCAGAGTGGGAGGGGTCTTCCATTCCACATGCTGATGGAGCCTTAAGGAGAATAAATCACTAAGCAACAATGCCTGTGATCATCACTCTTAGCATCTCCACACCGGCCTCCCCAAGCATTTTTCAACAGCTGTTCACGCCAGGTCCTGTGCTAGGCTTTGGGATGCATGATAACTAAGGCCAGGTCCCTGAGGGGAACTGAAAATCAGGGGAGAAGACAGATGTATATAATACACTAAATGTTAGGCCAGAAATATGAGGAAATAAGGGCAAAAATAAAGCTTTCTGCTTTGAAGGCCAAGGAGAAGTTTCAGAACATTAAAATTACATTGCAGTTGAAGCTTTGGAATGTTTACCCATCAATTCAACCCAGTTTTATTGAGTACCTGATATGTCAGACACTGCTGTAGATTCCAGAGAAACAGCAACAAAAGTCTTAGCCTCACAAAGCTTCTAGTCTTCTTTTTTCCTAAAATTTTATTTGACAGAGACACAGCGAGAGAGGGAACACAAGCGGGGGCGTGGGAGAGGGAGAAGCAGGCTCCCCACTGAGCAGGGAGCCTGATGTGGGACTCGATCCCAGGACCCTGGGACCATGACCTGAGCCGAAGGCAGACGCTTAACGACTGAGCCACCCAGGCGCCCCACAAAGCTTATATTCTAGTGGAGAAAAGAAACAATAAATCCATAATGTAAGTAGAACCTGTTATGAAGAAAAATAAAGCAGAATAAGAAGACAAAGAGTAAAGAAGGCTATTTCAGGTATGTGGTCAGGAAAGGTCTCTGTGCAGATGGCCAATGAGCAGAACCCTGAGTGAAGTGAGGGAGCACTCCAGTAACAGCAATGGGAGGAGCTTGGCCCTGATACTCTGGATTCTAGGCAAGCTGTTCTACTAGCTAAACCTGAGCCTAGCTGGACAGTTCTCCCTGAGCCGCAGATTCTCTTGCTGTCAAATGATGGGTCTAGACTAGATGATCTGTAACCGCCATGGATAGTCTTTGTTAAATACCAGCTATCTTTTGTGAAGCCTTAGAATAGAACTCTAATAATTAAATTATAAGCATCACCTTAGTTTTCATTCCTCCCCCCCCCCTTTTTTTTTAAAGATTTTATTTATTTATTTGAGAGAGAGAGTGAGAGAGCACAAGAGGGGGGAGCGGGAGAGGGAGAAGCAGGCTCCCCGCCGAGCCGGGAGCCTGATGCGGGACTCGATCCAGGGACTCGATCCAGGGACTCCAGGATCATGACCTGAGCCGAAGGCAGTCGCTTAACCAACTGAGCCACCCAGGCGCCCATTCCTCCCCCTCTTTAAAGAGGAGTATGGGCTTTGGTGTCAAATAGCCTGGACTTTGAACTGTGGCTTTCTACCACTCGCTGGTTGGGCATTTATTTAATCTCTTAGAGCTGCAGTGTTCTCATCTGTCAGATAGGGATAATAGTACCTGGAGTTATTTTGTAGGTATCAAATGGGGTGATTCATACAATGTCTTAGCACACTGCTTGGCATGTAGTGAGGACTCAATAAGTTGAAGCCATTGTTGTCATTATATTTTGATTAATGGGTCTGCTGTGTGTCAACTAGTTTCATGTTATGGTTCGTAACATATGGTTCGCAGCCTATTTCATAGATGTGTAGAATGCTGGAGCCCAAAGGAATTATTGACTCTATTCTCTCATTTATTCTCTTTCATGCCCATTTACTGAGTCCGCTAATTTTTTCTGACTAGTTATTGCTGGGCCCTGGGAGTATGGGAATAAGTAAGTTAGAATTCCTGCCCTCAGGAGTTACGTGAGAGAGAAAACAGACAGTGATACAGTGTGTTAACATTGTAATAGTTACAAGGTCCAATGATGGCCTAAAGGATGGCCTAATCCCACCGGGATGGAAGGGAAAGTAAGGAAGACATCACGAAGACCATGACACAAGCTGAGTCTTCAGAATAAGGTGTTTGTTTAATCCCCAAACATTTGGCAACTTTTAACTAAACATTTACTAAGTCAAGTATTTATCACGACCGTAACTAATACCCCAGCCCTGCTGAAGCCACAGCCCCAGAAAGCTGGTTTTTGCTCCGCATGATCCCGTTACCTCCTTGGCTCAGTTGGGCATCTGACAAGGCAGCCCATGCACAGACTGAACAGCAACTTACGATGTGGCCTGGCAAGAAAAGGTGAGCTAAGACCATTGGAATGGAAAGTGAAGGGATCTTTCCAAGTTCACCCAGCAAGGAAGTGGCAGAGCCAAGGTAAGAACCTGATGCTGTGTCTTGACGTCCTTCTACTATACACCTCCTTAAAAGGCCTATCAGAGTGGGGCACCTCACTGGCTCAGTCAGTAGAGCATAGGACTCTTGATCCCAGGGTTGTGAGTTCAAGCTCCACGTTGGGCGTAGAGTTTACTTTAAGGAAAAAAAGGGAGGGGGTTGTGGGAGTAAGATCCTCACAGACCTGACTCCCAGCCTGGAGGTCTGGGGAAGTCCTGCTTAGTGCCCTTTTTGCAACCAGCCATTTGACAGATACAGGATCTTTCTAGATCTCAGCTCAGAAAGCTGAGGCACCTATGTAGCTAGGAGGGTATTTGATGAAATTCAGACTGTTTCTCTATTGATGCAATCGACTTTTTTTTTTTTAAGTGAAATGTAAAGTGAGACATCTCCAGTGGGTGTTGAACTGGGTGTGGGTGTAATCAGTGTTCCTAAGTGAGTTGTCTCCACATTAGAGAGAACTTAGTACAAACTTCTTAGAGACAGAAGTATCTGGCAGGGAGATCATTAAACTTTGTATAGAACCTGCTAATAAATAGCTCCTATTTCTGAATCTGTTCTACATGGTCATTGCTGGAAATGTACAGAACTGGAGAGAAGCTATTTTTCCACATGACACTACACTTAGTCCTATGTCTTAATCATTAAGCCCTTTGATTTGATTTGTAGGTAGCACAGCCCTCTCTGCCCACACTTAATTTCTTCTAGCTTGAGTGGTTCTAAGACAAGAATTCTACCAAGTGCTTTCTGTGCACCCTCTAATTCTGTTCGCAGAAGTCAATCATGTCAAAGCCAAATATAAAGTCCTTTTGGAAACCTGCATCCCAGGGCTGGCTCCTGCAGGCATGCCGTGGGACTGCTAAGTTTGCTCTGGATTCATAGACTCATTCACTCCTGCCCTGCCTGGTACGTGCTGGTAGCTGCGCTGGGGACACCACACACGTTTCTTACTGTGCAGGGACTCAGATTAGTTGGAAGAGACAGACGTAAACATACGGTGATGGTACTGACATTGCAACCTGCCACGAAGCTACCTAGAGAGCTGTTTTGCCTGTCTCAGAATAATTTTAACATTTATTTATCATTTATTTTTTAATTGGGTATTTTTTTACATGAAAATGCAGATTTCTGGCTCTTCTGGAAGAACCAGAAGATCTGATACCACCAGGCCCACACTTAGAAACCACTGAGCAGAGGGGCGCCTGGGTGGCTCAGATGGTTAAGCGTCTGCCTTCGGCTCAGGTCATGATCCCAGGGTCCTGGGATCGAGTCCCGCATCGGGCTCCCTGCTCCTTGGGAGCCTGTTTCTCCCTCTGCTTCTCTCTCTCTCTCTCTCTGTCTCTCATGAATAAATAAGTAAAATCTTTAAAAAAAAAAAAAAAGAAAGAAAGAAAGAAACCACTGAGCAGAGCTGAATAGCAGCTACCTTCTGACCCTGACTGAAGAGAATGGGAAGTCTCTATTACCTTCCTACAGTCCACCTGACTCCTTTTTTCCTACCTTTCTTTAAAAAAGGTTTCCATTTCTGAACCTGCAACAAACACTTAAATAAATATGCCTCAAGAACATATAGGAGGCTGTCAGAACACGGAGGCAATGAGCCAAGCCCACCGGAGACGCAAGATACATTCCAGAATGAGGCTCAGTCCTGGAGAATGAGGAGTCGTAGGAGACACTCTGAGGAACATATTCCAGGGCTCAGCAGGTCCAAAGGTCTGATGACACAAGACAGCATGGTGAGCGTTGGGCACAACTACAGGATTCTCTTGCCAGAGAAGTACACAGAACGTGTGGCACACGCAGAACGAGGCTGGAGACGACAGAGGCGTGAAGAGCCTTCAAGAATATGACTTTAGACTTTATCCTGGAACCAGCAATGGGCCACGTCAAAGGGACTTCAGCAGGGGAATGGCATGAGCAGATCTGGGTTTTAGAAATATCACTCTGCTAGCTGTGTGAAGAATGGACTGAAGGTAGCAAGATCTGAGGCAAGATCTTTAGGAGGCTAATGCCACATTTTAGGAGAGATGATGGTAGTCTGCACTGGGATAGAAACCGAGTATGAGAAGAGGATGAGTCAAGAAACATTTAAGGAAGCAGAATCTAAAGGACCTGATGGCTATGTTTATCTGAGGGGTGCAGAAGGAGTCCAGTGTGACACACAGGTTTCTGGCTTTGACTGCCGGGCACATGGGAGACCACTTATACAGAACAACAGATCCATTACGGAAACCATGTTGGACTAAGAATCAGGAGGCCTGGGTTCCAGCCTTGGCTTTACCATGAATTCAGTCTCATATTTCTTAGCATCTGATCATTCAGGGTCAAAGGAATTTAAAAGGTTGAGTCCAATCTCTTATAGGATACTTGAATTCCTTTGCAAGAAACTTGTCAGGGAGCTTGTTCAACCTCTGCTTAAACACATCCAACATGGACAATTTATCCCCTAATGCAGCTCAAAAAACTTACCTTGATACTAAGCCATCTGCCCCTTAGGTGTGTCTCTACCTTTGGTGGAAAAAAATACTCTATTTTGGGTGTTAAGACCTAGGATAAAGTCCTGGCGTTGCCCCTTAGGGGAAAAACATTACCTCAAAACCTCAGTTTCCCCATCGATGAAATGGGGGATAACCTAGAAGGATTTTTATAGCAGGGGTACCATATCTGAAAAGGATGCAGCATAGCCTTCACCTAGAAGGCTTTCTATAGCTAGTGCTCATGGGGCTCGGTGGGCAGCCATGGGTCTCAATGTCTTCACGTTCCGACCGAGCCATCATCATACGGTGCTTGGTAAGAACGGTGGTAGGATTAGGCCTAGCTCCCAGCTTCATTTTATCACCAGGGCAGGCACTTTTGTCAGGGTATCTTGTTGATACACAAGAGCCCACTGATGTCACATTCCTGAGATATACAAAACAAGCAAGCACACTAGAAAAGTAAGCTAGCTCCTTGAAGATCTTTCTAGCAGGGATGACGTTCTGGAGCCAGACTGCCTGGGTTCAAACCCCAGCTCTGTCGTTTACTAGTTGTGTGACTGAGGCAAAATTACTTAATTCTCTAACTCCAACTACCTTGCTTGTCACACAAAGATAACAGTACCTACTTCATAGGGTAGCTGTGAGGATTGAATGAGTTAATTTCACAGAAAAGGCTTACATCACTGCCGGGCACAAATCAAGGGCATTAAACCAAAAGCCAAACATGCTTGAATTCAAACTCCAGCACCACCTGAGTAATTCTATAATCTTGCTATTATTTTTATAAGCTTTCCAAGTAGCACATAGGATCGAGACTGCCTGCAGATTCAGATTCTACCAAGCATTATTTGATTAAACCCATTCAACAACACTTAAGGTATAATTATCTCTATTTTATGGCTAAGAGGAAACCCAGGCAATAGAGAGCTGAAGATCTGAAGGCTTTTTCCATATACTTTCCCAGAGGTGGTAGAGCCCAGGCCTCAGGAACCGTCTTGGATTTGAATGAAGACAGGCTTTACTACTTGCTGTACAGGCTGCCTCCCAGACTTCTCACTCTGAAGTCTCTGGAAGACTCAGTTGGCTGTAGCAAGGATAAATGGCAGGTAAAGTAACATGGGCCCTCACACAGTTAACATCTCTGGAGCATTTACTGTTCCAACATTGGAGTCATCAAAGATGTAGTGGGAAATGCTTTTATTTCTTACATTGGATCACTCTTTTCCATAATCCTTGTTTCTCCTAAAATATGGCCCTCATGTATTATTTTGGTTCTAAGGGTAATGACAGGCAAGATCAAGAATCTCCCTCAGGGATGAAATTGATTCATTCTCCAGCTATTCATCCAGTCCTTAGCCCAGCTACTGCCTGAGTTAGGGAAAGAGCTTCTCAGCAAGACAGTGATGTCTAAGGCAATTCAGGAACCATCGGTGGTGAGAAAGTACAGCTGTGAAAGCCTGGGCCCTGGCAAACAGACTGTTGATTTAAAAAACAAGATTACGCTCCAGTAAGCCATTCTTTAGAGGTGGCTACAAAACTGGATCTTTGTTTCACACTGGAGGAATGTAACCATGTGATATAAATGTTGAACCTATAGGCACATAATTTTTTTAAGGACCAGGAACTGGAACAGCTAGGTGTTTTCTCAACTTTATTGGCAGGGAGGAGGGTTGTCAGGGAAGGAGGTGGTGTAGACTTGAAGGTTTGTTTTTTTAATGCAAAATAATTTATTTTGTGCTTGACACCAGATGAGACTATACGGGTCACGATGCTCATGCCTACACGCCATCTCCAGGTGAGGTGCTCTAGGCTTCTGGCTCACTCTGCTACCTAAGAAGGGCCTTCCAGGCCTCGGCTCTACAGACTGCTGGTGACTCAGCGCCTTGCGGGTTTGGGCATTATGTAAACTTTCACAGACTTGCTGAAGGGGATGGTGCCCTCGATGCTGGTTTCCAACTGGGGTGACACCTCGCCACCCTCGATCCATGGGGATTTTGGAATGCGGGAATTGGAGTTGTAGGCCAGCAGCAGCCTGACTTCTACCTGGCATGGTTCTGGAAAAAAAAAGACAAAAGAAATCCTCTATGACTGGGCCACTGCTAGGAATTGGGATGAAATGTCAAGTCAAAGCAACATCAAAGATGGAAGCAGGAGGGTTTACAAACTCTGCTGCAGAATGGTGTTTGATGAGATGCTCAGCCCGGCCCCCACCACAACCTGCCCCGCCCCCCACCCCAGCCCAGCTTTGCCCCGTCCATACACCCTGCTACCCCGACTTTGCACCTCGCCCCTGGTCCCTCCAGCCCTGCCTGCTCCCACCAGCCTGCATCTTGTCCAGTGTTGACCCTTCTGTTTCAACAACCCCTTGGCTCACCGGCGAGGAGCAGGGCTGCTCTGTCCTGAGTCTGAGCTCGCAGTGGGAGGGGGACCCCTGTTCCCACCCATCGCTTCAGGCTAAGGCTGCAGGGTGGGGAGCTCTAAAGCACAACGATGTACATCTGTCTTCCTCCCTTCCCCCTCACCAAAGACACGTCCCCAGCCTGAATCCTGTGAGGCCTGGGCCTGCAGACGTGCAGACATGCTGCTTCTCCGCCACCTCCTCCTCCCATCCCCGTGGGCTCCCTGCAGCTCAGATCCGTGGCTGATCAGAGACGAGCTAAAAGCTCTGCCTCAGAGGCCTTCTGGCCTCAAGAGAGCGCCACGGGGGCCTGCACAGGGCTACTGCTCGTGGCCAGATAACCATGCTCTTCCTGTGTGGCTGGGCTCGGGCATCAGGGCTGCACCATCAACACAAACCACAGACGCTACCATCTTAGTGGACAAGCAGCCCTGATTAGATTAGGAAACAGTTCTGACCAAACATTCTCACCAGTGAACAGGAACCCATTTCAGGGACCTAAAATCATGTCACTAAACCTTTCTTTCATGCACGTGGCAGGCCCTAGTGAGCAAGTTAGCCCTCAGATTGCTGACCATTTGTTGGGGACGCAGACAGTTACAAATGGGGCACAGTGCTCTAAGAAGAATGAGGAGGGAGCCCAGGAAGGCTTTAGAATAGAATACCTGCTCTGTGCCAAGCACACAACCCCAAGAGTTCTTACCCTGCCACACCATGAAAGACTGTCACAACCGCCCAAAAGTCCCAAGGCCCTGAGAGGTTCTAAGTGACTGTGGAAATCCACACCGGTGACAGAATGTAAACCCACTTCATAAACTGAAGCAATTAATCTTTGTTAACCACGTGGCTTCTACAAAGGAGGGGGAGAGAATTTCAGAAGAGCCTAAGGGCAAGTGCAAAGGTGCCAGAAACACAGTAAGCTTTGGATATCCTCTTAAATTTCATGTGACTGGAGCAAAATGTGCAAGTGTCAAAGATTAGCCCAATGCTAAGAAGTACAGAGGACAAGAATGAGAGCTGGATGGATCTAAATGAACAAGGGCAGAGGTCCCAGGACTTCTCAATACCTCTCCAGACCTCTTCCTAGTCACTTCCAGACTTCTCTCTAGGGAGCAGGGCAGAGACTGAATCGCTGTCCCCCAGGGAGGGAAAAGCTCCCACGAAGCCAGAGTAACCTAGCCAGCCCAAGAGCAGCCTCAGCTCCACCATTTACCAGCCACGTGGTACGAACACAGCCGTGTAATATGGGGTATATCTGTAATGAAACCAGTGCCGCTCTCTGGCATCAGACTCCAGTATCAGCTCTCCCACTCTGCTCCCCTCTCTTGTCCCAGATGGCTGTTGCCAACCCCAACCACAACCCAGCCCCAACTCTCACAGCACTTCCAGCCAAATCCTGGCGAGGTCAGAGGACTCAACCCCAACTGTTCGTTATGCCCTCTCTGCCTGTAGTAAGAATGGCAATTCAAACCACTGCCCTCAGAGGAAAGGCGAGGGGACAGAAAACGAGGAAAGACAGTGGGAGAAAAAGATAAAAGACTATGTGAGACAAATCATCATGCCTGAAGAATAGCTCTCTTAGGAGGTATATATTCTTGCTTGCATCTTACAGATAAAGAAAATGAGACGGAGAGGTAAAATCACTTTCTCAGGATGACACAGCATGGGAGGAAGAATCTGGAATGGGGTCGGTGTGACTCAGAGCTTCTGACATGGCAGTCCCCTGCCTCTCAGAGGAGAAGCCCCTGGGAGGGAGCTGCTGAAGGACTACATGTAGGAAACGCCCCCCAGCACGAGGCCCCATCTCCTGGATTAGGACAAAGGCGGCACAGGGCATTCAGAATGAGAACACGTTTCACTTTAGTGTCCCAGGTCAGAAGGGAACATGGTATAGTGAAAACTCAAGGGATTTGGGAGCAAGGAAATCTGAGTGCCAGCCTCAAGGCCCCCGTGATCAGCTATGTGGGCCTCCAGTTTTGAATCTATAAAATGGAGAGCAGAGTACTAATTCCTACCTCCAAGTCAGTCTAGGGATGAAATAAATTTTAATTGCACATTTAAAATCCTGTATTCAATTTTCATTATTTGTTGAGCACTTACTACATTTCAGGCTCTAAGGACACATGACACAGAGGCACCGGAGATACAGAGGTAAAGATGATGAACAAGTTCCCTGCTCTTGTGGAGCCTCCATTCTAACGGGAAAGTCAGTAAACAATTAAATGAGAAAACTTCTGACACTAATAAAGTGCTATGCTGAGAATTAAAAGAGAGATTTGTAATAGCAATCTCTCAGAGGAGGTAATCCTGAATGAATTAGAATTCTTCAGGCTCGTGAAAGCCTAGATTGTAGCCCTCAGGCTACAGGCAAGGACTTGCTGTATGACCATGGTAAGTCAATAGGCCCTTCCAAGACTTTTGAGGCTCTTCTGAGATCTAACATGCTGTGATGTGCCTCTCTGAGCCTTGGCCTCCCACAACAATGCTGTCCCACAGCATATCTTTCTAGCATATCACGTCCATGTCTAGGATCCCTTTTATCAGAACAGATTAGAATAAGAAATTCTAGGGGTGCCTGGGTGGCTCAGTCGTTAAGCGACTGCCTTTGGCTCAGGTCATGATCCCAGGGTCCTGGGATGGAGCCCCACATCGGGCTCCCTACGCGGCGGGAAGCCTGCTTCTCCCTTCCCCCACTCCCCCTGCTTGTGTTCCCTCTCTTGCTGTGTCTCTCTCTGTCAAATAAATAAATAAAATCTTTAAGAAAAAAAAAAAAAGAGTAAGAAATTCTACCTTCCTGTGGTAGTGCAGAACATTGCAGTCAGCAAGGATATGAAATGAGGGATGCTCAGGGAGGAAGATCCTGGGTAAAAGCATTGCTGGATGCTCCCTCAATTGTGCCAGGCCCAGGGTCACTGATTAGACACCCAAAGGGGCTGTCCTGATATTTAACAGCCTACTTCCTCTTTGTGAGAACCTTATTATGTCATTAATACCCACCTAACACCCCTGATAGAGGGAAACCATTAATAATGGCATTAGTTACTCATGTATTTAATAATTCAGTGAAAGAAAATTCTAGAAGGCATCCACCTATTTCTAAAATAAACCACATTTCATGGCAATCATGCTTCTGAATCATCTTTAGTGATTGAGGAAATACCAGTGAGGCCAATTCTCCCCCATATTTTAGGTTCTGTAGACTGAGTCTCTTTTTCAAGTTTCTAAAGCAGCCTTACATGCTTGAAATGTCATGTCTCACGCACTTGTATTGTCCCATTTTATTCTTTTTTTTTTTTAAAGATTTTATTTATTATTTGACAGAGAGAATGAGAGAGAGAGAGAGCACATGAGAGGGGGGAGGGTCAGAGGGAGAAGCAGACCCCCCGCCGAGCAGGGAGCCCGATGCGGGACTCGATCCCGGGACTCCGGGATCATGACCTGAGCCGAAGGCAGTCGCTCAACCGACTGAGCCACCCAGGCGCCCCGTCCCATTTTATTCTTAAGAATTTTTTAAAATACTTATGTAACTTCCCTATCTTTTCACAAATTGTTAAAGTATCACATTAAACCAGCCCATGTGGGAAGGCAGGGCAGTAACAGTTGTCATTTTACTTGTTTTAGGGGAATGAACTGAATGGTTCATATGCAAAAACAGAACAATTTTAATTTGGGGTAAGAAACATAAAACTGCTTAATTTCCAGACAGAGCAAGCCTCAGAACTAACTCCTAGGTGGAGTACTATCATCTTCATTTTGAAGGTGAGGAAACAGTTTCAGAAGGGAGAGTGGCTTGTCCAAGGCTATGCAGCAAGTCAGTGGCAGAGTTAGGACAAGAAAATAGTGTGCTGGCACCCAGCCAAGGGCTCCTTCCAGGAGATTCCATTCTATTATAATCTCCTGTATATCTTCTGACAAAATCTTGTGCCTCAAGCAATCAATGCAACACAGCAAACGAGTCTAAATGCAGCCAGTTTGGGTTTTTAAACTCTTTAAGAAATCAAGTATAGTCCTCAGCAGGCCTGACAGAACCGTGTATTTTGAAAAGTGCAAAAAATCAAATGCCTACGGGTAAGTGTGGTCCCCAGGAACATATTTTCCTGTCCAACCTGGTCCACTGACCCCTTACCTGTCCAGGCAGTGTGGGAGAGGTACACCTGAGTGATAAGCCGGTGGCGCCCTGGGCCAGGATTCCGGAAGTCGGCTGGCTTAGGATGAATCATCTGAGCCTGGCCATCTGGATATAAGACCTAAGAGGTGAGAGAAATGAGAAGAAGGGACAGAAGAGCTATGAGTTTCAACAAAACTGCTGTCTTTTGTGAACCTCAAAAGAGGAGGAAAAGAAGACACTAGCCTTCATTAAAAACTGTTCCTGGAGCTGGGGGGCAACACTGTCGCTATCTCAGTTTTCCCTTTCCCAGCACACAGCAGTGTTTGGTAAATGTCCCCTGAATTCACGGTGAAGAAGTGATAGGAATAAAGTGCCTCTGTTAAGTACAAGAATAGGTAAAAATACTAATCCTGATGTGAAAAGCCTTCCCAGGCACCCCCATCAGGATGACTTTCTCTCTCCTTGGCTCTCAACCATATCACGGGCCAGCATCCAACACCAACCACCAAGTATTAAGAATAATTTTGTAACTGCATTCTCTCCACTAGATTATAAGATGCTAAGATGCACATTCTACTGCTCTTTCTGTCAGTGAAGGGTCTGCTCTGTTAAAAAACAAAATTCAACCAAGTAAATCTGAAGATCTAATTGGCTTTATTAAGAGTCTAGCAAGTAGAGAGATGTTCTGAAGAGCTGTACAAAATGGGAAGGACACATTCCTGGAATAGGTTGAAACAGTAATTAAGTCTTGGTTTCCTGTCGTGGGGGGCAAATGACTCCAATTTGGACTTGTTTTGTTTTTTTTAACAGTTGGCCAGTTCTCAAATCTCACACACGGCCAGGATACTTTCCTCACACCTCAGGGAAGCCTCAGCGCTATCTGTGCGGACAGCCTCTTGCACTCCACGGTATACAAATGAACTAAATCAACAAATGCAGCTTACCAGAGAACCCGAGG
This sequence comes from Mirounga leonina, assembly GCF_011800145.1. NCBI lineage: Eukaryota > Metazoa > Chordata > Mammalia > Carnivora > Phocidae > Mirounga > Mirounga leonina. Next base: position 17,706,726 of record NW_023270852.1, read on the forward strand.
GCCTGGACTCTGGAAATCTACTGAGAAGGACAAAGTAGGGAGCTGCACAGGCCTTTCAACCTTGAAACTCTGGAGAGGCCTGTCTCAGCCCACCTGCTCCATAATGAGAGAAGACTTCAACTGCCTCCATGTTGATCTCAAACTTTCTAATTGTTTAAGTTCTTCTTTCCAGGTTCTTTCTTTCTTTTTTTTTTTTAAAGATTTTATTTATTTATTTGACACACAGAGAAAGCACAAGTGGGCAGAGAGGCAGGCAGAGAGAGAGGCAGAAGCAGGCTCCTCGCTGAGCAGGGAGCCCGATGCGGGACTCCAGGATCATGACCTGAGCCGAAGGCAGTCGCTTAACCAACTGAGCCACCCAGGCGCCCCTCCAGGTTATTTCTTAATTCAGGCAAAAGACCCAGAAGGCAAAGCATCCTCTGATAGTAACCAAAACTACCCCTCAAGCAATTAGAACTGCCCTGAGCCAGCAAGATCCCCCGTGGTTAACTCCAAGACAATGAGTGACTTGACCTTCACTGCCCACCTGCACGTACCCACTGACCTTTGCCCCACATTTTCCTCATAGAAACTTGTAAGTATTTTCAGCACTTGGGAGACCGTCTTGGAGACACTAGTCCACTGTCTTCCCGGGTTGGCCTCACTGAAAGGAATTCTTGGCTTGTTTCACCACCACTCCTTTCTCTGTCTTCGGATTTGGTCAACGACAAGTGGCCAGATGCCCTTGCACCCCGGTACCCTGGCTACCCTAATTACCTTCCACCTGCCCAGAACAGAGGAAGTGCTGGTCTGGACAGCACCTTCCTACCATCAGAGCTGTCCCACAAGGGGCAGTGTGTCCCCCACCTCCCCACCTGCAGAGGTGGCAGAACGGTCTGGCCATGCATGTGGTACAGTGGCTTTGGAGACTTTTCAGTAGAGTCTAGCTTGTGACCCTTAAATAATCTGCCTGCAATTTCATTTATGCTCAGTTGGTCACTGAACTTTTTCTCAGGGATAAATGTGAAACAGTAGTTCTCAACTCTAGCTGCACATTAGAATCACGTAAGAGTTCTTAAAAAAAAAAAAAAACTGGTACTCAAGGGCCCTACTCTCAGGATTCTGATTTAACTGGTGTAAGCTGAGGCCTGTGCATCATTACTTTTTAATGCTTCCTGAGTAATTCTAAAGTGCAGGTAGGGTAGATAACCACTAATGTGTGTGTGGGGGGGAACCTGTAGTACAACTTCACAGCCAACTCAGAATTAGTTCTTTGTAGGTCTTATGATTTATAATAAAGAATTCCTTTAAAAAAAGAAAAAAAAAAAGGAATTCCTACTGGGAAGCCAGAGGGTTTTTTTCCCTCTACTGTCACCATTGGCAAATCTTTAGGGCCTGACTCATTCTTTTCTCTTCCAGGAAGCCTTCTCTGCCTGTTCCTGGCTATCTGTCCTCAGACTCTACTTACTGTCAATGCCTGCACCCCTACTTTTATTCGTAGCCCTTCTGCCCAAATACCTCCTCTAGCCCTTATCCTTTGTTCTTACTCATCCTTTCACACACACCTCACCATGCACGGGTGTCTCCACAAAGCCCTTCTTTTCCTCAGCCTCCAACCACACTCTCCAAATTAATTCTCTCCATCATGTGTATGTGTATTTTAAGTATATTACAGAATTTTTTATGGTAGCTAAAAACTGGAAATAAACCTGTAGGGGAGGAAAATTAATTTTCCCTCTACCCTTCTAAGTTCTTGGCTAAGATCACTCCTATAATAAAAGACAGATAAATAGGAAAAAAACAAACACAAGTTTAATAACATGTATACATTCTGTATACATGGGAAATACCCAGGAAAACTGATTAACTCCCTGAAATGGCTCAAGTCATCACCTTAAATACCATTTTCCATTAAAGACAAAAGAAAGGCATTGCGGTGGGAGGGAACCAGTTTTGGTTCAATGAACAAGCACAATAAACAAGGGTAAGGTTGTTAAAAAAAAAAAATTTTTTTTTAAAGTAATCTGGGGGGGCTCAAACTCAGGACCCTGAGATCAAGAGCTGCACGCTCCACCAACTGAGCCAGCCAGGTGCCCCTGTTATGCAAATTTAAGTTGGTGCCTGCCCCATTGTTAAGAGTTTCTAGAGATTTAGTCATCCTTCTCTTCCTGGTACAGAGGGAGACACCCTTACAAATGGTGATCTCCCTTATAAATGTAAATTTACATCATAAAAGGGCAACTTCTCTGTTTTCTGAGATTCTCCTGTGTCTTCAGCCTCTCGAAAATAATTATCCCCAAATAATCTTTATGCCAAAGAGCCGTATCTGGGGTGGCATACTGTGCTCCCCTTCATTCCTGCCTTTGAAACTTCCAAGTGGTTTCACACTCTGGAAGCTGAGTCAGTACAAAGCTCCATTACTTCACTGAACCAGGCAGTGTCTTGTTCTTGAGAATAAGTCCACTCCATTTCAACAGCTGGGTCTTATTTCAGAAGGCAGTGTTGCACATGGGTTCCCCAAATTAGGCCTATAGTATGTGAGCAATCAGGTATTTCGTAAGAAACCACAGTATTCTGATCCTGTGCACATTTAAATGATGACTGAACTTCGGTTTTATAACTGCATGTCCATTTGTCTTTCACTGATACTGTGCATCCTGAGGGCAGGAATTCTGACACCTCTGCAACCCTAGTGTTTATCATGTGCAACAGAGTAAGCATTGCTAAGTGGATGGATGGATGAGTGGGGTGGATGGATGAGGGAGCAGTAGTCTTTTTGCAGACTGTCTAAATTGATTAGTGTCTCTACTGCATTTGGCATGTGTCCCTAATATATCTAACTTAGGAAAAAAAACTCCCTAGCGCTTGCTTTTTTCAACCCTTAAATTTTGTTCACCAAGCTGCCCCACCCAGAGCCCGGAAAGGACTCATTTATTATAGTCTGCTTGTAGCCCTGAAAATACCAAGTCTTCACCTCACGTTACAAAACTAGAAAGGCCCCTGTCATTCAGTAAACCCTTACTGGGTATCAGTTTATATATACTGGTATATATAAAATACTTCGTCTCCTTTCAACGTCAGTTGTTCCTATTTGTTAGTTGTAGAACCTGAGCTTCAGAGTTTAAAGTACCTTGCTCCAAACCACAGTCAGCAGAAGAGATGGGATTCACATCCAGACTCTTTCTCATAAAGACTCATCTCCCCCTCCTCCCCCCACTCTCTGTCGCTCAGGTAGAAATCACAGGGCTGCTGAAGTTACAGTCAGTATGGAAGACCCATGGGGGCAAACCCTGACAGACCTGGACCTTCACAGTGCTCTGAGGGTCCTGCACGTGTTCCAGGGTTGCATCGACATCAAGGGCCACAACCAACCCAGACGTAAACCGCAAAGGGTTGTCTGACTCGCCTGCTGGCTCAATGATGGTGGCCGAAGCTTTGTGGATCTGTAAGCAAGAAAAAAACACAGTGATTCTAAAGCCAGGTCATCCCTGGGCAACAAAATATGATCCATGCACCCTTCTGTCTCCGGATTAGCAGGGGGACATGTGGGAGCCAATCAGGGGAAAGGCCCTCGCCCAGATGCTCAACTGGTCAAAGAAGATCACCAAGGTGAACAGTTCTGACTGTCTGAACAGACTTGGCCTGACCTGCTCTGGAAGGGGAAGGTGCAAGAAGGTACTCTGTCGCAGCATGGTCTGTAGAATTTTGACCACTTCTACAGGTTTGGACGTCATGAGTCGGGGCATAAGGTCAAGAAGTTTGTCCACAAAGCTGTCCTGTAGGTGGGGCAAATCAGTGATAAAACACCTGGAGGAACAAACAGAGGCAACTGACTAGGCATTCATTTACACCGGCTGAACCCCAAACATATGCCAAACCCTGAGGGAGACGTGATGAACTGAAGGAGCTCACGATTCCCGACTGAGAAAGCCAGGCACCCGGATAATTATGCCCTGGTGATACGATCATCCTAAGAGCCTTGTTTACTGAATACCCGTATGTGCCAGGCATACTCTGTGTTTTACGTGATCTTATTTAGTCCTCCCAGCAATCCTGTGCATTGTTGGAATTATTTTCATATTATAGATTCATTAAGTAATTTAACAAATACATCTTTAAGACTTAGCAAGTGCCAAGTACTATCACACCAGGGACGTAACAGTGAGCAAAAGAGAAGAAAATGCCTATCTTAATGAGGCTTATATTTGTTGATAGGAACACTGAGATTCAGAGAAAATGATGTTGCACTGAGGCTTTAAAAAGTTAAGTAACTCATCCCCCGTGCTGATTCCACAGTAATTCTGCCTCGTAGAAGGAGACAGTCAAAAAATATTTCACTGAGGAGGTGACAGTGCAGGGATGCAGGGGCTGAATGAAGTCCAACTCTAAACAACAGATGAGGAACTCTAAATGACTAAGCTCTAAACAACAGATGAGGAATTTTGGCATACCAGAGTTATCACCTTCCCAAAAGTCTCCTCAACCCAACTGTGCAAAAACACTTTCCACCTTAAAGAACCTAAAACCAAAAGTAAGGCATGAACTTAGTTGAGATTTTTTTTTTTTAAACATTTATTTATTTGACAGAGAGAAACACAGCGAGAGAGGGAACACAAGCAGGGGGAGTGGGAGAGGGAGAAGCAGGCTTCCCCCGGAGTAGGGAGCCCGATGCGGGGCTCGATCCCAGGACCCTGGGATCATGACCTGAGCCGAAGGCAGACGCTTAACTGACTGAGCCACCCAGGCGTCCCTGAGTTGAGATTTGAAGCCAGGATCTTAAAGGGCCGAGCAGAGTGTATCATTTGCTAGAGAGCAGCGCCTATTGGTGAAGTGTGGTATTGCAACTCAGCCCTACAGGAAGCTCTTATCACCCACCCACATGAAGACTGACTAGTATAGAGTCATATAAACTTCAGGTTTGGTGAAGTTCATGGGGGCAAAGATGAGGGGTGGACGCATGCAATATCAGACTTAACATATGTTAGACTAGGGGCCTGAGTGGCTCAGTCCGTTAAGCACTGGCCTTCGGGTCAGGTCATGGTCTCAGGGTCCTGGGATTGAGCCCCGCACTGGGCTCCCTGCTCAGTTGGGAGCCTACTTCTCCCTCTGCCTGCCGCTCCCCCTGCTTGTGCTCTCTCTCTCTGACAAATAAATAAATAAAATCTTAAAAAAAAAATGTTAAAACTATAAAATCCTATAAATGCCTTCCTCCTAGTATTACATTGCCAGCACACCACGTGTCTGGTCACTAACTCAACTACCACTTCTTCACCAAGCCTTCCACTCATCTACTGCATCTGTTTTAACCAATTTACTCCATACAGAATTCTGAGAAAACAGCCGTACTGCAGAATAAAAGTTACTTATAGAATTATGGCACAATTTTTTGTAGATTATAGAAAAATATGGAAATTTAAGAACAGTGGTGGAAAGAAAAGAAAACAAGTTACAATTTTTCAACAAAAAAGTTTATGTTTTACCATGTAGTCCTTGTCTTTTTAGTGGCCCAGCTGAATGCTGAATCCAAATGATTCCTGATGTTTTCATTATACCACTGTACGTTTAGCTGAGTTTAAAGAGGTTTATATAGCACTAAAGAAAATACGCAATTAGGGCACAGTGCCACAGAAAACAGGTTGGCTGCACTGGGTTAAGCCAAGGGTTCTGGCCTGTGACTGCTCTTGTTGCCCCATACGTGCTACTCTCTGCACAGCCAAGGTTTAACAAGCTAGAAGGTGATGAAGTAATTACCTCTGAAAAAAGTCCACTTCCTGTAAAAACTTTTCACACATCCCAAATAAGGGGTCAACTCTGTAGAAAAAGAGAAAAACAAACAATACACATATTTTGCTTATGTAATCTTCCACCTGAGGAATGAGGACCAAATTCCCAGAAACCTGAGTCTACATGAAAGGAGAATGAGTATAGTACACTATCAAAATTATCTCTAAGAGAAAGAGCAGACTCCTAACGGACCCAGGGGAAAATATCTGCCAGGATCCCAAGGCCTGATTCAGACACTGCAGTGACTGTTGGGCTCAACAAAGGCTCAAAGTCAAGGGCTATCGTAGGCCACGCCTGGCATCAGACTGACCGAGGATATAGGACAGAAGCACCGCTTGCGGGCAGTGCAGCCTCATGCAGCCTCATGCTACTCCTCTACGGGAGTTTTCCCAGCCCTCCACTCAGCAGTCCACAGAGCCGTGTGGGAGCTCTGATCTTGTCCAGGACGGACAGCTCGGGGGCAAGGACAGGACATCCCACATCAGGTGAGTCTGGAGACTATCCTGGCTTAGAAGCCTCATGCTGCACAGGGGCTAACATCTCTTGAAACAAATCCATAGGGATACCTTCCAGGGTCCCCACAAGGGATATGCCTAGTTACAAGAATCACTGCACTCGATGGAGCCAAAAGCTATGGTGTCTGCATCAGGCAATCACAGTTCACTGATAGTTCCTTCTGGTCTACGTGCAATTTTCTCAGTGATCATTTTTACTATGGCAGTGTTACCTAGAAATATAGCTGATGCTACCAGGTTTCTAGGGAATAGACCTAGAAAGTTAACTGAAGGTCAGATTCTCATGACGAAAGGGAAAAGATTTTGTTACTACTTTGCCCACAGACACAGACTATGTTCTTTCTTCACTAATTGGCTCTTTTTATTTCTTGTAATTTCTGAATGAAACTTTCCATTTATTTTCATTAATATATTATTTATTAGAGGAGTACAGTGCCAGTAAAGAAAAACAGACAAATACTCTTTCCTTATACAAAAACATGGAAGAAAATGGTGTTAAGTTTCTTTTTTTAAAAAAGATTTATTTATTTGAGAGAGAGCGCGTGTGCACGAACAGGGAAGCAAGGGGGGCATAGGAAGAAAGAGAATCCTGATGCAGACTCCCCACCGAGTGCAGAGCCAACACAGGGCTCTATCCCATGGCCCATGAGGTCATAACCTGAGCCAAAACCAAGAGTCGGCTGCTTAACCGAGCCACCCAGGGGCCCCATTGGTGTTAAGGTTCTTAATAACCTAGTTAAGTCTTTCTACTAAAATGTAAGCTCCATGAAAATAGGGATTTTGTATTAATCATTTTGATACATGATATACTTCCTGACACAAGCAGCTATTAAAATAAATATCTGTTGGGGCGCCTGGGTGGCTCAGTCGTTAAGCGTCTGCCTTCGGCTCAGGTCATGATCCCAAGATCCCGGGATCAAGCCCCACACTGGGCTCCCTGCTCCGCGGGAAGCCTGCTTCTCCCTCTCCCACTCCCCCTGCTTGTATTCCCTTTCTCGCTGTGTCTCTGTCAAATAAATAAATATAATCTTAAAAAAATATGTATCTGTTGAATGAACAAGTAAATGAGAAATGACAAATGGAAACTTACTCTACAAGCAACATGCACTTGAATTATTTTCCTAAAAAGCAGGTAGCACTTGAAACTTTCTTAACTCTGATAAACAATCAGAAATGGAACTGAAATTTGATAGTGAGGTCCACTCGTGGAAGATCTCCAGGAGTGAGAGGGCTGGACCGGAGACCTCCAGTGAAGCAGGGGCTGAAAGGAAGGTAATTCAGCCAAGCAGTGTCAATGTAGGGCCTGCTTATCAAGAGTTATCTTGGAGAGCTTCCAGACAGTAAAATACAGATTGGGGAACCCTCTCTAAACCCTAAAACAGAGCAGGAAGCCTCACTCACCTGCATGCTAGGTGAAGTAGGCTTTACCACTAAGAATGCCCACTTTTTTCTTGGTGTGAGGAAAGAAAGCAGGGGAAAACTGAAGTCCACTGGGGAATCAAACACTGACCTAGAGTCCACTTTTGTTTATAAGTATGCAAAGACAATGGGAAATTTTAGATGTTAAAAAGATAATCAGGGCTATAAAGGAAACCAAGCAGACCTAGTGAGATAGTCAAGGCATGAAAGCACAGAAAACTTATTAAAAATTCTAATAACTAATGTCACTGAGATTAAAGAGGAGATCTGAAAGGACACTACACTGATAAAGCAAGAAACTTATTAAAGGGGCACACGGAAGAAAGCACACTCTGAAATAAACAGTAATAATGAAGTCAACTCAACAGTAAAGTAATACTACAATGAAAAGTGATAAAAACTGAAGTAGAGCTTAAAAGAGCATATTGAGGAATTTACACAGAATACAGAGTAGAAAAACTAAGAAACTGAAATTATGAGAAAAAAGATGAGAGACAGGGAAAACAGATCCAGAAGACACAACATCCAGCATGACAGACTGGAGGGGATGGAAGTAGTAGTGAGGAGAAAAATACCCTAGCCAAAAGCAGAGTTTATACTTCAGAGTCCCACTGAAGGTCAGTGAGAACACTGGAGAAAAAAAAAAAGCCCCACATACCTACACATATCCTGGTAGAATTTCTGAATTCTAAAAAGAAAAAAAAAATTTACAGCTCTGAACCAAGAAAAATACGCTCCCTACAAAGGAAAGAGAACCAGACAGACATCAGACATCCTAAATGTAACACTAAATACTAAGCAGCAACACAGCAATATTGACAGAATTCTGAAAGAATTCCAATTATGTATAAGAGCAAAAGAAAGGCAGTTTCAGACATGCAGGGTCTCTTACATGCTTATTCAGAAAAACAATTACTAGAATGCTAGAATGTGTTCCAATCAAATAGTAAATTAGAACAAGGAATGTCAATCGCTTCTCAGCCTTTTGGCTAAGATCAAGTGTAGAACAAGGAATGTCAAAAAGCAACTGCAGTACAAAAAAAAAAAAAAAGTGGTGAGCAATTTGGAATTTTGAAAAAATACTCATAAAGATTAATGCATACTTTAAGAACAGATTCTAAAATAAGAGATACATTAAAAAAACATAATAAGCTGATGGGTGCCTGGGTGGCTGAGTTGTTAAGCGTCTGCCTTCGGCTTAGGTCATGATCCCGGGGTCCTGGGATTGAGGCCCGCATAGGGCCCTGCTCTGCAGGGAAGCCTGCTTCTCCCTCTCCCACTCCCCCTGCTTGTGTTCCCTCTCTTGCTGTATCTCTCTGTCAAATAAATAAAATCTTTTTTTTTTTTTTTTTTTAAAGATTTATTTATTTATTTGAGAGAGAGTACATGAGAGCGGGGAGGGTCAGAGGGAGAAGCAGGCTTCCCGCCGAGCAGGGAGCCCGATGTGGGACTCGATCCCGGGACTCCAGGATCATGACCTGAGCCGAAGGCAGTTGCTTAACCAACTGAGCCACCCAGGTGCCCCTAAATAAAATCTTTAAAAAAATAATAATAAGCTGAAACTAAATTCCAAATTATTTAACAGCTACGAGACAATCAAAAACACACTAAAACTTTCATCTTGATTTGAGGTGAACTTGATAGAGGTAATCATAATGTCTATTTAACTTTTTATGCTGATAAATATAAGTTGAATACATTTATTAAAATATAAGTAAAAATACTATTTATACATAAACTAATGTGAGCTAACATTTATCAAGTGTTTACTCTGAATGAGTCAGGCAGTATTTTAAGAGCTTTATGTTTAATAATTTGATAAGCCTTACAATAACCCTGTGAGGGTGAAGTAGATACTATTATTATCCCAATTTAACTTAGGGGGAACAAACTGAGGCACAGAAGTCTTAAGTAACTTGTCCAAGGTCACTAAGTTTGCAAATGGTGGGAGTCAAGATCTGAGTCTAAGCAACAAGGAACCCTCTTAACCGCTATGTTCTGCCTCTCACTTGAAAAGGTTAGACGCAGTGTCAGAACTTTCAAACCCTTGGAAAAAACAAAGAAAACAACCAATCTAGCAAAAGTCAAGAAAGAAAGAAAAAAAAGGCAGGAATGCATACAAATGGGAAGTATAAACTACTACAGCACAAGTAAAGAACAAATATATTAGTCTTTGTATAATGATGGGGAAAAATGGAGTATCATTGGATGAAATGAAAAGAAGCAGAACACAAAGTATATTATGATTCCATTTATATTAATACACACATTTATAATATATATATTTATCTGCCTTGGGAAGAGTATATTAACAGTTGTTTCAGAAGGGGTAGATTGTCAGGGAACCTTCACTTAATCTGCAATATTTAAATTTTTTATAATAATCATACATAAACTGAAGGATATATATATATGTGTATGTATATATATATATATATATATTTTTTTTTAAATAAAAAAGTCAAAAAAAGTATAGATGCAAAAAGGACGCCTGGGTAGCTCAGTCGGTTAAGTGTTTGCTTTCAGCTCAGGTCATGATCTCAGGGTCCTGGGATCAAGCCCCATATCTGGCTCCCTGCTCAGCGGGGAGCCTGCTTCTCCCTCTTCCTCTGACCCTCCCCTCCCAGCTTGTGTCCTCTCTCTCTCTCTTTCTCTCTGTCGCAAATAAATAAAATCTTAAAAAAAAAAAAAAAACAACTAGATTCCAACACAAGCACCTTTCTTTGCTCAGCTGTGACTGGCAAACAGTAGGGATTAAACATCTGTTAAATGAATGATGAGATGCTATCTCTAAGATTAAATCACCACCTGATTTTATCAGGTCACTATCAAGATAAGTAAAGAAATAAAATAACATTCAGAATGTTCTTTCTGACCTGGTATTTTTCAGCGCGTACTTAAACACTCCTATTTCTTTCTGTATGCCACTTTTAGACCAACACAACCGCTAGACTGAGCATCAGCTGCATCTTCCACCTGGGAACGAGCTATTGCATTATATCAAATCTACAATACCATCATTCTTAAGATGCACCTTTATTTTATGAAACACCAAGAAACAAAAAAACCCACTTTCAAAGTATGGCACACCATCAAAATACCTAATTTCAGAGAAGTTAAAATTTTAAATGTGCATTTTAGAATCAATTAAATATGGAAATTCTACTAGAAAGTCTGATAGTGAGCTCTATGTACCATGTACCATATTAAGTGCTTCTACATGTATCATCCCATTTATTCTTCATGAAAACCCCATGAGACAGATGCTGTCATCATTCTCTTTTTACAGACAAGGAAACAAGGCACAGAGAGGCTAAAAAAATAGCATCCATAATCAAACAACTAGTAAGTGGAGAGGTCCGGGGTTTTTTTTTTTTTTTTTTTTTAAGATTTTATTTATTTATTTATTTGAGAGAGAGAGAGAAACAGCATGAGAGGGGATAGGGTCAGAGGGAGAAGCAGGCTCCCCGCCGAGCCGGGAGCCCGATGCGGGACTCAATCCCGGGACTCCAGGATCATGACCTGAGCTGAAGGCAGTCGCTTAACCAACTGAGCCACCCAGGCGCCCGAGAGGTCCGGGTTTGAACAAGGTAGTCTCACTGCACAGTACATTCTCTTCTTTTGTCTTTACTGCCTGGGAGAGCTTACAAGTGTCTTCAGAAGAGAAAATACGGTTCTTGGCACTAAATTCTTAAAGAATTTTATCAAGGACCATAAAGAATATCCTTGTTGCCTATTGACCTATGTTGTGCTGTAGGTAGTGGAGAGCCACTGGATCTTTCCAGAGATCCAATCTGACCCAAAGATAGAACCTGGCATATCTGAAAAAATGAAGAGTTTTTATACTGTTTAGGAAATTTTTCCTAAATATCTTTTCACTTCCCATTAAACTTGGTGAGATCTCTGAGTATATCTGGAAGAGTCTTTGAAAGGACTGTGCCCCCCTTTTGGCCAGCCACACATCTTACCCTCGAGTGGTCCGTGCTGTTACTATGAGTTGCAAGGCTTTGGCCTGCAGCCTCATGTGATGTATAATCACCACCTGTTTATTCTCCACACCACTGTACATGAACTCCATTTTGTAGGTCTCTTCCATGATCTATAAGGAAAGGTAATTAACAATCAGTGAAAATATCATAATGGTCTTGAGGGCAGCACAGAATTCTAGGTGAAATTCTGACCTGAGTTTTTTTAATGCCCGTGCTTTAACCCTGAACTGAGATTATTTAAGCACCTATGGTGAGAGAAATTAGGATAATTTGAGAGAAATTAGTATGTGTTGAGAGAAATTAATATAGTATGTCTTATGAAAAGAGAGTAAGTTGTTTTGTCAGTTAAAAGAAAAAAAAAAAGACTTTCATCCGGTAATAAAGTCATCTTAGTTGATGATGTGAAGATCTGAATAGTTCAATCACTGATAAAATCCTAAAGCACTGCTTCCTGCCCTACACCAAACTACTGTGCTGTGGGAACAAATGAATAAACACTGTACGGAAACCCAATCCTAGGAAAAGTCCTCAAGAATTTAGCATCAGCCATGTGTTAATCATCCAGACAGACTGTTCCATGGGCCCAGTCTGTTGATGGGAATTTGGAGAGGAGAAGAAGTGCAGAAAACAATATCTATGACCTCAGCTCAAGCCCAGTGCATCAAGCTCTTGCTCTATTCTATCCAAATCAGCTACTCCCATCCAAATGATGCTTCTTTTCCCATTCTGTGCTTCCCTTCCTTTGAGGGCTTTGGGGTCAGAGAAAGGACTCCAGGCTCTCCCACAACTGCCAGAAAGACAAGTTACCTAATTACATAGTGCCTCAGTTTCCCTATCTGTAAATAGGGAAGAAGTAGCCCCGAAGTCATAAAACTTAAAGGATAAAATGGAGCATGGAAAGCACTTAGCACAGTATCTGGCACCCAGCAATGGTAATTCCTTTCCCCTTTTTCCTCCAGACTACTGCTCCCTGGTCCCATCCCTCCCATTCTGGGGGTCTAGTCATTAGGTTCTACTCCCCTACAAAAAGCCACACAGCAGGTCTGAGAGGAAGTCTAGATCAGAGGAGAGATCAAGCAGAGTAGTGGGAAGAAAACACAGTGGGTACCAGAGGATCTGGGCTCAATTCCCTAACTCTACTACCTATAGCTCTATAAATTTAACTTTGCTGAGCCTCAACTACTTCATCTATAAAATGGACTTAATGTTTATTCTTACCTAATGGGATTACTGTGAGTGTTAATTAAAACAGACTTGAAATCATTTAGTGAACTGTAACATAACAATCATTAGCTTGCTACTGGGTCATAATCACTGGGTCATATATAGACCCACTATCTGGAAGACAGGACCAGAAGAGTTCACCAAATCCCAATACCTAAGAATGAAGGGTAACTGCTCAAAGCTAGAAAGAAACTCAAGGCAAATATAATTAAATGCTACTTAATGAACTGAGGAGCACATAAGGACCTTTCAACATTCAAAAGATGGTACAGGCTAAAAATATACACAACTTCAAAATGAGTTCAGCTACATTTTCAGATGAAAGATTCAAGACAGTATTTACTGGATTGTAATATATCTGAAATACAAACTGTAATATTTTACAACACTAAAGCATCTTAGAAATCATCCAGTTAAGGGCGCCTGGGTGGCTCAGTTGGTTAAGCGACTGCCTTCAGCTCAGGTCATGATCCTGGAGTCCCGGGATCGAGTCCCGCATCGGGCTCCCTGCTCAGCGGGGAGCCTGCTTCTCCCTCTGACCCTCCCCCCTCTCATGTGCTCTCTCATTCTCTCTCTCTCAAATAAATAAATAAAATCTTTAAAAAAAAAAAAAAAAGAAAGAAATCATCCAGTTAAATTGCCATATTTTACAGAGAAGGAAAAATCCAGGGAGGTTAAGCAACCTTAATATCACCCAACAAATTAGAGGCCGACCCAGGAGTAGAACCCAGGTCCTCTGACTCCAAAGCCAGTGCTGTGTTCCCTAATTATGCTGCTTCTCATATAACTAACATCTGTCACTGGATGGTACTGAGGAGGGCACAGCAGAGGCGTGGAGCCATCTGGAAGCCTCTGGCTCCAACTTAGACAAGACAATTCCTGGACAGAGATCCATCTGAGAAGAAGGTCCCAATATGCTTACCTGTTTTGCTGCTGCAGAGGCCAAATCACTCTGCTTCAAATACAAAGGGGCAGCCACATTCCATAGCTTTTCTTGCAAGGCCTACACAGACAAATCAGGAGAGAACAGAACACAGAGGTCACCAAGACTGGCATATCATTTGAAGCTTCTGTGTTTGTTTTGCTTTGGAAATCTCCTGGATCAGGACTTCCTCTCAATCTTACTCTTTTAAGCTAGTAAGCCCTGCCTATTACAGAGAAAGAAGAAACCAAAGGCTTGAACTCCTCCCCACTCAATCCAATTCCTGGTCCAAAGGCCTTATATCCAGATCAGACCAGTGCTTGCAAGCAGAGGGCAGAAGCCACGCAGGTCTCACTATAATGTGCAAGCAAGCCAGCCTCCACCGCTCTCGGCCCTTCTTGTTCCCAGAGCCACTAGACTACTCTGGCCGCCTAGACCCTTCCTCCTTGACTGTGGTTCTTTTATTCTGTTCACTATCCTTTGAAGAACCCCATCGCCTTACTGACATACCTACACTAGAAATCAAGAAGCTTTCCTAGATTCCTCCCTCTCCCTCAATCTCTATGTTCAAAAGTATCACGAGAAGCCACAATTTTACCTCCCATCTCTCCTCTCAGCCATATGGCCCCATCTCTCATTTCTCTCTAAACCTCTGCCATAGTCCCTTATTTTCAGTCCTTCTTAATTATAGACATAACCTAATGGTTTTACAGAAAACATAGACTAACAATGTCTAATAGAAATGTAACACACACCACATATATAATTTTACAAATCTAATAGACATCTTTTTAAAAGTAAAAAGAAACAGGTGAAATTAATTTTGACAATATAGTTTACTTAACCCAGTATATTTAAGATATAATTTCACTATAAAATCAGTATTCTAAAAGTTAATAGTTAACATTGTTTTTTCATACTAAGTCCCAGAAATCGGTGTGTATTTTGCATTTATAGCACATCTCAATGTGAACTAACATTTCAAGTACTCAATAGTCACATATGCCTGAGTGACTATCCAGCTGGACAGTAGCAGGTCTAAACTATAAATATAGAAATTTTTAAAGCACACAGATCATGCTACCCTTAACAGAGTTATTGTTTTTGAAAACTCACTTCCAACCATTTCTCATAGATATGCTTTTTATATAGTTGTAGTCTAAAAGCAGAATTGTGTATGCTTTTTTTTGTACATAACATTACACTGGGGGCACCTGGGTGGCTCAGTGGGTTAAGCATCTGCCTTCGGCTCAGGTCATGATCCCAGGGTCCTGGGATGGAACTCCACATCGGGCTCCCTGATCAGCAGGGAGCCTGCTTCTCCTTCTCCCTCCTGCTCTCCCCCTGCTTGTGCCCCGCCCCCCTATCAAATAAATAAATAAAATCTGAAAGAAAGAACGAAAGAAAAAGAAAGAGAAATTCAGAAAGACCAACACTGACGTGGCACGCACTATGTATCAGACACTAGGCGAAGGGCTCTCACATACCTTGCTTGTTACCAACCCTTACCTACTTAGAATTATTATCAGCCCTGTTTCATAGAAGCTTGGAAAGGCCAAACAACTCTGCAAAGGGGCACGGAGGAGCTTTTTGGGATAATGAAAATGTTCTGTATCTTGACTGTGGTGTTGGTTACACAGGTGTATACATTTGAAAAAAATCTATCTAGCCAACAAGAGCTGTTTAAATCCCAACCCATTTCGTGTACACACCCACTTCCATGTATATACACATACCTGCAAAGCCCTAAGCTTACACACCTTACAATGAGAAATAATTTCTAATGACTCCATTTACTCTGACTTTGGTCAAATATCATACTCACTTACAACACTTTAAACTAAAGCCAGGATAAAGACTTATCAAGTGAGAAGGGGCTCTCCAAAACCTAAGCCTAAATTTAGAGCAGAACTCTGCTGCAGAAGCTGAAAGCTACTGAACTAATTTAACACGTTTTCAACTCAGCAAACTAAAACAGCTTCTTGGCTACCAATTTTATGTGTGTATATATACAACCTAACTACCTAATACAAAATGTCAGCACGGTGGCCATTTTAAGAGCAGTGAAATCAACCTTTGCCTTGTAAGACTTGGGCAAAGTGAAATTGGCATTTTAAGAAAATAATATAAAAGTTTTATATGCTAATCAAATTATAAAAAAAAAAAGAAAAATCCTTAAGATTCTAATGAAAATGATTATCCAATCTGCTCTAATTATACAAGGATAAAAGAATTCTCCCAAATTAAAAAAATTAAAATTCCCACATGAGTTAACAATTCTCTAATTAGAGACTAATATAATTACACTGCAGAGTACATAATTTCTTCACTGCTAAGCGGCTGTATAAGACTACATTTTTCCACTTCTGGCCTCAAGAACTGCTGAGTCCATTAAAGTGCTTTCATATGCACTTTATGCACATAATAATCACAATCACAAACATAACAGATCCAAACCAACCTTGATGAGAAGAAGTTGACACCGAAGATAGGTAGCAGAGAAGTCAGCGACTCCTGCTAGTTCAGACTGAAGTTCTCCAAGTCTTTGCAGATCCCTGCAGTAAAGAAAACCCCAAGGCCAACAATGGTTAGGGATAATAACAGCCATATAAAGATCATGTCAAAAGCATTTTACTATTTTAGGGGCATCTGCATGGCTCAGGTCATGATCCCAGGGTCTTGGGATCGAGCCCCATGTCCCTCCCCCTGCTTGTGCTCTCTATCTCAAATAAATAAATAACATCTTTTAAAAAAAGCATTTTACCATTTTATAACTAGTAAATTGGTCATAAATTTTTACATGACAGCACCCAATGCTGGAGTGGTTATAATGAAACTGGTTCACTCATGCTTTGATAGCAGTTAAGCTGATAAAATTAAGTAAATAAAACTGTACTGTTCTAAAAGTCATACATATGGTCAAATATTTTGATCAGTAGCTTTATGCTGAGAAGTAATTCTAAAAGAAATATCCAACAGAAATGAAATGCTTTATGCTCCACAATATTCCACAAATACAGTGGAATATTCTACAGATGAAAATATGAAACGGTAATAAGGTATATGACCTTAACTACAGAAAAACATGTGTAGGAGAAACATACAGCAAAGTAGTTTTCTGGATAGAGGTATGAGGGTGCTTTTTTAGTGCCTTCTCCGAACTGTGCTTTATTTTCCAAGTGTTTTAACATAACAGATGAGTATCTTTTGTATCATCAGGAAAAAACTTTTTTTAGGATACTGTAGTAGGCTTTGTCGGCTCCCTACCCAGTTAGCCATTCTTTATGTCTTCCTCACTAACTGAACCCTGATTTTGTTCAAGGGAAGGTATACTTAAACCCATTCCCAGGTAGAGTCTGACTGAACTAAGCCAATTAGTATATGTCATCTCCTTGGTTATGTGACCTAATAAGTTGGCCTTCTCGGGCCTAATTCAAGGACTTATATTCCATGCTTGGAGCAGGTCTGATAGTGGTCTGTCTCCATCTCTATCACACCCTAGACTGAACAAGAGCACTTACGGTCCTAATTGCCACTGGCAGCCGTACTAGAACTCTAAAAGAAAAAAGCCTTGGGAAAAGCAAATGCTGAGGACAAGACAAATCCAAAGAGACAGTGAATTGGGTCTTTAATCATATAAATGAACTACCTGACCATACCATACTTAGAACTGCCTCAGACTTCTATTCATATGAGAAAATAAAAAGCCATTGTAAGCTAGTCTGAGATGAGGTTTCCCGGATACCTGAAGCCAAAAGCATCCTAGCTGGATACTGGTATAGACCAAGTGATTGCAAAAACATAAAACCCAGCTGCCTGAAGGCAAGAAAATAGAAAGTGGCACACACAGATCAAATAGTTGTGTGGGGGCTGGAATTACTGATTTAAAATTTTTAATTTTTTGAATAGATAATATATACCTAGCTACAGAATTAAACCAAGAAGGTAATAGAATTCAAAAGATACTACAGGATATGCAACTAAATTAGTTTACTTTCCTATCCCAGGGTGCCACTAACCAGTACACCCTTCCCAGAAGCAACCACCATTACCAGTTTCTTTTCTTTCTTTCTTCTGGGGATACACGACACATCTACAAAAAAACCCCGTTGTTTTTCTTTCTTCTTTTTTGGGGAGGTGTGTGTGTGTGTGTGTGTGTGTGTGTGACCTAATAATCCATCTCAGAAAGCATTTGTGGAAAGCTATCTTGTTTTTTAATGCAACATCAAATTTTCATATGGAAATGATAGCTGTGGAAAATCTGATGATTTGGGTCGCAAGGGAAGCGGAGCTGCAGGGTTGGCATAACATAAAAAGTTTCAAAATAGCATAACATATAAAGTTTTCACAATAGTTTTGTATACAAAACTGTCCATTTGACTAAGCTCCTCCTTCTAATCTCACGCAACTTTCTAATAGCTAACGCTGCGTCCTACAGACCTTGGTGTCAGGAAGGAGATGAAGGGACACAAAATGAATTATTCCCAAAGTGACTGAAGAAATTGGGGACTGCAGCTTATATATCATCTCTTGTGAGTTCTGGTGGCTTGAAAGGTTCCTGAAAAGCCTACTCATGTGTTGGAATCCAGCACAATGAAAGGCAAGACCATGTCCTAGCGAACCACACCTGTGAAACACTGCACAGGTAGCCAGCTGGTCTCTCTCTTTCACATCTCTGATGTCTCCCTTGCAAAGATAGCCTGAATCACTCTATTTCTGAACCGTTTCCTCTCCAGGAAGATTCTGCCTTCTGTTTCAATGACAGACAACACTGACCAGCTGACTATACATTAGCTGGCAGCCACCAGATAGTAATCTATTCTACAGCCCCTGCACTGAAGCAATTGTTCTCAACTGCACAGAACAAGATGTAAGCCAACCAGTCATGGGAAATCCGAACTACCGTATGAGCAAAAAAAGAAACTTCCTAGTCCTGGACAAAATGCTGTTATCCTACTGTTTCCTCTCTGTACCTCTTTATGCCCACAATCCTCAGGAAGCCTAAGTTTAAACATCCCTCCAGAAACTATGAACTCTTTAATGAGAAAGGTACAAAGATCACCTTCTGTGTGCACTATACTAGGTGTGCTAGGTGTTTCCTTACTTGAGCCCACTTAATCCTGACAATGTGAATTGCAATTAATTCTATTTCACTGAGAATGAAAGGGCAGATCAGAGTTTAAGTGGTTTGCCCAAGGTCACAGGATTAATAAGTGGCAAAAATAGGCCTTGAACTCAGGTCTGGCTGAACTCCAAAAGTTAAAAAAAAAAACAAAAACCAAAAAACCATCATATTATATTTCATTTATTTATTTGATATTAAAACTCTTTTCATTTATTTATGAACTACATCAAATACAGATGACACCAAAACTGATTTAAAACCAGATGCATATTAAGCCACATTTCTACAAATGCGATTTGGGAGGGCAAAAGTGCCCCTCCCAGGAACACACACTTCAGCAATCCTTCGTCCACATGATGGCAATAAGCATTTATAAAGTTTGGAGAGGTTTACTTACAAAATATTAAGAGCATGTCTACTGTGTCAAATGAGCCACAATTTAAATTTTATTACTTTTAATTTTTTTTCACAATTTAAGTTTAAAACAAAAATTTCATAAATGACTATTATCTATGTAACTGTTATTCTCAAAATACTTTCCACATGTCATGATATGCCCTATGACCAGCTTCATAGTACCCTCAAATTACAGATGAGGGAGTTGAGGCCCAAGATCATGTACCTAGGAAATGATAAAACTAAGGCTTGAACCAATTCCTTTGGATTTTAAATCTCATTATACTAGACGCTTTGTGTCATACAAACTGTTACCCAGAAACAGATTAGTGTGACCAGATGGAAGGGCTAGTTAGACCTATGTTCTAGTCCAGGACCTTGCTATTCTTCGTCCTGAACAGTCTTCTCCCTTCTTCACTTGATGAACTTCTATTCATTCTTCTGGTAACTGCTTAGCCATCTAAGGAGGGGCTAAGGTGCCCCCTTTCTGTTTTCCTAGAGAACCCTGAACTTCCCATACTGCAGCATGGAAAGCACAGTATTACATTTCTTGTTTACTTATTAGCTACTTCCCCAACCAGGTTGTAAGATCCCTCGCAGCAAAACTATTTTGTTTACTACCGTGCCCCTTCTGCCTAGCATATGATGGATTCTCAAAAACCATATAACAAATGAATGACCCCCAGCTCCCTGACTCATTTTAAAAATGGGGTACTTTTCATAAGATTGTTTCCAAATTCAATTCATAAAGCACTTAGAAGAGTGGGTACGTATAAGCACTCTGAACAGACAGCAGCTCTTATTATGATCGAGGACAGCAGAGCCTTACAAACATCAAATCTACATACATCTGGAGGTGTGATATGGCCAGAAGAAAATGCCATCTATAAAAAATCTTAAAAGTCTTCATTCCTGGTTAAGCCATCACAACGACAGTTTTCAACAAATATTTAATGAGCTCCTATATGGTACCCAAGGTACAATGGTGAAGACAAAGAGTTATGTCAAATTCTAGAAACAAACAAACAAATCATCTCCCGGAGCCCTAACTGAAGCACACTTTTCTATAGGTGAGATCCCATTAGATTAAATAACTGCTAGGATTACAACAAAGGGGATGGCTCGCGTATGACGGTGAAGTTTGTTTTAAACTAGTACCAACAAGTGATCAGAGTCCTAATCAGAGAAACTTCTAAATGAAATTCTAATATTTCACTTTTCCACATGCAGAACCCCAGGGGTCACCTGATCTAACAGGAATCGCCTTCACTGCAACATGTCACAAAGCCTCAAATTTAGAGTCAAACAAAACCAGATTCAAAGCCTGATTTTGCCACTTTTTAGCAAATTGCTTCACCTCCCCAAATTGTCACTTCTTCTCTGTGAAATGGTAACAACTTCTAACTGCAATAATGTTTGTAAAACAGAGTAGGTCATCAATAACTACTCCACCATCTGCTTTCCTTTCTGGCTCTTTCACCACCCTGGCCACCCTCGTCAGAATGCACTCAAGTTAGAAACAGTACCCAGAACTGACTACAGCACTAGAACCAGTGGTCTCACCAGCCTGAAGCCCAGCAGGACTATCCTCAGAGCACGCAGGCAAGTCAGACCAACAGGTGTTTACTGAGCACCCACTATGAGCCAGCGTTGCGGCTGAATCAAACTGGCTTGCTTTTATGCATTTTGTACTTGCTTTAGTGCCAACAGGATAACAACTGTCAAGAACAAAACCTAAATGTTTACTTAGGTGGGGATGAGTCAGAAAGTGGAGCTTATGTTCCTGGGCTTGGGGCCAACAACTTCAGACACTGGCCTCTAAAACTAATTGCTTTGTTAAGGTAGCGGAAGAAAAAAATGTGATTGAGGCATCACTTCAGGGTCAGCAAACTTTTTCTGTAAAGGGTCAGATAGTAAGTATTTTAGGCTTTGCAGCCATACAGTGTCCATGGTGCTACTCAACTCTGCCACAAACCTTATTCACAAAAGCAGACAGATATTGCTTTTGTTAAAGGCAAATGGATTTCAATTCATTTCATATCATTCAGGACATCCTAATAAGGTCTGGAAGAGTCTGCTGGTTGTTCCCCAATATCCACCCCCTTCTTCCTATCAGAGCCACCAAATATTAAATAAGCACTGGTCACCCAGAATGAAGACTGCATTCCTACCTCCTAACAGCTAGATATGGCCATCTGACTTAAATTCTAGTCAATGGGATGCAAGGAAAATTAAAACATGCAACTTTGGGGAAGTGTCTTTAAAAGGGGGTGAGTCCCCAATGTTCATAGCAGCAATGTCCACAATAGTCAAACTGTGGAAAGAGCCAAGATGCCCTTCAACAGATGAATGGATAAAGAAGATGTGGTCCATATATACAATGGAATATTACTCAGCCATCAGAAAGGATGAATACCTAACTTTTAAATCAACATGGATGGGACTGAAGGAGATTATGCTAAGTGAAATAAGTCAAGCAGAGAAAGTCAATTATATGGTTTCACTTATTTGTGGAACATAAGGAATAGCATGGAGGACATTAGGAGAAAGAAGGGAAAAATGAAGGGGGGGAAATCAGAGGGAGAGATGAATCATGAGAGATTATGGACTCTGAGAAACAAACTGAGGGTTTTGGTGGGGGAGGGGTGGGGGGATGGGTTAGGCCGGTGATGGGTATTAAGGAGGGCACGTACTGCATGGAGCACTGGGTTTATATGAAAACAATGAATCGTGGATCACCACATCAAAAACTAATGATATACTGTATAGTGGCTAACATACCATAATAAAATAAAATTAATAAAAATAAAAGGGGGTGAGGGTAGAAATGATGCCCTTCTCCTGCTCTTGCCTTTTTCCTGCAGCCTGGAAAACAGAGGGGATAGTTAGAGTTTGGATATTTAGGCAGAAACCACTTGATGCAGAAGATGGAGAAAGAATGGGCATAGGGCCCTGATAACCATCTTAGCTCTGCCCTCCCTGCAAGAAAGAATTAACCTTTCCTCCTAGATAAGCCACTGTTCCTTTACATTTTCTATCACCCATCCTAATTATACACAAGGAAAGAAAAAGTAAAAATAGCTTCTTTGTAACTCTTCAGTTTTGCACTCATCATCAAAGCGGTCATGAACACAAAGAGCTTTTCTTTGTAATATGCTCAAACTCCAATCTAATGCAAATATAAACAGGTCATAAAACTGTGTGAGTGCAGGCCAACAGACTCAGAAAAACTAGCCTGTAGCCAAACTACACATCAAAACAGCTCAGCTGAGCATAACAAGTATCAATAACTCTGTCAAAGCAAACGGACGGTCACCTTACCTGATGGTGAGCTCCAGCAGCTCCTGGGTTCCCTGAGGGTCCAGGTGCTGAAGACTGTACACTCTTTCAAGGCTCTGCTGCAGGAACTGATGGGAAGGGTCCTCATGAGGTGCGATACTGGGGGAAACAGCCGATGACACTAGTTTTCTCCCTGGTAACTAAGCAAACATAGTAGGGTTACAGCACCATCAACTTCTGTGGCTCGGCTTCTGGTAACACGAAGAAACCAGGAAACAAAAAATGTGAGTCAAACACACAGGAAAGGGAAAAACAGGTGAAGTGATTCTGTAAATAACCTTCCTCTTGTTCCCCAGCTTCAGTGGGAGAAAGGGAAAGAGAGAGAGAGAGAGAATAGATATGGTCTACACAATATAACCACAAGCTGCAAGGAGAAAAAGAAAAGAGAATGAAATAATATTATGCTCTATTGCTAACTGAAGTAAATGAGCTAACCACAGAAATGGGACTAAAAATCAATCTGTTATCACATTTATTTTTAAACTTTATTTGATCTTTCACTTTATAGGGAAATGATGGTTTATTCCTAAATTTACATAGCATGCTATAAAAACATTTTATAGGATGTTAATTATAATTCTTGTTCTTATTGCTAAAAGTGGTTACCTTTCAAGAAAGGGATGAGAGCAAAGAGGATTGCACTTTTAATTTTGTAGCTTACAGACAGTTTAGATTTTCTAATCATGCACATATATTATGTTATATAAAGTCATTGAGAGTCACCTAAACAGGGATGAGTTAACACAAATGAAGAGCTTAGAAAAGTGCCTGCACACAGTTAGCTTTCAGTGTTTGCCATTATTCTCGCAGTTCATTAAAGTTTTTCTTTCTGTATCTTTAAGGTTTTAAAAGTAACAAAGTTTTTATTATTAAAAAATAAACTTGTTGAGAATTTTGGCTTTATGTAATTGTTAAAATATTGCACAATCTAATCCTTGGTCTAGAACATATTGTTCCAGATTCCTTTTTCTTGCCTAATGTAACATAATCAATAACTCAGGGACATTTAGAATATGAATCTTCTTAAAAAGTAATGGATACAGAACCAAAAGTACAAAACAGTGGGAGAGAGCCCAAGAGAGAAAGAGAATGAATGAATGTGTTTTCAGAGAAAATATAGTGTGCTTTCTGCTATTTAACAACCACAAAGAACCCAAAATCAAAACACCAAAAAAAATGACAAAAATTGTTTTCAGGGAGGGGAAGAATGAAGCGGGGGAAATCGGAGGGGTAGACGAACCATGAGAGACGACAGACTCTGAAAAACAAACTGAGGGTTCTAGAGGGGAGGGGGGTGGGAGGATGGGTTAGCCTGGTGGTGGGTATTGAGGAGGGCACATTCTGCATGGAGCACTGGGTGTTGTGCACAAACAATGAATCATGGAACACTTCATCTAAAACTAATGATGTAATGTATGGGGATCAACATAAGAATTAAAACAACAACAACAACAACAACAACAACAACAACAAAAAATTGTTTTCAACATACCCTTAAGGCAGGAACAAGATGAGAAAGACTGTCTCGGAGGTAGGCATAGTGCCTGAAGGTATGATCTGAGAACAGTGCTGGCATTGTTGGACAGGTTTTTGCAGCATTAAAAATAAGAACCAAAACTGCAATGTCTGAGGGATGAGTGGGTTAAGTAAACCTGGAGGTTAGAAGGTTGAGCTTGGCCAGAATCTGACGCCAATTCCCACCCTCAAAAGTCTTATTAAATGACAATCTTCTAACAAATAAATGCAAATTCAAACAAAGAGATACATTACCCCACTCACCGAAGGTTTTTTAAAATAATGCCCAATCATGCAGAGAACAGTAACACATAGAAACTTCCGGTACATGGCTGACTAAAGTACATTCGGGCACAGTATCTTTGGACAATTTGGCACTAGACAGTAAAAGTCTTTTGAATGGTGAGTAATTCTACATCTCAGATTTTACTCTAAGTAAATAATCATAGAGTACAGAATCATTTATAACAGCAAATAATCAGAAACAACCTAAATGTCTCAAACCAGGAGAATGACCATACACCTTGTGTTTCATCTACTTGATGGAGTATTATGCAATCATTAAAAATGCTATGTATGAAGAATTTATAATACTGTATTACAAGCATTGTGTCATAAGTGAAAAAGCAGGCTCTAACATATACAAAGGATATGACAGCAGCAATCTATTATCAGGTATTTGATGGTGAGATAAACTATGTTAAAAAAAAAACAAAAACAAAAACAAACAGCAAAATCCCAACTCCAGGCCTTAAAAAAGAAGGACATACACTGAAATACTAATGGTCCATTACTTTGATTAGTAGGACTTTGGATGTTAAGTACAAAGTTTCTTCTTTAAATTTTTTGGACTTTCTACGTATATTAATTCTATAACAGAGGGAAAATCAGAAATTAAAAGATAAACATATTACCAATCTTCTGTATGGATCCCTACGGAAGAGACTGCTAGTTGCCTACCCAATATCCATTCTTCCTTTTTTTCCTTGCTAACAGAATACTGATTTGACTACAAATATCCTCTAACTTCCTGCCGAGAACCTGGGCCTGATGATCAGAGCTCTGGCAGCAATGGTGGACAAGTGAAAAGGGCAGGAACAGGAAGACAGAAGGACCTTGGACCACCAAGGATAATGTAGAGCTGCTATACCAGCAGCAGACTGTGTACCTCCAGATTTCTTTTACCTTGGAGAAAAGTAAAAATCTTAATTTGTTTAAGCTATGTTTGGGGGCAATCTCTTTTACTTACAGCCAAAAATATTTCCCAAATAACATCACCTTCCAAGTGCCCAAAATAGTATCTTAATATAACAGGCTTCCAAAAGTGTTTAATTTTTTTTTTTTTAAAGATTTTATTTATTTATTTGTCAGAGAGAGAGAGAGAGCACAAGCAGGGGGAGTGGCAGGCAGAGGGAGAGGGAGAAGCAGGCTTCCCGCTGAGCAGGGAGCCCGATGCGGGGCTCGATCCCAGGACCCTGGGATCATGACCTGAGCCGGAGGCAGTCACTTAACTGACTGAGCCACCCAGGCGCCCAGTGTTTAATGTTTTTTTAATGTATAAAGGGCCCTCAGATTTCTGAGCACTTCAATACATCATGTGAGGTTTGTAGTAACATCTAGCCACTAAGCCCCTCTCTGATGAGCTGAATTTCAAGCAGCTATAGTACTGCACCTTTAGAGGTAAGGTCTGGGATATGCCTTTCTCAGAGGTAAATACGAAGTTAGACATTGATTAGTGCATCAATTAAACAAACTGTTAAAAACTTCTCCAAACACAGTGTGGAAATAAACAGAATGAAGCGAGAATACAATGGTCATCCTACGACAGCCAGTTATTTGGCTGATCTCTGCATCTCAATAAATATCCCTTAAACCTCACCAAGGATCTGCTATAGAGCAAAAAGAACCATAGGAGAGTGTGCATGCACTGATGTATGTTTTTCCATTACTGGAAAACAATCCAATTGCATGGCATGCTGCCTGTGGCTACCACAAACTCACTGAACTTGTATCAGAGGCAAAGTAATCCTGCAGCCTAGCTCAACCATCCCCTCTTCAGGCTGCAGATTAAGAAAGTTCATAAGCTGGGGCCCCTGGGTGGCTCAGTCAGTTAAGCGTCCACCTCCTGGTTTTGGCTCAGGTCATGATCTCAGGGTCGTGAGATCGAGCCCCATGTCAGGCTCCAGGCTCAGCCCAGAGTTCGCTTGAGATTCTTTCCCTCTACCCCTCCCCTGCCCGCTCCCATGCATGTGGTCTCTCTCTCTCAAATAAATAAATCTTTAAAAAAAGAAAGAGAGAGAGAGGAAGGAAGGAAGGAAGAAAGAAAGGAAGGAAGGAAGGAAGGATGGAAGGAAGGAAGGAAAGATGGAAGGAAAGAAGGAAGGAAGGAAGGAAGGTCGTTCATAGGCTTTAAAATCAAGGGTGGGGGCGCCTGGGTGGCTCATTCGTTAATCGTCTGCCTTCCGCTCAGGTCATGATCCCGGTGTCCTGGGACTGAGTCCCGCATTGGGCTCCCTGCTCAGCGGGGAGCCTGCTTGTGCTCTCCCTCTCTCTGACAAATAAATAAATAAAATCTAAAAAAAAAAAAAAAAAAACAGAAACAAAAACAACAACAAAAAAACAACGCTGTCTGGCTTTGAATCCCACATGTACCGCTTGGAGAGTTATTTAGCCTCTCTAAGCCCCAGTCTCTTCATCTGTAAACTGGGACTCATACCTCCTTCCAGGGGTGTTTGGAAGATAGTGGTAAATGTATAAAGCATGAAACAGTGTGGAATATAATAAATGCTCAAGAAAGGGTAAAAAAAAATTACTACTAATAACATTAGTATTAAACAGCAAATGTGAATTACTGTGAAAACAAGAATGAAAGTTAAGAATAGTAACTATTAGGCTCCCTTGGGATATACCCTTAAGTAAAAGAAATGAAAAAAATTAAACTCAGGACCTCCCCCTCCAAGTTACACTGCAGAAAAAATGCCAAAACACCCCACCAAATCAGCCCAGTCTGTCCTAAGCACAGAGGATACAAGCTGGATCATCCATGTCTGGTTCAGCTGTGTCAAAAAACGGATGGGTGCTCAGGAGCTCTGGCACCAAGGGAAGCACCAGGGTCGGATGCCGACTTCCCAGAAACTTCAAGCATCTGAAACAAACAAAATGAGAGCCCACCTTAGTAACTTAATCAACGTTTTATAAAGTACTGGGGATTGGAATCAGAAAACCTGATTCAGAAATGCAAATTCCCAACCACCCATTTTTGCTACCTCTATGACCTCAAGTAAGTCATTCAATTATTCTGGAACTCAGTTCATCTAAAAAAATTGCTATTATGAAAATTAAAGAGCTGGTATGGCATAAATTACTGCTGGTTATTTAACCCACAGCCATTTTCTCCAACTTCCTTGCCAAGAGAACCCTGATTTTACTCAGGTATTGGGTAGGTGCTCAGAGAAGGTAGGCTCAGCCCAAGGGCTCAACCACAATTGGTCTAAACCCATCATGGCAATCCCACTCCCATTTGCCCATTTCTCCCAAAGTGACTCCTTTGCAGGTAGTAAAGTAACCCATTTCTGGTCAAAGGAACAAGAAGGAAAGTCTGGTGGGGAGCTACTCAGGAATCTTCTGGCGAAAAAGAGAAATGTGTGAGAGGGAATGCCCTTTCCTTTCTGCCTTAAGATACTGTCTTATGAGGCAGCCATCCTGCAACTATGAGAAAAAAAGCTAAGGGAATTGCAAAGAAACCACAGTGCTAACCCTGTTAAACTGCTGAATGACCAATCCTAAGACCGACTTTCTGACTTGTTATGCCAAAAAATTAGACCTTATTGTTTAAACCACTTCTAATCAGATTTTCTATTACTTGTAGGTAAAAGCATTATAACTGATATCCTGGGTGAAGTGACCTGACCTGAAACATGAAAATTACTGTGTGGCCTTGGGCAGATATGTTTCTCACCTACAGATTGGGATTAAAAATCATTACCTCATACAGTTGCTATAAGGATTAAATGAGATAATGAATAAAAAGTACTCAGCAGGGCGCCTGGGTGGCTCAGTTGGTTAAAGCAACTGCCTTCGGCTCAGGTCATGATCCTGGAGTCACTGGATCGAGTCCCGCATCGGGCTCCCTGCTCAGCGAGGAGCCTGCTTCTCCCTCTGACCCTCCCCCCTCACATGTACTCTCTCTCATTCTCGCTCTCTCAAATAAATAAATAAATCTTTAAAAAAAAAAAAGTACTCAGCAAAGAGTCTGTCACATAGTTAAGAACTCTATTAGGTATTATTAAGTAGCTACTATGACGACAAAAAAACCCTTTATAAGCTATAAAGAACTGTACATGCACTGGTAGCTATACATTTTTATTATCTTTTGTTAAGTTCTGGTTTAGAAGGTGTGCTGAATTGAAAAGAAATATAAATCCTTATTTCTATTCTTCTGGAATTCATAATCCAGCTGGGGCAAAAATGATGAACACTACAAGGTAATGAACTGTCAAATGAATGATACTCTGCTTTCCACCTGTCAAAGGCAGAGGAGATGACCATGATCAGAGGTTTCAAAAAGGAGATGGGACTTCCCCAGGGACTGGAGAACAAACAGACTGGCAAGAGAGCAAAAACAAGCACCATGAACAAATTGATGGCTATATGGAGTATGATAGGTATCCCATTTAAAACACTTGACATTGTTAGGAAAGTATATTTTTCCCCAGTTCTGCTTTTCCTTCTGTGTGAAAAGAACTTAATGCACTTATTTTGTGAACTCTCTCAGACCTTTTATTCACTGTGTTTCAGGGGACACTGTAAATCTTGTTGTTTGGCCTCAGGTACCATTCCTTTATTTTATCTCCTATTCTCTTCGGGTCGCCCGAGTATCTGGGCCTCTCTGAAACTGGACTTCAATTCTGACTTGTAGTATCTTTTCACTCATCTACCTCCCTACCCACGCATTTCCTACTTCTCTCCCTCCCTGCTATTTGAAGGCTAGGCCTCTGACTTGAATCCATTTTTAACTCTCCACAGCACCTAACACAGCGATTGGGTTATAGAGCCAAGTGCTCCATAAGCATTTGTTGAATGAACTAAAGCTATGTAAACAGAACAAATTACCTCCTTCAAAGCTTTCATTTATGTATGTATCTTTAAAAATGCCTTAAAAACATGCCACTGTGACTATTCCTTCACTCTTTTATCACATCCTTTTTTGGTATTCCTAAGTAAAGCCACCATTCATGGAAAGAGATGAAAAATCAAATGATAATTAGAACAGGTAATTTCAAAATCTCTTGGAACACTATAAGATGAAGGAGCTTTCTGTCTGCAATCACCCAGTAAAGACAGTCTTAAATAAATATTCTGGGTGAACCAAATAACCACATATCTTATTTTAAAGCAAGGAGAATGTTCTGTGAAACACTCTGTGAAACACAACCCCTTCCATCAAGCAGAATTAATCATTCCTTCTGTGTCACCCCAGAACTACAGACACCGACACGGGTGCTTCTCCCCACTACAACCCCCACACCCCAAAGGACTGAGTGCTCCTTGAAGACTGCCCTGGTATTTTCAGTTTTTAATAGATCTTGCAAGTACCTGATCTGACCCACAGTTTTTCTACTTTTAGTAACAAATTTTTCTGAAAATCCAATCAACTACACCATTGGAATGATCTCAGCACATAAGCTCACTTAAATATGTGGAGCACGATTACAAACATTTTATAATAAATGTATGCAAGCAGTCCTTCAGATGGGAATTCATGAACAATGTTAAGTTTGACTCTAGTCAGTAAAGGGAGCGGTAAACAGGGGAAAAAATGATAGTAATTTTCCATCTGTAGACAAAGTGCCCGTCCTGCCTCTAATCTGTACAATGACAGCTGTGATCCTGTATACAATGCAAAACAGACAAAGAAGTGATTAACAGTATAAAGGAGCAAAAGGAATCTAATCAACTCCTCTCTGTACCTGTAGCACTTACCACAGGGCTTGGCCCATAGTGAGTGTACAGTAGCAAGCACATACTATCTGCCAGGACGATGGATGGACAAATAATCTAAAATGTGATATTCAATTTAGGAATCAGACTCCTGAGTGTTCAGTTAAGTTGAATCAGGTTTCTAAATTGAAGGCAAAATTGAGGGCCATACCATCAATCTATGAGGATCCACTGAATAATTCAATATACATTTACCACATTATTGGACTCAGTGAACAAATGAGCAAAAAAGTCCTTACTTCCATATGGAGTCCCTATCAGTAGGGTACTTGGTTAAATTTTTCAGCAGCTCCACCAGGGCAAGATGAATCCCTTCTTTGGTTGAAACGTTAGTACAGCATAAAAGTTCATGGAGAGCCTCTCGAATATCTCTGGACGAATCCTTTAAAAAAAGTAATAATAATAATAACAACAACAATAAAAGCAGTCACTGTGAATCAGCTCTTACGGGAGAGTGTACAAGTTACAATGGGACTATAGGGTAAAGAGCCTCTGAATTTTCTCAGAGGGGAGAAGCTAGAAGTTGAGAAGACCTCACAGAAGAGGTAACACTTGAACTCAGATTTGAAGATTTCATTAATTGGCTCATTCGTTCATATAAATTCAACATTTATTGAACACTTATTAAACAGTCAAACATTTACCAAGCACCTACTATGTACCAAATGCTAGGGACATAGCATCAATTAAAATCAAATCTCAGCTTTCAGGAGCTTCATTCTAGTGAAAAGACAAAAATAAGTATTTATAGGGCGCCTGGGTGGCTCAGTTGGTTAAAGCAACTGCCTTCAGCTCAGGTTATGATCCTGGAGTCCCGGGATTGAGTCCCGCATCGAGCTCCCTGCTCGGCAGGGAGTCTGCTTCTCCCTCTGACCCTCCCCCCTCTCATGTGCTCTCTCTCTCTCATTCTCTCTCTCAAATAAATAAAATCTTTAAAAAAAAAAGAGTATTTATACAGGTCAGATAGTGGTAAGTACGATGAAGACACTACAAAGCAGGTTAAAGGGAAGAATACTAGGACAGGTGGGATATTTTACATAGGATAATGAAAGGTAGCCTCAAAAATAAAGGCCATGAAGAGGAAGCAGGTTTGAAAAATAGCAAGGAAGCCCGTATGGCCACAGCAGAGTAAACAAAAAGACAGTGTTACAAGATGATGTTGGAGAAATGGCCCTTCCCTTCCTGATACCCACTCTATCTCACCAAAATGACTGGAAAAGGTCACAACAACTTCTTAATGCTAAAAGACATGGATGCATATCATTTCTATTCTTCTTGGCTATCTCGATAGCATTTGTTCTCAGTTCTTCAGAACCTTTTAATACAGACATTTTGAAACATATATAAAAGGAGAGATAATAAATCCCTCAGTTTCAACAATTAACTGATAGCCAATCACGTTTCATCTATACCTTTACGCACTCCTCCCAATTAGATTATCTTGAAGCCAGAGAAATCATAGCATGTCATTGGTAAATATTTCCATAAATATATTTTTTAAGATGATTCCTTATTTTAAAAAAGCCACAAAGCCAGTATCATGCCTAAAAATGTAATAATTGCTTAATATCAAATATCCAGTCAGTACTCAAATTTCTCTGACTGACTCAGAAAGTCTGTTTGTTGTAGTCAGGATCCAACGAAGGTCCACACACTGCAATTCAGCAGTATGTTCCTTAAGCATCTTTTAATATGTAAAAATCACTGTATAGCTCACATTTCTCCCCCTGTAATTTCTTCCCTGTATATCCTGTGATGTTGTTAGATTTAGAGGTTTGATTAGAGTCACGTTCAATTTTTTTTATTTATAAGACCACTTCACAGGTGGTACGGTGTACTTCCCTCAGGAACTATATGAAGTCTGTTTCTCTTTTGTGAGGTTAGTAACCATTGGTGATCACTGCCTAGATCTACCAACTCACTGAAGTTGTAAAACAATGATGTACAAATCCTATCATTCTTCTTTAATTTATTAACTGGAATACTCCTATAAAAAGAAACTTCCCCTTATCGACCAGCTGGTTATCGTGAAGTTCAGTTTGTATAGGAAAAAGAAGGATTAATGCTCGATTCCTTAATTTACCAGTTTCCAAAATAAGAAGTTGATTACTAAGCATCTTCCAAAGATGACTAATGCACTGTTTTGTTTAAGTATCATTATAAAATCATGAATTTAAACATACTTGCAGTTACAGTCCTTAATAGTGTATCTATAATGATGTGTCTCCTGGGTCTTTCTGAAATGATCCTAGAGGTCTGTGATAGCTAATAACTGCTTTCTGTATACAAGGTGGTATAAGCTCATCCTGTTACATTTCCTACACTAGACCTGGAATCAGCCATTTCTCTTAGGAATTTTGGTACCTTTTAGTGGAAATGAGATCTCCAAAGCGTTGTTTGAAGTCAGGTTTACTGATACAGAGTTTTCATTCTGTAAAATTCATCCTTCTCAGTGAACACTTCCACGAGTTTAACCAATCCATATAGTTACATAACCACCATCCTGATCAAGATATAAAACATTCCCATCACCAAACTCTTCCCTAGTGTCCCCTTGTAGTCTAGCCCTCACCCACAGTCTCTGGCAACCATTGATGTATTTTCTGCTACAGTTTCGTCTTTCCCAAAAGGTCATATAAATGGAATCACAGAGTATGCTCTATGATTGAGGCTGGCTACTTTCACCTAGCATAATGCATGTGAGATTCACCCATGTTGTTACGTGTATCAGCAACTCGTTCCTTTTTATTACTGAGTAGTACCACATTGTATAGATATACCCAGTTTATTTACACATTCACCAACTCAAGGATTTGTGTTGTTTTAGTTTGGAAATACTGTAAGTAAAGCCACAATAAATATCTGCACACAGACTTTTGTGTGAACAAAAATTTTCAATTCTCTTTAGGAAATGCTTCAGAGTGGGAATGCAGTATCAAATGATAAATTTATGTTTAACTTTATAAAAAACGTCCAAAGTGACTGTATCATTTTGCATTCCCATCAGCAGTGGTTGAGTTTGCCAGATGCTCCCTGTCCTCACAGCACTTGATATTGTCAGCATTTCTTTTGGGTTTTGGTTAGCCATTCCAATAGGTGTGGTGTTGTAATACCTTGCTGTAGTTTTAATTTGCATTTCCCTAATGACTAATGATGTTAAGCATGCTTCACATGCTTATTATTTGCCACTTTTATTTTCTTTCCTTAAGTACCATTTAAATCTTTTGCTGATTCTGTTATCAGGTGATTTGTTTCCTTATTACTGAATTTTGAGAATTCTTTATATATTCTTTATCATCAGATATATGTTTTGCAAATATTTTCTCCCAGTCTGTGATATGTCCTTTCAAAAACATGTTTTTTCCTTTGGCTTAGAAAAACAGAAATTTGGGGCTCCCGGGTGGCTCAGTTGGTTAAGTGTCTGCCTTCAGCTCAGTGGGATCGAGCCCCGTGTCGGACTCCCCACTCACTGGGGAGTCTGCTTCTCCTTCTCCCTCTGCCCCTCCACACCATTCATGCTCCCTCTCTCTCTCAAATAAATAAATAAAATCTAAAGAAGGAAGAAAGAAAGAAAGAAAAACAGGCATTTATTGTCTCAGTTCTGGAGGCCCGAGTCCAGAATCAAGGTATGAGCAGGGCTGGCTCCTTCTGAGGCTGTGGAGAATCGACGCCAGGCCTCTCCCAGCTTCTGGTAGCCCTGGCATTCCTTGGCTTGTAGATGGCATTCTCTCTGTGTCTTCACATCACCTTTCTTCTATGCATGTTTCTGTATCCAAATCCATCCCCCCCTTTTTTGTATAGTTTATACATTAAAGGCATTATATATGTTTGATTTGATCCTATTATCTCTCTTTATTGTGGTAAAATACACACAAATAAGATTTACCATTTTAAGTCAACATACATTTTAAGTGTACAGTTCTGTGGCATTAAATACACTTACACTGTTGTGCTGTCTTTATAATTACTTAAAAGTATCTTTTTGAAGAGCTTTTAAATTTTGATAAAGTCCAATTTATCTAGTCATTTCTCTTATGGATTAAGTTTTTGGTGGCGGATCTAAGAAATTTTGGTCTAATCCAAGGTCACAAATATTTTCTCCTAAAAGTTTTATAGTATTTAGTTTTACTTAATACATGAAAGAAATCCAACTAAAAATTTTAAAGGATGCATCTGCATCCACACAGCAAAATCTAAGAATCAGAGCCTCTTCTCCAAAGCTAGGTTGGAGACATGCCTTCTTTATTTTCCGAGAACCCTCTTTCAGACTGCAGGTCTCTCAATTGTTCGCTCTCTATAGTTACCAGCACCAACTCCTTAATAAACGCATCTGACCATGTTGTTGTTCTGTTTAGGAACTTGTTTGGCTTACCCACACCTCTTGGACAAAGCTCAGGCTCCCCAGCATGGCACGCAAGGTCCTTCACAATCAGTTCTCCACTCATTTCTCCCTCAGAGCCATGTAAACTTCTCAACATCCCTGTCCATGCTATGCCATTTCCACCTTCCCAGCCTTCATCTGTGGCCACACGCTAGCGCTCTGGCTAGAATGTCATTCCTTGGTTTACTTAGATACTATCTTGTAATTACTGGCTTATACTGCTGCCTTCTCTACAAAACTGTGAGCAACTCAGAGGTAACAACTAGTACTGTCTACTTTCACATCCTTAGAACCTAGCACAGAACCTGGCTCTGCAAAAAAAAAAAAAAAAATCGGTAACTGTTTCTTGAATGACTTTATCAATATTATGAACCACTACCATGCTAAGCATTTTACATGAATTCTCTCTCAATTCTTACAAGAAACATATGAATATGTGGAATCATTCTTACTTTATACATGAGAAAACCAATACGGTAAAGGGTACATGGTACATGTCACTCTCCTTAGGTAGCTCATATTCACATCAGGGAGAGGGAGTTGAGACAAAACCTGCCATTAACGATAAAATGTGAAACTACAGTAAGAGATACATAAGCATGCTTGTGGCCTTATGAACAATTCTATACATCAAAACATAGCTTGGAAAAGAGCTCAGATATTTAGCAAACATTTCCTGAGCATCTACCTGTTTCAGACACTACAAGGCACTAGAAGTAAAAAAAAAAAAAAAAAGAAAGAAAGAAGCCAGGATTCTGCAAAGCTCTCAGTCTTGTGAAATAAAGAATTAAATAATCAAAAAACCATCCTGATATATGCTAGACACAGGGTGACACAGGAAGACAGAGGAGTGCTACTTAATCCACTTGTGGTGGAGTTACTTAGGGAATATCCTGCCAAATATAGATCTGAGAATAAGCAGAAATCAAGGAGGTGAAAGGTGGCAGTTTTTGCAGGCAGAGGGGGAAAAGAGAGTGAAAGAAAAATGGTGAGGAAAAGCATGATGATTAGGGGAGTGACTCCAGTATCAAGTTCAAGATGAGGAATGGTGGGAAAGAATGCAAAAAAGGAAAGGCGGTGCTAGGGTAGAGAGCCCACCCACGGAGAACAATGCACAGAATGCAAACTTATCTTCTTAGGAAAAAATAAATGAAAAATTATAAACACAGACTTATAATTCAGGAAAAATCTTACCAGAAGTGCTGAGCAGCTGAGAAAATTGATACTGAACTTCAAAATCAAAGCACCCAATCTGTTTTCTGAAGTATGGAGCAGAAATCTGTAACAAGTGCTAATGACTGAAACATCCAATAGCTATCCCTTTCACAATATCTGAAAAACCAAAACCAAACCGAAACAAGAAAGAAACCAGAGGCCAAATCTCATTTATTAATATTCTGAAAAACGTCGGGACTCACAAATAAAATCCAGACACTTTAGAAAAATAATTCAAGAACCACATCGAGTTGTAGAGCCTGGGAGGCAAATCTGTGTTCATATCCTGGCAGAGCCACTTACCAGCAATGTGACCTCAAACAAATTACTTTCTTCTCTGTAAAACTCCAGGGTTGAATGAGTTGATTCGCTAAGATCTGTTCCTGCTATAATAGCCTATGATTCACTAGAAGCATTAAATCAAATCAAAAGGTGAAAAGAATTCTTCTTTAGCCCCTGCCTTATCTGTAATCACTTCTCATCCATCACTTCAGCTCTACACTGCTATTACAGTGAATGCCTTTTAACTCCTTAAATGCATCATATTCACTCTTACCTCTGGATCCATAGACACTACTCCCTCTGGTGCCCTTCCACCCTACCATCAGCGCCGTTTCTTCCTAAGAAAGGGCCTCATCAAGTCCTACTCCTCCTCCAAGTGTCTACTATAGCATTCCTTCCTGCTTCCCCATCTCCCAACCTTACCCCAGGGAACCCCGTCCTTTCCCGATCACAGCAATGCTAAGCTTTCTTTGAGTTTCCTGTTGAACAGCGAGTCTCCTCCACCTCGGTGGAGCTGTGTGATGAGAAGGCAGAACTGTGCTGCCCAAACATTCCTGCATCACCAGTGCCTAGCACAGTGCCTGGTTTAAAGACATATTTATTTGAGAGAGAGACAGAGAGAGAGAGACAAGAGAGAGAAAGAGCGTGCGCTGGCGGGGAGGGGCAGAGGGAGAGAGAGAGTCTCAAGCAGACTCAGTGCTGAGTGCAGAGCCCAATGCGGGGCTCAATCCCACAACCCTGAGATCACGACCTAAGCCTAAACCAAGAGTCAGACATCCAACTGACTGCGCCACCCAGGCGCCCCATAATGCCCGGTTTAAAAATAAAGTGGTTCTCAGTGGGTACCGATGAAGAAATGAGTAATGAACTGTGAAGACTCACCTCTAACACAGCCAGGACAGTGTCAAGCTGATCCTCTCGGAGAGTGATATTGTTAGAGATTTTTCTCATGGTGTGTATAGACTGCAGACGTACTTCCTCAATTTCATCGTTAAACATATCAACCAGGAAATCAAGGCACTTCTCCGCAAAAGAGGGTGAAGACTGGGCCAGCATGCAGAGAGCCTCCACAGCAGCAATGCGGACCTCTAGACGAAAGGGGACAAATAAAACTGCACATTAGGTTAAGAGCCATGGGAGAAATCCAAGGATTCCTTCTCATTCAGGTTTGTCTTTTGCTCTCTACTCCTCTGTTAACAAACTCTCTCTGGGAGATCTCCTCCCTGCCCACAGATTCAGCTACCACCTTCACACTGACCTCAGAACAAGGACTTTGGTGTCACAGGGACTAAGGTTTAGATCCTGACTCGCAGACATGTGAATAAGTCACATGTCTGTCTCTATTAACTGCACTTCTTGAAAATTAAGTTCTTATTTATCTCAGAACTCAAACCATGGCTCTCCACTCAGTACTTTTAAAAAGCTGATTTTAAATAATTAAGATTAAAACAGACTAGATATCATTTTCTCATCTTAGAGATAAGATTCAGCAAAGTGAATTAACTTGCCTTAAAGTGAGTGAGAGCGGAGATAAGACTAGTGCCCAGGTCTGCTGATTCTAGACTAGCATCATGTAGTGGTTACGGATACATGCTTTGGAACGATAAAGGTCTCACAGTAAATTGTGAAGAGTAATTCCTCCACTGATTTGAAGGGTGATCTTGAATAAGTAACTCAACTTCCTAGCACCTCAATTTTTTCACCTTAAACAGAGATAATACTCATTTCCTTACAGAACAGTTAGGAGGACTAAACGACATACTATAGGTAAAGCATAAAGCACAGTGCGTGGCATATGTTGAAAGCTCAGGAGATGTTAGCTCCAGCACAGGTACGGATCTTACAAGCACCTTCAAAACAGAGGCATGTCCTCTACCTCCCTGTACGGCCTGAACCTGTAACAGTAAAGCCACTGATTCCAGGGAGCCCTTCATTCACTCACTAGCAATGCTTCCTGAATGTGTACTACACACCAGGCCCTGTGCTAAGAGCCCCGATACAAAGATGAGAGGTGAGTAAGTACAGACCACGCTCACAAGACTTCCATACATGCTTGTTTTGTTCCAGTGGTTCCCACATGGTTCTGTAACAAAATCTACAGTTTCAAAAAAGAAAGAAAAAACCCCACTCAAGTTGTGGTTAAAATTCACAAATATAATCTGGTTTTTTGTATAAGAAAGGTTTTATAGACACTTTATTTTTTTTTAAGATTTTCTTATTTATTTATATGACAGAGAGAGACACAGCAAAAGAGGGAACACAAGTAGGGGGAGTGGGAGAGGGAGAAGCAGGCTTCCCGTGGAGCAAGGAGCCTGATGCAGGGCTCGATCCCAGGACTCTGGGATCATGACCTGAGCCTAAGGCAGACGCTTAATGACTGAGCCACCCAGGCGCCCCTTTATAGACACTTTAAAAGCAGAGATACTACATTAAAGGGAGATGACTCAGATTTTTCTTGGTAGTGATGAATTCTTCCTTTCATCAGAAAGGAAGGATTTGCTACACTTCATAATAATGTAATTTAAACATGAAATTGCTAATAATTACAAAGGAAGCCAGAGAAGGACCAAAATGTGTTAAATGCTGGCTCTTCTGCCTAGGGCTTTACCCATCACACCACACTAAATCATGTTTAACTGTTGCAAGTCCACAAAGTGAATCACAGAGATACTTCTGATCAGCATGAGATAATCAGTATGGACCTGAGCTGATGCAACTCTAAGCAGAAGCGAAAA
The DNA here is from genome assembly GCF_011800145.1 of Mirounga leonina. Classification (NCBI taxonomy): domain Eukaryota; kingdom Metazoa; phylum Chordata; class Mammalia; order Carnivora; family Phocidae; genus Mirounga; species Mirounga leonina. The sequence goes on from NW_023270852.1 coordinate 17,745,546, forward strand.
AAAACTTGGTGTTTCTCTTTGTATGTGTAGTCTGGTAAATTAACAATTTCTACTGGATTCTTGGAATGCTGAAAATGTATTACAGTCTCTTTAAGGGTCCAGGGCAGAGAAAAGGAATCAGCTATGCCAAAGAAAATAAATAAATAAAGATCCTCTGGTGCCTTAACATGTGCAATCAGATCCTGACTTTGCTACTTACTAGCTTTGTTCTTAGTACTGAAGACACAAAGATGAACAAGAAAGAGATAACCTCCCAGCGCCTACAGACAAGAATAGTTAATGGCATTACAAAGTGATGAGTGGTACAGTGAAAAGCACAGGGAGTGTAAGAAAATGCAGAAGAGGTATGTAGCCCACTAAGTAGGATCAGAGGCGGCTTTCTGGAACAAATGACCTCTAAAACAATACCTAAGGGAGCTGCTAAGCCAAAAGAAAGGAAAAAGGCCTTTCTAAGCAGAGGAACCACACATACAAAGGTCCAAAAGAGAGGGAAAACATGGAATAACTAGAGGACTAAAAGTATGTGTGATACTAGAGTCCACAGCTAATGAAATAAGGCGCCATTTCATTCCCAGCAATGTGTCCTTAATTCACCCAGGATTTTAGAAATATGATAAAATTAGAAAGCTGCCATACCTGATACTGGTTATGATCTATCTGCTTTCAAAGTTAAGTTCCTTTAATTAAACCTTAGTGACGAACAGTTAAGTGTCTGACTTGGTTTTGGCTCATGTCATGATCTCAGGGTCGTGAGATCAAGCCCCACATTTGGCTCCATGCTCAGTGCAGTGTCTGCTTGAGATTCTCTTCCTCTCCCTCCTCCTCTGCCCCTCGCCCCACACATGCACGCGCGCTCTCGCTCGCTCGCTCTCTAAAATAAAATCTTTTAAAAAAGCCCTTAGTGACAAACTTATGTAGAACTAAATCACATAAACATTAATTGTGATGAAATTCAATTGTAAAATTAAATAAAGCAAAAATGCTAGTAGAAACTAAATAAAATAGGTTCCAGTTACTTGTCTTAGGATAAAATGGGTATTAATAACTGGCCTTCCTTATTATGAAATACCATTTAAAGTATAATTCACGTATCAAGTTCACAGAGAACAAAAAGGCAGAGGTTGCTTTAACTAATTTCTTTATACAAGTTTCCCCCATTATCCAAAAGTAGAGTGAAACAATGAAATCTTTCATAAGCTGAAACAATGTAAAGCACAGTATAAACGAAGTAAAGGAGAGTATCCCCCCCTTTCCAAAAGTTCATTTTGTGTCACCTCACTTTTAGAAAAGACTGACATGAGTATAGTAATTACTTTTTTCATAAAAATGAAACTCCTCTTTGGATTTCTTTTGGTTAACAAAAACAGGTACTAATGTAGGTCTTTCATAAAACCAAAGTGGCATGAAGTGAACTTTAAGCAAGTGGGGAAGATACCTAGACACTTAAAGCCTTATAGCAAACTAGATAAGGTAACCCAATTCTTATATCTTCTAACAGAAAATTGTCTTTCAAAAGTAATTCTTGCCCTTCTAAGAAGTTCTATTCTGAGGTAATTTTTTTTTTTTTTAACAGGCATTTAGAAGACCTGAGTTCTAATCCTCTGATATAAATTTACTATTTAATTTGGACAATCAACACTATCTCTCCTGCTCTGTTACAATTACTGAAAATGAGAAGGTTGTAGTCAATCATCTCAAAACAATGACATTCCTTATGTAAGATAGATAGCATCGTATTATGGAAATTACAAGAGCTTTGGAATACTTCTTTCTGCAAGATTTATCTTTCTATGGGAAACAACTAAAAACAGAAATAAAAAAACAGAAACAACAGCATTCAACCCACTGGACATCAGACAATAAAGGGTAATGATTCCTGAGAGGCAGGAAATAAATGAGGTAGGCTCTAGAATTATACCAGTTTTGTCTGGAAAGCGTTTTCAGGTTCCAGGTCTCCCGGAGTTGAGAAGACAGAGCTGGGAGTCTGGAAAGGCCACTATGGACAGAGTTCGTAAGGCAAAGTACCAAAAAGAAAAGTACTACACAGAAAGCATTTTGGATAACTGCAGAGGGTCCTCCTCAAGTCATCAGCTGAGTTCTGATCTGTAAAGAAATTGAGATCTGAGAAAGAACCACTAAGCAGGGCTTGAGGGAACAATCTCCAAAACTCATAAATGGTCTACAACTGTTCCTTCAGAAGAGTTTGAGTTGGAAGTAAAATAAGCTCTAGACTAAATGCTGCTTCAGTTCCCCTTAACAAAGCTTAAAAATAAGACCTGAAATAAATGCATCCCACAACAAAGCTCAAAAATATAGGAATATAACAATGTTCATTACCCAACAGAGTAAAATTCACAATGGCTGGCATCCAACTGAAAATTGCTAGGCATGCACAGAAGTAGGAAAATATCAATAATGAGGAGAAAAATCAATCAATCAAAACCAACACAGAAATCACACAAGCAATAGACTTAATAGACAAAAACATTAGGATAGTTATTGTAAATGCATTCTTTGTTGACAAAGTTAAAGGAAAGATCAAGCAGATTAAGCAGATACATGGGAGATACTAAACAAACCCAAATTCTAATTGAATTTATATGAATGAAAACTATTATGTGTGAGATGAAAAATACACTGGATGGGATTAAAATCAGAATACACATGGTAGAGGAAAAGATTAGTGAACTCCAAGACAAAGCAATAAATATTCCAAAATGAAACAAAAAAAAAACTAGAAAAAAATCAGGATGGAGGGGGAGCTGGATAGCTCAGTCGGTTAAGTATCTGACTCCTGATTTCAGCTCAGGTCATGATCTCAGGGTTGTGGGATCAAGCCCCACACTGGGCTCCACGCTGGGCATGGAGCCTGCTTAAGATTCTCTCTCTTGGGGCACGTGGGTGGCTCAGTCATTAAGCATCTGCCTTCGGCTCAGGTCATGATCCCAGGGTCCTGGGATTGAGCCCCGCCTCGGGCTCCCTACTCAGCGGGAAGCCTGCTTCTCCCTCTCTCTCTGCCTGCCACTCCCCCTGCTTATGCTCTCTGTCAAATAAATAAAATCTTAAAAAAAAGGGGGGGGGGGAGCCTGGGTGGCACAGTTGTCAAGCGTCTGCCTTCGGCTCAGGTCATGATCCCAGGGTCCTGGAATCAAGCCCCACATCGGGCTCCCTGCTCAGCGGGAAGCCTGCTTCTCCCTCTCCCACTCCCCCTGCTTGTGTTCCTTCTCTCGCTGTGTCTCTTTCTGTCAAATAAATAAATAAAATATTTTAAAAAAAGGTTCTCTCTCCCTTTGCCCCTCCCCCCACTCCTTCTCTTAAAAAGGGAGGGGGATGCAGCACCAGTGAGCTACAGGACAACATCAATAGTCTAATATATGTGTGTTTGGAGTCACCAAAGGAACATGGGACCAGAAAAATTATGAAGAAATAACGGCCAAAGATTTTCCAATTTGATGAAAACTATAAACCCACAGATCTAAGAAGCAATAAACTTCAAGCATAAGAAACATGAAGAAATGAAACAAGACACACTATAATTAAACAGCTTAAAACTGGTGACAAAGAGAAAAATCCTAAAAGCAAACAGAGATGGATAAAGAAGATGTGGTATATGCATACAATGGAATATTAGTCAGCCATCAAAAAGAATGAAATCCTGCCATTTGCAACATGATGGATGGAACTAGAGTGTATTATGCTAAGCAAAATAAGTCAGCCAGAGAAAGACAAACACCATATGATTTCACTCATATGGGGACTTTAAGAAACAAAACTGATGGGGTGGCGCCTGGGTGGCTCAGTTGTTGGGCATCTGCCTCCAGCTCAGGTCATGATCCCAGGGTCCTGGGATCGAGCCCCACATCAGGCTCCCTGCTCAGTGCGAAGCCTGCTTCTCCCTCTCCCACTCCCCCTGCTTGTGTTCCCTCTCTGGCTGTCTTTCTCTCTGTCAAATAACTAAAATCTTTTTTTTTTTTTTTAAAGATTTTATTTATTTATTTGAGAGAGAGAGAATGAGAGAGAGCACATGAGAGGGGGGAGGGTCAGAGGGAGAAGCAGACTCCCTGCCAAGCAGGGAGCCCCATGCGGGACTCGATCCAGGGACTCCAGTATCACGACCTGAGCCGAAGGCAGTCACTTAACCAACTGAGCCACCCAGACGCCCAGAAATAACTAAAATCTTTAAAAAAAAAAAAAGAAACAAAACTGATGAACACAGGGGAAGGGAAGGAAAAATAAAATAAGATAAAAACAGAGACGGAGCTAAACCATAAGAAACTCTTGACTACAGGGAACACACTGAGGATTGCTGGAGGGAAGGGGATGGGGGGATGGGGTAACTGGGTGATGAACATTAAGGAGGGCACATGATGTGATGAGCACTGGGTGTTACACACAACTGATGAATCACTAAACTGAAATTAATAATATACTATATGTTAACTAACTTGAATTTAAATTAAAAAAAGGCAACTAGAGAAAAACACATCATATAAAGAAGAACAAATATAAAAAATGGCAGCAGACTTCTCAACAGAAATAATGCAAACAGGAAAATTGTGGAACGCTGAAAACCCACCCTATTAAACTAGAATTCAATTTCCAGTGAAAATATCTTTCAAAAATGAAGGTGAGGGGCACCTGGGTGGCTCAGTCAGTTGAGCATCAGACTCCTGAGTTATCTCAGGTCATGAGCTCAGGGCTTTGAGATTGAGTCCCACATTGGACTCCATGCTCAGTGCAGAGTCTGCTTGAGATTCTCTCCCTTTCCCTATCCCTCCCTCTCTGTCCCTCTCCCCGCTCACACACTTTCTCTCTAAAATAAATAAAATTTTTTACAAAAATGAAGGTGAAAGAAAAACTTCATAAGTCGTAATAATAAAGGCTTTGAGGTCAGACATAATCTTGCTTCTGCTTCTTACTAGCTGGGTGACCAATAACAAGTTATTGTTATCAGTATAATATCAATTTTTACTACCAATTATTAAGTGCTTACTATAAATAGGTCATGTATTATGCCAAGTATTTTGTGTACATATAATCTCGTTTAATTCTCACAATTCAGAAACACTTATTGTTACCCTTGTTTTATAGAAATGCTGGAACCTAGATTGACTGAACCCAAAATCCATGCTCTTAACCACTGTATTATACCACTTGGGCCTCAATCTTCTGTTTTTAAAAATAAGTAACAGTAGCTACTTCATGGAGTGACTGTGAAGACTAAATGAGACACTATATGTGTATCAACCAGTACAATGCCTGATACATCACAGGCACTCAGTAAATGGGCACTGTTATGATGCAGTCATACTTACCATACATCTCATCTTCTAATCCATGAACAAAGGCTCCACAAGCTCCTGACTCAATCAAGTTCACAGATCCTGTATCTATTTCTTCCTTGGGAGCATCATCTCCCCACTTTCTGCCACTGGAAAACTCCCCTGAGCTGTAAAGTTCCTTGGCACGTTCATGTGCAGTGCGTTTTCTCTATAAAGGACAATGACAATTACCACTTGCAGGAGGTTCATAAGGGAACAGTAAGATGTATTCTGAGAACATTGGAAAGTAGGAAATAAGACTGCTCTCTGACAGTTAACGTTTTCAAAAAAAAGTACTCAACTGATCAGAGCAAAGAAATGCAAATTCAACATAAAGAAAGACCAAAGGTTCACAGGTGTGTCACAGTGGATAGTACTCTTATTAAAGATAACGAAAGAATGTGCTGATCAGACAAGTGGTTATGTTTGCCATTGCAACACAGGAAAGGGAGAACCAGAGGGGTAAATAATAGCTGTGTCCCTCTAGCACCATCCTGGGTAGAGAATAAACTGGCCCTAGAAAAGAATTTTTTTTAGTCCCAACAGAAGTAAGTCTGAATTTGGTGCTCTATTTGAGCAACACTGCACTCACAATGCAACCTTCTGGTAAATTCACTTTCTTCATAGATTGCCTAAGAGGGAATATACTGGTCAGCTAAAGTAAATATCCAGTCCAACCAATAGTTATGGTTCTCATCATGAATAAATTGCCATTCTCCTTTACGTATCAGCCTCTTATGAACCTTCCTGGCGTGAGTCCACATCCTTATGGTTGATCATCTTAAAGGCACTGATGAAATATAGCACCTAAGCCTACAAGGATGTGGGTCAGATCCAGTAGTAAAGTTTGTACTCTGTGATGTATCTTAGAAACCCCTGCATTTCCCATCCTTCACCATTCACCATGAGAATGTTATTTTTTACATTTCTACTCCAGTATACACAGAGAACACTTAATCAATCACCAACCTCAAATGAAGGCAACATCTTTCAGGAAATCCATATGGCAATGTTTCATTAAGCACAGAAACTCCTCAACCACTCTTAAGAATTTATCTTACGGAATGACTTAAAAGAAGAAAAGATCTAATATGCATGAAGATGATATTCCTCTATAATGGTGGAAAAATGGGAAAATCTAAATATATAAGATAGGGCTAAAAAATTATGTCACATCTAAAGATATTACACAGTCAGTAAAAATGCTAAGTATAAAACTGACTATATGAATAAAAGCATATGATGTAGTGATAAACTACATCATATGTAGTATGTAGTAAACTACTTAATTATATGAATTACAAAATTATCTGTATACAATGATTCAATGTTTAAAATATGCGTAAGAGCTGGGGAGAAATATACCAAAATTACAGAAATCATTGTCTTAGAGTAGTGAGAATATGGGTAAAATTGTTTCCCTTTCCTTCTATTTATCAAAGATTCTGAACTCTTTATTATCACTTTTATAATTTAAAGATTAAGATAATGACAATATTAACTCATATTTAGTCCTGACAATTACATCAGAGAACACAGTCAAGGCTTAAAGGCATTCCATAAGAGGCACTTTGTTACTGTTCAGAGAAAGAATTTACTCATTCTTCCATGGAAACTGCTGTAGAAAAGGAGTCCTAACATATCAGTCATACAGTCTCACAAAATAAGACCAGATCTTTATAGTTTCTAACAAACAGAAAGTTAATTTTACCTCTTCTTTGTAAAACACAACCTATGCAAAGTATTCCATTAAAATAATTTAAAATTTAATGAAGTAACTTGTAATTTGATTCAAGTTACTAAGATTTTAAAATAAAGTATAATCTAGTCACCCAACATTTACTTAACAAATACATGGGCTGCAAAATTAAATCAACACAGCTTGGCAGATAGCTGCTTTGGTTACAGAAACCCAGTCTGAACAACAAAGAATTCAAGTTACCCGAAGATCGGACATCAGCTTCTTGTCCAATGTCTGCTCCAAGAAATGAGAACTAACTTGTTCCATGGAGCCCTGTAAAAACCAAGTATCCGGAGCAAATTAAACAACTTTTAAGGCCTGAATATTATCTTCAAATTCAAAGTTTGCAGTCAACTTAAATGCATAAAGATAACATTCCGTTTTTTTTTTTTTTAAAGATTTTATTTATTTATTTGACAGAGAGACACACAGCGAGAGAGGGAACACAGGCAGGGGGAGTGGGAGAGGGAGAAGCAGGCTTCCCGCTGAGCAGGGAGCCCGATGTGGGGCTCGATCCCAGCACCCTGGGATCATGACCTGAGCCAAAAGCAGACACTCAACGACTGAGCCACCCAGGCGCCCCAAGATAACATTTCTTGAAGTAAAGATGCTTACGGGTTCAGAATCATTAGCAAAATAATAAAAACATTAGCAGCTAGCAGCTAAACAGAGCTTACTATGTGTCATACACTGTTTATACATATACTAATTAATTTAGTTCCCCTATGAAGTAAATACTATTATTAGTCCCATTTTATATATGGAGGGGAAAAAGAAAGTTAAAAAAAAAAAAGGCACAAAAAGGTTAAGTGACTTGTTCAAAATCACAAAAAGTATAATTTATAAACCCAGGTTCCAGAATCCTTTGCTTCAACTGCTACTCTCTATAGTCTCTGCTGTTCTTTTCATCCTAATCTTTCCATTCATTTGTTCATTCAGTCACTCATTCAATAAAACAGATATTTATTTAGCAACCATTCAACTATATGCCTATGGTTACCAGGAACAGCAATACAAAAGTAGACATCAATTCCACACTCAGTGACCTCACAGACTAGTGAGCGAAACTGACAAGTGAATAGATAACCGTATCATGGTATAAAATGTTATAATACACATATAAAGGGTACTATGGGAAACTCAGAGAACAAGCAGTATAGGGTGGAGGCAGGGGAACCGGTAATCACAAGTGCAAATGCATAAAGAGAGAATGCCATGCAGGAAACACCAAGTGGTTCTATGAATAAGACACAGGATAGAGGAGCCAAAAATGAAGCAGGATGGTTAGGGATCAGATCATAAAGGGCCTTTGTCATGACCCTTTGTCATGTTTGTTATGGAAGGAGTTTGCCATAATTCTGAATAACCATATAATCTTTTCTCAGTAATGAGCTCAACAGTGTAGAAAGTATTTTACTTATACTTTAAAAATTTATTTCTAGTAATCCCACGAAGAATGTAAATTATCCTTATTTATTTGCTTTTTAGGTAATCTCTCTGCCCAATGTGGGGCTCAAACTCACAACCCTGAGATCAAGAGTCACATGCTCTACAACTGAGCCAGCCAGGCACTCCAAATTATCCTCATTTTTAATTTTTTTTTCTTTAAAGATGTTATTTATTTATTTACTTGAGAGAGAGAGAGAGAGAGAAACAGCATGAGAGGGGATAGGGTCAGAGGGAGAAGCAGGCTCTCCGCCGAGCCGGGAGCCCGATGCGGGACTCGATCCCAGGACCCTGGGATCATGACCTGAGCCAAAGGCAGACGCTTAATGACTGAGCCTCCCAGGTGCCCCAAGAATGAAGTTTTAATGACTTCACAGTGAACTACTCTAAATCCCTAGTCTCAATGATCCCCACCAGTGCCTTTAGCTGAACTCTCTTCCAACACAGTAGCAAAGAGGGGGGGTACTATCCAAATTCGAGCCTCAAAAATTTATGTATCATTATTTGCAACAAATTTCCTGTATTATCTGAGAATATGTGAAGCTTTCCAATTTAGTCCACAATTACCAAGAGCCCTATAACATAATAATCCACTTGAAAAATGTTGAGACCTAAACTAGTACACACCCAGTGGAAATAGAGAAGGGAGAGATTCAGAGATGTCAAGAAGGTAGAACTGATAAGAGTTGAGGATTCACTAGATATGGGACACAGAAAGAATTCCCAAATGCCTCTGGGTTTACAAATGAGTTATGGATGCCATCATTCATGAAAGTGCTGGAGGAGTAGATGTGGACTAAAAAGATGAATTCATCATAAAGCTCACCAATCAGAAACACATCTACATTCTGGTTTACTTTAACCAAGACAAATACATTCCGATAAGATCTCTCCAACTGTACCACTACTACTAAACAACCTGTATTTGTAACAGTCAGAAAACCATGATATTTGACAAACAAGTGCGTCAAACTTGCTTTCAGAGCAAAAACTGCTCAATTATAGCTGCTCAATAATAACTTAAGTCTATGCACGAGCCTCTAGCTTCTACCCAATTAGGTGATAAAGTAAACCCCATCCCCCTCAAAAAAAGAACTACCATGTGAGACATAAAACTACCACTGACTAAGACATCTGCATGTGCCCTGGGAAAGACTAGCCCTTATGGCTATGGACATAACAACCTACAATCTATCTGTAAATATTATCATTTTTAAGGTCAAACACTTCTGGAGTCATATAAAAAAGGTTTAACCCTTACTGAATAGGAGAAATTAAACACCTTAAGAAGAAATCACTGAACTAAGGACTATATTCTAGATAGAACACCAATGACCATGATTAATTTCACAGTAATGCTGTATTCTAAACTGTCCCATGGAACTGCATAGTTGGCAATCAACTTTCTTTGCCTCAGCAGGAAAGTTATGGATAACTGAAAACCAACCTTTCACATGGTTTTGAATTTTCTGAAACAGCCTACATTTGAAATTTTTCATCCTGCTAGAAGCCAAGGAGAATGGAGACTGTTGATTTTTTAAGCAAGATGGACTTAAATCTAAAGCCTTATCACTTCATTTAAGTTCCTGAAGAACCTGGTTCTGCTTTCCTCTTAAACTTTATCTTGTTGTATATTCCCCACATTTAACATTATCCATCCCCAAACCAAAAAGTATTAACTTCTTGTAGTTTAGTATATTAGCATGCATGGTAATTGTACTCCTTCTGTATCTCTGCTTATATTTTCTCCTTCCCTACTTATCTACCTAGCTAATTTACATTTATCCTTCAAAACTCAGTTTAGAAATCACCTCCTCCACGAAGCCTTTTTTCTTTTTTAATTTTATTTTATTATGTTAGTCACCATACATCACCAGTTTTCGATGCAGTGATCCACGATTCATTGTTTTCATACAACACCCAGTGCTCCATGCAGTACATGCCCTCCTTAATACCCTTCACTGGGTTAACCCATCTCCCCACCCCTCCCCCCGCCCAAACCCCTCAGTTTGTTTCTGAGTCCATAGTCTCTCATGGTTCATCTCTTCTTCCAATTCCCCGCCCCCCTTCATTTTTCCCTTCCTTCTCCTAATGTCCTCCATACTATTCCTTATGTTCCACAAATAAGTGAAACCATATGATAATTGACTTTCTCTGTTTGACTTATTTCACTTAGCATAATCTCCTTCAGTCCCATCCATGTTGATGTAAAAGTTGGGTATTCATCCTTTCTGATGGCTGAGTAATATTCCATTGTATAGAGGCACCTGGGTGGCTCAGTCGGTTAAGCAGCTGCCTTCGGCTCGGGTCACGGTCCTGGGATCGAGCCCCATGTCCGGCTCCCTGCTCAGTGGACAGCCTGCTTCTCCCTCTCCCTCTGCCTGCCACTCTGCCTACTTGTGCTTTCTGTCAAATAAATAAATAAAATCTTTAAAAAAAAATACTCCATTGTATATATGGACCACATCATCTTTATCCATTCATCTGTTGAAGGGCATCTCGGCTCTTTCCACACTTTGGCTATTGTGGACATTGCTGCTATGATCACTGGGGTGCATATGGCCCTTCTTTTCACTACATCTGTGTCTTTGGGGTAAATACCCAGGAGGGCAATTGCTGGGTCATAGGGTAGCTCTATTTTTAATTTTTGAGGCACGTCCACACTGTCCAAAGTGGCTGTACCAACGTGCATTCCCACCAACAGTGTAAGAGGGTCCCCCTTTCTCCACAATCTCTCCAACATTTGTTGTTTCTTGCCTTGTCAATTTTTGCCATTCTAACTGGTGTTAAGGTGGTATCTCAATGTGGTTTTGATCTGAATGTCCCTGATGACTAATGATGATGAACATTTTTTCATGTGTTTGTTAGCCATTTCTATGTCTTCTTTGGAGAAGTGTCTGTTCATGTCTTCTGCCCATTTTTTGACTTGATTATTTGTTTTTTTGGGTGTTGAGTTTGAGAAGTTCTTTACAGATCTTGGATACAAGCCCTTTATCTGTAGTGTTATTTGCAAATATCTTCTCCCATTCTGTGGGTTGCCTCTTTGTTTTGTTGACTGTTTCCTTTGCTGTGCAGAAGCTTTTTATCTTGATGAAGTCCCAAAAGTTCATTTTTGCTTTTGTTTCACTAGCCTTTCTTGTCCAGCAAGGCTGTCATTCAGAATGGATGGAGAGATGCAGAGCTTCCAAGACCGGCAGAAACTGAAAGAATATGTGACCACTAAGCCGGCCCTGCAATAAATATTAAGGGGGGTTCTATAAAAGGAGAAAGACCCCAGGGTGATATAGAAAAGAAATTTACAGGGACAATCTATAAAAACAAGGTCTTCACAGGCAACATGATGACAATAAATTCATATCTTTCAATAATCACTCCCAACGTGAACGGCCTAAATGCTCCCATAAAACGGCACAGGGTTGCAGACTGGCTAAAAAGATAGGACCCATCCATATGCTGTCTATAAGAGACTCATTTTGAACCTAAAGATACATCCAGATTGAAAGTGAAGGGATGGAGATCCATATTCCATGCCAACGGACCTCAAAAGAAAGCTGGGGTAGCAATTCTTTTTTTTTTTTTTAAGATTTTATTTATTCATTTGAGACACAGAGATAGAGAGAGAGAGAGCATGAGGAGGGGGAGAGGCAGAGGGAGAGGGAGAAGCAGGCTCCCTGCTGAGCCACGAGCCCAATGTGGGGCTCAATCCCAGGACTCCGGGATCATGATCTGAGCCGAAGGCAGACGCCCAACCATCTGGGTCACCCAGGCGCCCCTGGGGTAGCAATTCTTATATCAGACAAATTAGATTTTAAACTAAAGACTGTAGTCAGAGACACAGAAGGACACTATATCATTCTTAAAGGGTCTATCCAACAAGAAGATCTAACAATTGTAAATATCTATGCCCCCAACATGGGAGCAGCCATCTGCATAAGCCAACTGTTAACCAAAATAAAGAGTCATATTGATAAAACCTCCTCCACGAAGCCTTCTTTCACTATGTTAGGTGCTCTTTTCTAGGAGTACCAGCCATTGTAATTAACTGATTGCTTATGTCAACTTACCAGACTATCAACTCTTTTGAAGACAGAGACTATGCTCAGTGTTTGTTGACTTGATGAATATGTGTCTGAAAACTATATGCAATTTACCTGATGACAGTTTTGTCTACTCAAGTGTTGGAGTAGGGGGAGTTTACCTCTTTTCTTACAAACAGGAACCAGTAAATCAGCAGGGCATTAACTGTAAAACCACAGTTCTGAATGTGTAACTGGACCATCACTAGAAAGAGAATCCACATGGGTTTTAGATCATGAAGTGTCATTTACTATCTATGTAGCCTCTGATAAGTTATATCACTTTTCTAAACCTGATTTTGTTACTTATAAAATGAATACTAGAATATCTACCTCCAAGAATTTAAAAGAACTCAAAATTATTTGCAAAAACTGAGTATTTATGAGGGTATATATGTCTAAATATGTGCATATGACTAAAAGTGCATAGCTTAGTAGGCTAGGGACTCTATCAATAGTAACAATGATTATTATAAGATTAGACTTATTATTTTTGAAGTACAAACCTAATTGCTTATATAATTTGGAGCTATTTGGATCTGAAATCACTGAATTTAAAACATAAAGCACCTGACTCAAGTTAGTTATTTAAGTGGAAACCCTTTAAATTCACCAGTGTAATTCATTATTCAGATAGTTTACATAGATAATTTTTTACATTTACATAAATTTCAGATCCTGTGAGGTTCAAAAATGAAATATTTGAATGATCCTGCCTTAAGGATTACTCTTCTAAACTGCCAACTCAGATGAAGATGTATCACTGAATTATCCCTCTAAAACATCCCCCTCACGCATACACACACAGCATACTACAGATGCTCAATAAATGCTGAATGAAAGAATTTGAAGAATGATTGACTTGTTCTGAATTTTAAAATATTCACTAACCAAAACAGGGGCGCCTGGGTGGCTCAGTTGGTTAAGCGACTGCCTTCAGCTCAGGTCATGATCCTGGAGTTCCGGGATCGAGTTCCATATCGGGCTCCTTGCTCAGCAGGGGGTCTGCTTCTCCCTCTGACCCTCCCCCCTCTCAAGTGCTCTCTCTCTCTCATTCTCTCTCTCAAATAAATAAAATCTTTAAAAAAATAAAATAAAATAAAATATTCACTAACCAAAACAAAGCTTTAAAATGTGAATTCAGGGACGCCTGGGTGGCTCAGTCGGTCAAACATCTGCCTTCAGCTCAGGTCATGATCCCAGGGTCCTGGGATCTAGTCCCGCATCGGGGTCCTTGCTCAGCGGGGAGCCTGCTTCTCCCTCTGCCTGCTACTCCCCCTGCTTGTGTGTGCGTGCACTCTTTCTCTCTCTCTCTGACAAATAAAAGCTTTCCAAAAAAAAGTGAATTCAAAACTAAAATCAGTAACGACTGGCTTTTTTAACTCTGTATTACAGACAAGCAAAATGATCTATAAGCAGGAAATACTGAAACCATCCAAATTCCTCATTATTCCATGAAAATGTTTTACACAAGTTTCATCAGTTACCCTATAAATACTGCTCTTGGGAGTGGGGCTATCACTGGATCTGTGTTCATACAGTTAGGTTCAAAGTATTTAGCCAACAATCTTACCAAGACTGGCAGAGCTGGGGGCCCTCAAAAGGGAAGCATCCAAAAAGAATCTCAGATTTTTTTGCTGTGACATTTATATACATTTTTATAAACACTTACATATATACGTAACAGGTGCTTAGTAAAGCAACTATTTTTATTTTTATTTTCCTTTTTCTTTAGGCCTTGGCTGTCTCATATGCTAACAAGGTTAAACGGCTTATCCTTAAAATTCTTTCTAGTTCTACAAGACTACTTCTCCATAGGAAAGTGGGCCATTTCTTTTTATTTTTAGAAATACTAGGGTTTCTAAAAGTGGATGATACCTGTCCCTATCTGTAGTTTCTCAAAACATTTGTACAAGTGTAACAGGCAACATGTTCATTAAAGAAAGTATAACCTACCAATAGCTTTGCAGCCTGAACTCGAACCACCCAGGAACCATCACTGACCATGTGACAAATTTTTCCAAACGCATCATCAACTAAGCGAATTTCTTCATTAGAAGAAGGAATTGGGACAATGCTAAATTAAAAGAAAAAAACCACAAATGACTAAACATGACCCTAAAGCTGCAAGTTCAATAAACTGAGAATGACCAATGAAAATTGGCACTCACAAACACATGCAAAATGACAACTGAGGAATTCAAATCCAAGAGTGATGGAATACATTTCAGAGTGAAGAAATCACTCTGGGAGTCTGAAACAACACTTTTAGTTACACTGCAAATTGCCAGTGTCTTGAATACAAGTGTTTAGCCCACCAAAGTTTCAAAGATTTACAATGATACCAAAAACTAACTACCACAGAATATTTCATATCTTTAAGAGTATTCTCTCCTATAATTGCTTGCTGTCAATATAGTAAACCACAGAATAAATCAATATAAAACATACTTGCAAATCTGATCTTTAAGAGTATTCTCTCCTATAATTGCATTGCTGTCAATATAGTAAACCATAGAATAAATCAATATAAAACATACTTGCAAATCTGATCTTTAAGAGTATTCTCTCCTATAACTGCATTGCTGTCAATATAGTAAACCATAGAATAAATCAATATAAAACATACTTGCAAATCTGATCCTAGAAGAGGCAATTTCCAATTAGTCTTTTCTTTTTTTTCTTTTTTTGGGGATTTATAGGTTATTAACTCATTCTGGTTTTCCAATTTTAGCAGGCAGTTTAATGAAGAGGAAAAAAACTACTTCTTTTTCTTATAGAAGGAGCTCTTCTATAAAATAAAATAATATTTGTCTCTCTACTTCAAAGAATCATTGTGAGAATGATTTAATTACTACGAAAACACTTTTAATGAGGAAAACACTACATAAAGGATCATTATGCTCAAACTCACCTAGTATCTTTATCTGGCATTTGTATTTACTAAAATGGGCCTCAAACAATTTTAAAGATTAAAAAAAGAGTGGGAGGGGGGTGCTAGATAGCACTTGAGAAAGACAATCCAATCTCTTCATTTATAGATGAGGAGGTTGGGGCCCAGAAAGGAAGTATCTTTCTCAGGGTACACGGAAAGTTCACAGCAGAGCTGAAAAACAAGCATCCTAATTATCAGGATCTGTACTTTCCCCCTGTTCCACAAAGCTTTCTAAAAATCTAACCAACATTCCTTTTCTGGAGGAGGGCTTTTTGCATGATGGGAGAAGAATGGCTTAGCAATGAACAAAAGCTGGCTTACACCCACACTGACCTTTCAGGATAGAGCTGACTGACAACCCAGATAAGTTGGACTGCAGCGCTACGCACTTGTTCATAGTCATCAGACAGCAATTTACAGGCCTGCAAACAAGAATTCCAAAAGTCCGTTAGTTCTGTGTCTTACCAGGTGATATTCAAACCATTTTCAAAATGAAGACAGGGTGGCTGGATAAGGATGCCAATCAAAATACTTGTGGGTAGTTTTAACTTCTTGAACCTTTGCCCAACAAAGAATTCTTGGCCTCTGTCAGCTGCTCTGGCTCTGTTCTGTGTTCTGACTCTTACCCACGTCTGAAGGCAGAACCACACACTGACAGCACAAAAGCCATCTAGAATAGCATCAATCCTAGAGAAGTCTGCTGGGAGCCCAGAGTGCTACTCTCACAGGCTCAAACACCAAATATGGGTATTTTTCCCTTTCTGTAAAATCAAAGCACAAATTTCTGACTGACAACCTGAAAACTTAAGAACTCTAAATAAATGTGTAATTTTAATGCTAAGCTGCCAAAAGAGGCCAGATTTTTCTGCTTTCCTTTGGTCTGAAATGGAGTATCCCTACTCCACCTACATGGCAACACCCTAGACCTCACCAACACCCAGAACTACTCCATTTCTAGAATCTGAAAATCCTATATTCCATGCTCTCATCATAACATGTTACTCCACCAGCTCCTCCATTTCCATGAATTAATCCATCACACTTAACTCTTTAGTCCCACTTAATCTACCTATGTGGGGTTTTTTTTGGTTTTTTTGGTTTTTTTTTAAAGATTTTATTTATTTATCTGAGAGAGGGAATGGGAGACAGAGAGCATGAGAGGGGAAGGGTCAGAGGGAGAAGCAGACTCCCCGCCGAGCAGGGAGCCCGATGTGGGACTCGATCCCGGGACTCCAGGATCATGACCTGAGCCGAAGGCAGTCGCTCAACCAACTGAGCCACCCAGGCGCCCCTCTACCTATGTGTTTAACGAGGGTTTCTCAACCTTGGCTTTACTGACATTTTGGACTGTTCAATTCTTTGTTGTGAGGGGCTGTCCTCTACATGGTTAACATGTTTATCAGCATCCCTGGTCTCTACCCACTAGATGGTTGTAGCACCGCACCCTTTCCTTCTCCTCAGCAGTTGCAAAAGCCCAAAATATCTCCACACTGCCAAATATCCCCTAAAGAGTAAAACCACCCTGGTTGAGAACCAGTGCTTTAATCCCACCCTTTTTCTCCAAATGAGCCACCTTCTCCTTGCTCCATACCCTTCCATTACTTCAGTTCCGACAGCACCGTCAGCATTCACCATTTACAAACCCCTTCAAGACTTCTGCTACAGCAGCTCTAAAAACCCAACAACTTCTCTACTCTCACAAGGGCAGCAGAGCACTAGCAAAGACTACACTCTCTAGGGGACTGGTGGCTCATGATCTGGAACTTTATGGGCCCTACTCTGAAACCTTTTACACCTGTGCTTTCCACTTCCATTACCCAAGGCAGCTTGTCCTAACCTCTCCCGCTGGGCCCTTACCCCACTTCCAGCCATAAGGCTACGTGTTTATCAGAGAAAAATAAAAATTTTCAGGCACAAATTCTCCCAACTATTCCATAACAGTTATAAATTCATTTATACCTGTATTCTCCCATACCTTGTTTCCTCAATGTCTGAGAAAAAAGTATCCTAATTCCTAATCTTTCTACTTTTACTATGGATCCCATTATCTCCTCACACAGGCCCTTCCTTACCATCCTCCAAAATAGGTCCTATTTGTGATTCTCTATTACAGCACCCTATTTATTTACTGCACTACTCACATGCTATAATTATTGTGTTTATTTATTTGTTAATTGCCTGTCTCACCCAAGAGAATGTGAAGGGCATGGATCCTATCCAACAAGCTCAGTGTTGTACAACCAGCATTAGGTACTCATTAATATTTGCTGGATGAATCAGCTCATGAATTTGATTTTCTGCCTCAAGAAACTTACTCCACCATTTATACCCCTTTGTCTTTTCTATTATCAATTTCTCCCCAAACACTGGCTCTCCCTTCAACACATAAACATAGGTAGCAGCTATCTTTAAAATACAATGGATAAAACTTAAAAAATAAAAATAAAGTAAAATAAAATAAAATAAAAAATAAACTACAAAAAGCCCTCCCTTAATTCTATGCCCCTTTCTACCATCTTCCATCCTGCCATCCTACTAGAGCCAAGTTTATTTTTTTTAAGTTTGTTTGTTTGTTTGTTTAAGTAAGTAAGTAATCTCTACATCCAACGTGGGGCTTAAACTGACGACCCTGAGATCAAGAGTCGCATGCTCCTCCCACTGTGCCAGCCAGGAGCCCCTAGCCAAGTTTCTTTGGAGTATAGTCAATAATCACTACTGACCTGCCTCACCTCAACTGACCCTAATCTGGCTTCTACCCCCAACACTCTTACTAATATTGCTCTCTTCAAACTCACTAACAGCTGCCTTGTTGCTAGGTCCAATGGGTAGATTTCAGTCCTATTCTAGCAGACCTCTTACCAGCATTTGATACTGTTGACTATGAGAGCTCCCTCCTGCCTTTTCTGGAATATATTCTTCCTCTTCCTCCAACTGGCTCCTCCTCAGCTCCTTTCTTCTGTCTACCTCTTAAATGTTGGACCTTACCCATGGCTTCCATGCTTCATCTCTTTCAATCTTCTTACTCTCCCTAAATATCCACATGCCCCCTAGACAGTGATGGCTTCAACTACCTATCTCCAGCTCTGATCTCTCCTGAATTCCAGACCTTCACAACTATCTACAGCCTGGAATTTTCCGAATGGATGTCCCATCAACCCTTCAAACTAACATAAACAAAACCGGTATGTACCTAATTATGGTACCTAATTCAACCTCCTATCTCAAACACTCCAACATTCCATCCTCACTCCCTTGAGGACCTCATCATTGCTTGCCTAGTTAACTGACATGGTCTTATGCCACTGAATATCTAAATCACTTCTGAGTCCTAAGTTTCCTTTAATTATTTGGCTTCCCACAGAGTTTTCCTATAGGGAGAGAAGGTGCTGGTCACACCAACATAACCATTCTGAGATCATTCTATTTCATTTTGTAAAATAATAAACTTGGTTTACACATCAGTCACAGGGGTTTAACTAATTGACATCTTCCTCTGAAAGACAAAACCATTCTTGGTGCAAAATCTGGTTTCTGACATGGATTTAGATTGCTTGTCTCTATATTCATTCAATTATTCTACAAGAGAAATACCACCTTGTAAGGCCTTTTCCTTAGGCAGTCGGATCAGCTTCTCTTAGTGATACTACAACTTCATTGTGCCTTTCTTTACCAATTCTACAACTACCATGAATATTTTTTCATATGATCCCACGGTCTTGGTCATCCTCCTCCAGAAATACTCTAGTATGTCAAGTATGGTGCCCAGAATTGACTTCATGCTTGGCCCAACCAGAGATCAGTGACATCACCACTTTCCTTATTCTGAATACTATACTTCTCTTTGTGTCCTCTGGTATTCATACTGAGCTACCCAAATCCTCCTAAAAGTCCTTTTTACATGTATTAGTGCTATTCAATTATATATCCTCCATCCTCTTATTAAAATGTATGTTTTGGATACAACTTCACATTCATCCCAATTAATGTTGTCAGTTGTTGTTCTATGTTTTCAAATTCTGACAACTAGTATGCCACTCCCCCGGCTTCATTATCCCACCTCCCCTTCCAGACAGTAATTGTTTAAGGTACCTGATTATAAATTGTTTGGTGTAATTTCAGTCCTCTTTCATGGAGCTGCAACTAGATAATAAAAACATAGTTTAAGTATTTGGGGAAAAAAAAGGTCAATATTCCCAACGTCTCCCCACAATCTCATATATTTTCAGATCATTATATCGGATCAACATAGTTCCCATTAGCCAAAATCAGTGTTATATAAATAAGAAATCTGGTTGAAAACATTTTAGTAGAAACACTCAGAGATTTAATAAATCTAATCCATCTAGTGTCCCAAGGGGATATTAGAAAAATATTCAATAATGACAAGAAGGCTGAAGAAGAAATGGTTAACACCATCCCCCTCCAGGGACCTGGAGGAGGGATGTGACTTGGTATTGTAACAGGTGTAAGTTGTACCCTCCATGTTTCAGAAATATGGGTGATAGCAACCCAAATATGGGTGAAAGCAGAAAGGCCCAAAGAAAAGCACACCTGCTATAGAAGGAATGTGTGCCTTTGAGTCCTGTGATGCCACCATCACATTCCTCAAAGTGTGCATACGGTATATCCTAGGGTGGTTCAGAAAGCATCCAACAGTAGCCATGAACTTAAAAAACAAATGAAACAAACAAAACTGTCACCATTTAGTTTCCATGATCATGTTTACCATGGCTTTTATAGCTGCTGTTCTGACACGTGGGTCTTGGTCACTGAAGTAATCCCCTATAATCTTCTGGACATCTCTAACAGCTAGGCCTTCTCCATCTTTTGTGACACTTTTCTCCAAAGACCCAAGATTGCCAAGTAATTGCAGGCACTTATTTCTTACACCATGGGAGGTATCTGTGAGGTGCTATAAAAAGAAAAGAGAGAACAAAAGGACATGATTAAGATAGCTTAAACTAAACAAAAAACCAGAAGCAAAATAAGTATCAACTTTAGGAATGACTTCAAACACTACATTCTCACTACAGTTTCTCTAGGATCATGTTACTTGAGTATGTTCTTCCAAAAGAACCACAAGTCCTTTAAAAATAAGATCACCAATTGTTCATCACTGCATTCCCAACAGCTAGCACTTTGCCTTGTTAAGAGAAAGTACTTTAAAAATGGCCTCTAAATTGCATTTTATATGCTATCAAATCTAAAATCGAAATAAAAATTTATAAACGTTTAAAACTTTTAATATTCAGGGGTGCCTGGGTGGCTCAATCGTTAAGCATCTGCCTTAGGCTCAGGTGTGATCCCAGGGTCCTGGGATCGAGCCCCGCATCAGGCTCCCTGCTCGGCGGGAGGCCTGCTTCTCCCTCTCCCACTCCCCCTGCTTGTGTTCCCTCTCTCACTATCTCTCTCTCTGTCAAATAAATAAGTAAAATCTTAAAAAAAAAAAAACTTTGACAGAGAAAGACACAGAGAGAGAGGGAACACAAATGGGGAGTGGGAGAGGGAGAAGCAGACTCCCCGCCGAGCAGGGAGCCCGACGCGGGACTCGATCCAGGGACTCCAGGATCATGACCTGAGCCGAAGGCAGTCGCTTAACCAACTGAGCCACCCAGGCGCCCAAAAAAAAAAACAAAAAAACTTTTAATATTCATACAGAAAAATGCAAAAAGCTTAAGTATACAGCTCAATGACTTTTCACAAAATGAATACACACATACAACAAGCACCCAGATAAAGAAACAGAACATGACCAACACCCCAGAAACCCCTCGACTCCCCGCAACTACTCCACTACCATCAAAAATAGTCACTATCTTGACTTGTAACACACAGATTTATTTTGCCTATTTCTCTACTTGGTAAAATCAAATAGTGTTTGGCCTCTCTTGTTTAATATTATGTATTTAAGATTCATCCACAGTATGGCATATCTCAATGGTTTATTCATTTTCATTACCATGTAGTATTCCCTTTGTGAATACACCACAATCCACTGTTGGTAGATATTTGGTTTTTTTCCTCCAGTTTTTGGCTATTTTTTTTTTTTAAGATTTATTTATTTATTTCAGAGACAGAGAGGGAGGAGAGAGAGCACACAAGCATGAGCAGGGGTAGGGTAAAGGGCAGAGGGAGAAGCAGACTCCTCACTAAGCAGGGAGCCTGACATGAGGCTCAATCCCAGGACTCTGAGATCATAATCCGAGCCGAAGGCAGACGCTTAACCGACTGAGCCACCCAGGTGCCCCAAGTTTTTGGCTATTCTTAATAAAGCTACCATGACTGTGGTAGCTTGAATGTGGCTTCTGTTGGATATAAACTTAGGACTGGAATTGCTGGGTCACAGGACATGTATATGTTCAGCTTAAAAAGACAATACCAAGTAGCAAACAGTTTTCCAAAGCAGTTGTACTAACTTATTTATACTTCCACCAGTGACGCACAGTGTTCCAGTTGTGCCACATCCTTGTCAACACTTAAGTACTGTCGATCTATTTCATGTTAGCTCTTCTCACCAGTATTTTTAACAAATTATCAGTTATTTATTGCTATACCTAGTCCAATGTTACTGAAATAAGCTATTTGCGTAATGTAGTAACGGGAACTAAAAATACTTTAAAGAAATGAGGTTGTACAGTACATGATAATATGGCATGGAACTCTGACTTAAATTTTTTAGACCCACTATAAGAAATATCCATTATACTGCAACATAGTATTCACATACAAATACATATACAGAGAGTTTAACAAAACATTATTTATCCTTACATCTTGTGATATACTCTGATATTTTAATTCTATTTTGATTTTCAAAAAAATACTAATCATGATGGAGTGCCTAGCTGGCTCAGTAGAGCAGATGACTCTTGATCTCAGGATTGTTAACTTCAAGCCCCACACTGTGCGTAGACATTATTTAAAAATAAAATTAAAACAAAAAAATACTCATCATGGCCTATAAAACGGATTGCATTACCCACCAATGGATCACAACGCTCAGTTTCAAAGACACTAGTATAGAGAAAAGTGAATGGGACATGAAGTTTTAAAATCTGGGTTCACAGATCTCTTTACAGAAATGGCTAGTTTCAGGACTGGAGCAAGGAATATGCAAGAGCCTGGGACACCTTGCACCAGAAAGCAAGAAAGACATCAAGGACTAATGGAGTCCAGATCAAAAGAACAAAGAAACCAGTAAATAGCGCATTTCCCACTGTCAACACTGACATTACACCAAAAGAAAGCAATCAAACAAATCCAGAATGTAGAATATTCTATAAGACCAATGACCCAGTTTCTTCAATAAATTTATGGCATTTAAAGAAAAAATAAAAACAAAAGGGGGAACTGTTACTGATTAAAAAAAAATTAACAGACTATCCAAATGCAATATATAGGTCTTTTCGGATGCTAATCCAAAAGAAACCAACTATAAAAAGATGATTAATGCAATTAAGGAAATTTTAATATGAACTGGTATGAACTGATACAGAGTAACGGTTAATAATTGCATCATGGCTATATTTTTAAAAATCATCAGTTATAGATATATACTGAAGTATTAATGATTTAAATAACATGATGTCAACGATTTCCTTTAAGTACTAGAGCAAAATAAAAATAAAAATACTGGAGCAGACAACAACAAAAAGTGAGAGGAGAAAAATCTATGAAAAAGACTGCACAGTATAAAAAAATTGTCAAATGTACACTTAAAACTGGAAATAACAGTAAACCTGCAATTTCCATAATATAAAGTGTGTATGTGTGTGTGTGTGTGTGTTCAAATTTCAGCTCTGACTCATGATATGTGTAAATCAGTCAAGAATCAAGTCACCTCTCAGAGCCTCACTTCCTCATCTATAAAGGACAGTATTAGCTGCCTCAACTAACTTACAGGGTTATCATGAGGCTCCAATAGGGATATAAATGTAAAAAAAAAACCAACTTGATATACTACAAGCTTAATAAGATTATTAGCTATTGTTACCATAATCTAAAATAGTAAGAAAGGTAGATGGTCACAGATAAAATATCCTATGGTTTCATTTCAAGGTAACTACATATATAAATGTCAATACAAAAAAGTATCTTTAGATAATCCCTTCAAGTTTAAATTTTCCAGGATTTTTTATCTATAAATGAAATCACTGATTTGAAATCACAACAGTCTCTGGAAGTACACTCAATAATCACCCATTTCTCTCCACCTGCCTTTATTTGCCAATCCCCTATTTTACAGGTTTTACAGGACCATAAGGATTAAGTGATATGTCTAAAAACACACAGATAATTTAGTGGAAGAGCTGCTACTGAACACTCCATTTTTTTTTAAGATTTTATTTATTTACTTGACAGAGAGAGACCAGTGAGAAAGGGAACACAAGCAGGGGGAGTGGGAGAGGGAGAAGCAGGCTTCCCGCTGAGCAGGGAGCCCGATGCAGGGCTCGATCCCAGGACCCTGGGACCATGACCTGAGCCAAAGGCAGATGCTTAATGACTGAGCCACCCAGACGCCCTTGAACACTCTTGACACCCACTCAGTCCAGGGCTTGTTTCCCCACTCAGCTGCATATGATTTTGAAAGTTTTGCTCACTATGTACAGAGTTGGGCATTTGCACCTTAAATACTTAAAAAGCTCCACAATACCTGTTTTCCTCAAATATATTTATACTGTTACTCCCAAATATCACTAGTCCCCAGCATGAAGAATCACTCCAGTTTCTAATTACTACATGATAAAGATACTGACACTAAATTAACAACCAATTCTTGTGATTAGCTAACCAGGCTACCAATACTTTGTATAAGTAATACACACACACACACACACACACACTGAACAAACAGGAAGATGTATCAGATAAGTAAATATATTATAGCTGATTCTGGAGCTAGAATAGAGAAAGTACAAGATGAACCTGGATTATTTTGTTGTGCCAGAAAAGAAGGAAGTATTCGAAGAAAACAGAAGTCAAAAGAACACAGAAGCCACTTAAAGGGGCTCCTATTTGGCCAAATCAGGAAATTTGTTTTTGTTCTTGTTGTTTTTCAAATCAGGAAAATTTGAACATCAAGGTGAATATAGTAACAGAATTGAATTGAATAAACAAGGAATCTGTGAGTTTGTAACTGATATAAACAAGCTGAAAGTTTGATGACAGAATATTTACATAGCCTCAAAGTACCACCCCACAAAATATTTAGTCATTTCAAAAGGAATGAGTAACTTTACAGTGAAAAAATGTGATAGACACTATCTTAACCAAGTGATCAAAGTTAACATCATTAGTAACAGGACAAATCAAAATCACCTAACAGGATGCAATAAGAGCATCACATCTGTGATATTCTTGCCAAAGGCGGTAACTTAAACCTAATTATGAGAAAATATCAGACAAATCCAAATTTAGGAAGGTTCTACAAAATGCCTATCCTATAATTTTCAAAAATGTCAACGTCATAAAATCAAGTAATGACTGAGGAATTATTCCAGATTGAAGAAGACTCATGAGATGTGACTAAAATGCAACATGTGGTTCTGAACTGGATCCTTTACCAATAAAAGACATGATTGGTACAAATAGTGAAATCTGAGTGAGGTCTGAGGATCAAATGGTAGCATATGCTGATGTTAATGTCCTGTTGATGATCATACTGAAGCTATGTAGGAAAATATCTTTTTATAGATAATATACAATGAAGTACTCAGGAGTAATGGGGCACTATGTTAGCTACTTATTCTAAAATAGTTCACAAAAAACAAAGTTCTCTATAACTGGACTTGCAATTTTTCTGCAAGTTTGAGACTTAAAAAAAAATTAACAGTCTAAATACACACAAGAAAAAATAAAATAGCCATACTGTTTCATAAACATTAGAAAAATATGGGCGGCTGGCTGGCTCAGTCAGTAGAGCATGTGACTCTCTTGGGGTCATAAGTTCAAGCCCAATGTTAGGTGTAGAGATTATTTAAAAATAAAATCTTGGGGTGCCTGGGTGGCTCAGTTGGTTGAGCATCCAACTCTTGGTTTTGGATCAGGTCATGATCTCATGGATGGTGGGATCAAGCCCCGAATCGGACTCCACGCTCAGCAGGGAGTCTGCTTGAAGATTCTCTCCCTCTGCCCCTCCTGCTGTGTGCATGCATGCTCTCTTGCTCAAATAAATCTTTTTAATTTTTTTAAAAGATTTTTTTTATTTATTTGACAGAGAGAGACACAGCAAGAGAGGGAACACAAGCAGGGGGAGTGGGAGAGGGAGAAGCAGGTTTCCCGTGGAGCAGGGAGCCCAATGTGGGGCTCGATCCCAGCACCCTGGGATCAGGACCTGAGGCGAAGGCAGACACTTAACGACTGAGCCACCCAGGCACCCCTCAAATAAATAATTTTTAAATAAATAAATAAAATCTTAAAAAAAAGAAAAATATTACATTATCCATAAGAACAAGTGTATTTTTAAGAACATAAAAAGAAAGAGGCAGCAATAATAGAACCACACCCAAACAGGTTCAGAGAATGCCTCAAGGAAGTGTAGGAAGCTTTGCAGACAAAGTGGGTTCCATAAATTGTTTCATCTCTTGTCTGAGAGGCAAAGTAGCATAGCTGAATGAACAGGGACTTAAGTCAGACAGACCTAGGTTTGATTGCTGGCCCTGCTACGTAGTATCTATGTGATCTTCACTAAACCCCACAAGTTTTTTGGGTTTTTTTTTTTAAGATTTTATTTATTTATTTGACAGAGAGAGAGCAGGAGAGCACAAGCAGTGGGAGCAGCAGAGGGAGAGGGAGAACCAGGCCCCCTGCCTAGCAGGGAGCCCGATGCGGGGCTCAATCCCAGCACGATCATGACCAAAGGCAGTCACTTAACCAACTGAGCCACGCAGGCGCCCCATAAACCCCACAAGTTTTTATAGAAACCCTTACTTTGTAAAAATAGGAATAATATCTCCTACCATGAAGTTTTGTGGTGAATATACTAAATGAACTCATTTAAGAATTACTGTATGGGAGCGCCTGGGTGGCTCAGTTGGTTAAGCATCCAACTCTTGATTTCAGCTCAGGTCATGATCTCAGGGTTGTGGGATCCAGCCCTGTGCTGGGCATGGAGTCTGCTTGGGATTCTCTCTCTCCCTCTCCCTCTGCCCCTCCCCCTGTGCCCTTGCACTCACTCACTTTCTCGCTCTCTCCCCCCACACCCCCCCAAAAAGAATTACTGTATGTGAAATTAGCTAATAGTGTCTGGGACATAATAGACATTCAGTAAGTACAAGTGCCTAGCATAGTGCCTAGCACTTAGCATGTACTTAAAAAAAAAAAAACCTACTTAAAAAGAGGAGGGGGTGCCTAGGTGGCTCAGTCATTAAGCGCCTGCCTTCGGCTCAGGTCATGGTCCCAGGGTCCTGGGATTGAGCCCCGCATCAGGCTCCCTGCTCGGCAGGAAGCCTGCTTCTCCCTCTCCCACTCCCCCTGCTTGTGTTCCCTCTCTCGCTGTGTCTCTCTCAAATAAATAAATAAAATCTTTAAAAAAAAAAAAAAAAAAGAGAGAAGGAGAACAGGCAAGGAAAAGAAGACCAAGTGATGGCCAAAAAAAAAACAGAAAATGGAGAAGGGTCAGAGGTAAGAGTGGGCACCTGGATGAAATAGGTCTGCTGACCTAGAACACACAAGCATGAACTTGCTAGTGACGGATATCTGACAACAGGGCAGTCGGTCATGAAAGGTAGAGAGCACCTGTTACTGGCTCACACCAGAATGCTCCCAGAGAAGATTCCTAAATTAAGCAGGAACCTAGACTAGGTGAGAAGCTATGTCCCATGTGGATATAGGATGGGCAGGTAGGCTTACTCAGAGAAGAGAACAAAGGAAACCTGGGGAGAAAGCCACTATGCTGAGGGTGTGGTGCTCAGAAACAGAACCTCTCATTATAAAAATGGTTCCCTCAAACATTTTAGATCAGAGTTAATTCTTGCCTCCAAGTTATTTAGGCTGCAAAAATGTGAAACATACACTCATGTCCTCAAAATGTCTTATATATAAAGCTCAAAATTAACAATCAAATTAAGACAGTGAAACTGAGAAATTATGAGAAACTTTAGATATGAAGCTGACAATGACTCTGTCAGTTAATAAAGCAGGATTTTTTTAACAAACTATTTTAGTATGAAAACATCATTTCTCATAACTAAACTGTTGACTGACCCACCAGCCCCTGAAGGTTGCTTCCACTGTAACAAATACTTTATTTGATTTTCAAACAACAAACTGAAACCTTCCTGCTTCTATTAAGGTAACCAGGCAACACTGCTACATAACGAGCCTATTATACTGCACACTGAGCGTTAGGCCAAAGGACAGTGGAAGTCCAAATCACAGCCTCAGGGCAGCAGTTACACTTCTGCGATGTCCACCCCATATAGGTCGCTTCTTGCATCACGCCATCATCACCAATGGCTGCCTAGTGTGTCTGCTCTGCAGATGATGCTATTTTGGTGTTACACCCAGGCCACTAAAGGGACGTCATTTTCATATTAATGGAGTGAGTAAGCAAACCACATCCCCAATAATAAGAGCAGTCCGTGTCAAAAATAAGCTAAACCAACCAGTTTAAAGCTATTGCTATAGGGGAAAAAAAATCAATGTCTAAGTATATCAAGAAAATCTGAGAATGAAGTTCCTTAAGTAAGACAAAAATAACTTAATGACTCATTCAATTTCAATATGGATTGTTTTCAAGCAGATAAAAATTCAGTGTACTTTGTATGCAAATGATTTTAACAGATACACTCTCCTAACAAACCATACATAATAGCTGAGTAGAATTTTCTAAATGTTAAAATGCTGTATGTCTTTTAAGAGTTTACTATACTTATGCCACAGAATTAAAGGAACAGAAAAGAAACAGAGAGACTGGATGAAAAGGGGAGATGGAGACAGACAAGAATTAAAAATAGGCTCTAAGAAAGCCTTACACAAAAAAATGACAAGAATATCTGTTCTACTGGAAAAATCTTCATAGAAAGGAAGGAAAGCAGAAGATCTCCAACTTCAGTTGTACAAATGCTATATATGAAAAGAATATTAATTTCCTAGCCAAATCTGTGAACCAAATCTTTTCAAATGAGGATTAGTTGTACAATGTACCTCAAAGGATTACTGACAGGATAAAATGAGATTAACTTTGAAGAGTTAAGAGTACTTGAAGGCATGACTTTCTTCCTACTGTGAAACAAAAAATATGGCAGATTCGTACCCTGTATTTGAAAGACATGTAAAGGAACAATCTGAACTTCAAACAATAATAATGATAGAAATGGATTATAAGATATTAAACAAAATGAGAGACAGGAAAGAAGGGAGGGAGGGAAAGATTTATTTACAGTAGTATGTCAACTAATAAGGAATAAGAGTTAGAAAATCATGATTTTACAATGACCAGAGTATCAACTGACTCAGCAAAATTTATTAGTAGTCTCTAAAATAGTAAAAATTTGATGGGGAAGAGAATATTTACATTAACTCAAAATATCTCCCACAAATCACTTATTAATCATAGGAAGAATTGTAACTCTACAACAAAAGTCCTGGTAGTCATCACCTTAACCAATTATCAAAGTTAACAACATCAATAATGAGTCAAACCTCACCTGTGCCTTATAATATGATAAACTGAGAACAAATATTATTTATGTGGTATTCCTGCCAAAATATATAACCTGAATCTAAAGAGAGGAAATACAGATTATACAGACTGAACAGATAAACACAGATTAAAAGACATTCTGTAATAAATGGTCTATATTCTTAAAAAATGTCAAGGTCATGAAAGACAAAGACAGGCTGAGGGACCTTTCCAAATTATGAAGAGGGATGAAAACTAAATGCATTCTGTGACCCTGAACCAGAAAAGAAAAATTTATATGAAGGATAATATTGGGACAATCAGTAGAATGTGAATAAAGGTTGAGATTAGTATTAGTATTGTACCAAGTTAAATTTCCTGATTATCAGAATTGCATTGCGTTTATAAAAATTACATCCTTTTTTAAAGATGTATTTATTTATTTCAGAGAGAGAATGCGTGTGCATGCGGGGGTGGGGGGAGCAGCGGGAACAGGTGCAGAGGAAGAGAATCTTAAGCAGGTTCACACCCAGCGTGGACCCCCACACAGGGCCAGATCACATTCTGAGCTAAAATCAAGAGTTGGATGCTTAACTGAATGAGCCACCCAGGTGCCCCCAAATTATATCCTTCTTAAGAAATACACTTAAGTATTTAAGTATTACTTTAGTGGAAAAAGGGCATTATGACTGCAATTTATTGTTACAAGGTTCAGGAAAAAATAATACATATATACACAGTGATAATGATAAAGCAAATGTGGGAAAATGTTAACTATTAGTGAACCAGGAAGAAGGATATATGGAAATTCTTTACATCATCATTATTATTATTATTTTAAGTAGGCTCCATGCCCAGCATGGAGCCCAACACAGGGCTTGAACTCACAACCCTGAGATCAAGACCTCAGCTGAAATCAAGAGTCTATCACCCAAACCACTAAGCCACCCAGGCAGCTGTACATTACTTTACAATTTGGGGGGTAAGTTTGAAATTGCTGAGGTGTCTGGATTTTGTCCCAACCCAATACTTTCCCAGAATTCTCTTTCTCAGTGAAAGGCACCTAGCATCTTGCTAAGGACTGGGGGTGAGGGGAGAATGGGAAGTTACTCTTTAACTCATAAAGTTTCAGTTTTGCAAAGTGAAGAGATGGGTGAAGAATGATGGTGATGGTGGCATAATATACTTAATGCCACTGAACTGTACACTTTAAAATGATTACAATGGTAAATTTTATGTTATGTGTGTTTTTTAAATTTTAAAAAATTTATTCACTTTAAAAAAATTCATGTATTTTACCATAATTTAAAAAAAAATTTTTAAAGTTAAATATAGGTTTAATGGCCCTGCCATTTCATTCCCAGAATAAATAGACCCAAAACTGAACTGAAAACATTCTTCCAACCAAAACTTGTAAACAAATACTCAGAGCAGCATTATTCACAACAGCCAAAGAAACAACAGAAATGTTGAAAGATTCACCACAATTCAAATTCAAAGGGTGAATTCTTTATAATAACAGCTTTATTGAAATATAACTCACATACCACGCAATTCATCCAGTTAATGTACACAATTCAATGGTCTTTGGTATATTTATGTATGGGTACAATCATCATCACAGTTAATTTACAACATTTTCATCATTTCAAAGAGATGCCCTTTTGCTACCAACCACATATCCCTCTATTTATCCCAGCCCTAAGTACCTACCTACTAATCAACTTTCTGTCTCTGTTAGATTTACCCATTACGGAAATTTCATATAGACGGAATCATGTATGTAAGTTTTTTGTAACTAGCTTCTTTCACTCGACATGTTTTCAAGATTCATCCAGCTGTAGTGTATATTAATATTTCATTCCTCTTTATGGTCAAAGAATATTCCACTGTATTTTGTTGATCCATTCATCAGTTGCTGAGATGGTCATCTCGGTTGTTTCCACCTTTTGAGTATTATGAATATTGCTGCTATAAACATTTATGTACAAATTTTGTGTGAATATGCTTCAGTTCTCTTGATAGATACCTACAAGTGGAATTGCTGGATCATATAGTAAGCCTGTATCTTTAATTTTTTGAGGAACTGCTGAACTATTTTGCAAAGCAGCTGAGGCATTTTACATTGCCACCGGAAATGGAGGAGCACTCCAATTACTCCAAATCCTCACCAAAACTTGGTATGGTCAAGCCTTTTTTAGTATAACCATCCAAAAGGTGTGAAACAGCATCTCACTGTGGTTTTGATTTGTATTTCCCTAATGACTGAAGATGCTGAGCATCGTTTTGTGTTTATTGGCTACTTGTATATCTTCTTTGGAGAAATGCCTATTAAGATCTTTTGCCCATTTTTAAATTGTTATCTGTATTTTTATTGTTAGGTTGTAAGAGATCTTTATATAGTCTAGACATTAAACATATAATTTGCCAGTATTTTTTTCCCATTCTGTGGACTGTCTTCACTTTCTTTTTTTTTTTTTTTTTTTTTTTTAAAGATTTTATTTATTTATTTGAGAGAGAGAATGAGCTAGAGAGCATGAGAGGGGGGAGGGTCAGAGAGAGGCAGACTCCCTGCTGAGCAGGGAGCCCGACGTGGGACTCGATCCCGGGACTCCAGGATCATGACCTGAGCCGAAGGCAGTCGCTTAACCAACTGAGCCACCCAGGCGCCCTGTCTTCACTTTCTTGATAGTGTCTTTCCAGTCATAATTCTTCAATTTTGATGAAATCCAATTTATCTATTTTTTCTTTTGTTCCTTGTGCTTTTGTAGTATCTAATAATCCACTGGCAAATCCATGGTCATGAAAATCTACAGCTATGTTTTCTTCTAAGAAGTTTATAGTTTTAGCTGACATATTTAGGTCTTTGATACATTTTGAGTTAATTTTTACATATGGTGTTAGTTAAGTTTCCAAATTCATTCTTTTGCAGGTGGATATCAAGTTGTCCCAGCACCACATGTTGAATAGACTGTTCTTTCTCCATTGAATGGTATTGGTATCCTTTCAAAAAATCAGTTGACCAAAGATACATGGGATTAATTTTGGGTTCTCAATTCTATTTCACTGATCTTTACAAGTACCTATTGATGCTTAATTAAGTTTCGAAATCTGCTAGTGTACCTGTTACTGTGTTCTTCTTTTCCAAGACTGTTTTGGCTATCCTGGTTCCCTGTGAAAATCCATATAGTTTTCAAGTACAAGTTTTTTACTTCTTTTATTAAATGTATTAGCATTTTATTAGTTTTGATGCTATAATAAATGGATTTTCTTAATTTCATTTTCATATTGCTCACTGCAAATATAAAGAAATACAATTGATTTTTTAATACATTCATATTGTATCCTGCAACATTCCCGAACTTGTTTATTACTTCTAATAGTTTTTAAATGGATTCCTTAGAATTTTTTATATATAAGGTCATGTCATGTGAACAGACAGGGATAGTTTTACTTCTTCCTTCCCAGGACTGATGCCTTTTATTTCCTTTTCTTGCCTAAGTACCTTGGCTAGACCCTCCAGCACAATGCAGAATAGACATAAGACACAAGAACATAGCTGTTTTGTTCCTGATCTTAGGTGGGGAAGGTATCCAATCTTTCACTATTAGTTTGTTAGCTGTCAGTTTTTCAGACAGCCTTTATCAGGCTGAAGAGGTTCTATTCTACTCCCAGGCTTTTTTTTAAGTGTTTTTATAATGAAATTATATTGGATCTTGTCAAATGCTTTTTCTAAATCTACTCTAAGATGATCATGGAGTTTTGTCTTTTATTCTTTTTTTTTTTTATAAAGATTTTATTTATTTATTTGAGAGAGAGAATGAGAGAGAGAGCATGAGAGGGGTGAGGGTCAGAGGGAGAAGCAGACTCCCTGCCGAGCAGGGAGCCCGATGCGGGACTCGATCCTGGGACTCCAGGATCATGACCTGAGCCAAAGGCAGTTGCTTAACCAACTGAGCCACCCAGGCGCCCTCGTTCATTCTTTTTTTAATTTAGTTTCAGATGTTGAACCAATTTGCATTCCTGGAATGAATCCCATTTGGTTGTGGTGTATAATCCTATTTACAAATAGCAGAATTTGGCTTGCTAGTATTTTGTTAAGGATTTTTACATTCATATTCATAAAAAAACACTGGTCTAGAGTTTGCTTTTCATGTGAGGTCTTTGGTTTTGGTTTTAGGCTAATATTAACCTCATAGAATGAGCTGGAAGTGTTCACTCCTATTTTGGGGGAAAGTGAAAAACTGGTGTTCCTATCTAAATGTTTGATATAAAGCCATCTGAGGGTGAGCTTTTCTTTGTCAGTAGGTTTGTTTTTTTCATTACTAATTTAATTTCTTTAATTGTTATAGGTCTATTCAGATTGTCTATTTCTTCTTGAGTCAG
This sequence comes from Mirounga leonina, assembly GCF_011800145.1. NCBI lineage: Eukaryota > Metazoa > Chordata > Mammalia > Carnivora > Phocidae > Mirounga > Mirounga leonina. The sequence goes on from NW_023270852.1 coordinate 17,779,075, forward strand.
TTTTGGTAGTCTCTTTATACAAATTTGTCCATTTCATCTAAGTTATCTATTTTATTAGCATATGATTATTCACAATTTTCTTTTATAATCTTTATTTCTATCACATTGGTATTAATGTGCTCTATTTCTTTTCTGATTCTGGTAATTTTCTCTTTCTTTCCTGAGCAATATAACTAAAGGTTTGTCAATTTTGTAGATCTTTTCAAAGAACAAGCTTTTGGTTTCACTGACTTTTTCCTACTGTTTTTCTATTCTCTATTTCATTAATTTCCACTCTAATCTTTCTTTTTTAAGATTTTATTTATTTATTTGACAGAGAGAGAGAGCACAAGTAGGGGAAGCTGCAGGCAGAGGGAGAGGGAGAAGCAGGCTTCCCGCCGAGCAGGGAGCCCGATGTGGGGCTCAATCCCAGGACCCTGGGGTCATGACCCGAGCCGAAGGCAGCTGCTTAACCGACAGAGCCACCCAGGAGCCCCTCCATTCTAATCTTTCTCATTTCCCTCCATCTGCATGCTTTGTATTTAGTGCACTCTTCTTTTCCCAGTGTTTTAAGGTGGAAGGTTAGGTTACTGATTGAAATCTTTTGACTTTTTTTACCATAGGCATTTCGAGCTATAAATTTCCCTCTAAGCATGCTGTAGCTAAATCCCCCAAGTTTTCATTCATCTCCAAGTATTTTCTAATTTCTCTTTTGATTTCTTTTTTGACCCATTGGTGACATAGGAGTATGTTGTTTAATTTCCATACTTAGGGGTGCCTGGGTGGCTCAGTTGTTAAGCGTCTGCCTTCAGCTCAGGTCATGATCCCAGTGTCCTGGGATAGAGCCCCGCATCGGGCTCCCTGCTCAGCAGGAAGCCTGCTTCTCCCTCTTCCACTCTCCCTGCTTGTGTTCCCATTCTCGCTGTCAAATAAATAAAATCTTAAAAAAAAAAACTCCATTTTTAGGGGTTTCCCAAATTTCTTTCTGTTACTGATTTCTAATTTCATTCCACTGTGATTAGAGAACATACTTTGTATTATTTCTACCGAAAAGGTGAATGCTATTGTATGTGAATCTTATCTCAAAACATATTGTATGACAAAATCACAGACAAAATGGCATTAGGCAATATAAATACTAACTGTAGCTATGCATCATGGTCTTTACTTACTTGAGTCTGCAAAAGCTTTTGACAGATCTACCATTTTCAAATGGTTCAAATTTTTACTCCGTTATAAGTCTCTACAAACAGTGAAGAAACATACAAAACCCCACATGTGAAACTAGCAAAGAATATGAAAAGTTTATTCTGAAGAGAGGAAATAGAAATGAAACACAAATATGAAGCTTCACTAGTAATCTTTTAAAAAGGAAATTTTAAAAATAATAATTAAAAAATAAAAGGAAATTTTTTTTTAAGATTTTATTTATTTGTCAGAAGCAGTCTCCCTGCATAGCAAGGAGCCCAATGCAGGACTCGATCCCAGTACCCCAGGATCATAACCTGAGCCAAAGGCAGCCGCTTAACTGACTGAGCCACTCAGGCATCCCAAAAAGGAAATTTAAAGAAAAAACATTTTCCTCCTACCAGATTAATGGGTTTGTCTTCTGTTTTAAAACATTAATACCCATGCCTCCTTTGTCATGTCATAGATTAAATGACCAGATAAGTGTGGGTTTATCTCTGGGCTTTCTATTCTATTCCATTGATCTAGGTATCTATTTTGTGCCAGTACCATACTGTTTTGATTATTACAGCTTTGTAGTATATCTTGAAATCTGAAATTGTGTCACCTCCAGCTTTGTTTTTTCTTTCTTAAGATTCCTTTGGCTATTCAGGCTCTTCTGTGGTTCCATACAAATTTCAGTATTATTTGCTCTGTGAAAATGCTATTGGTATTGTAACAGGGACTGCATCAAATCTGTAGATCGTTTTGGGTAATATGGACACACTGTGGAATATACTATGGGGAAATTATCTTCAATGCATGGTGTTGGGAAGACTGGACAGTTACGTCTAAGAGATTGAAACTGGACCACTTTCTAACACCATGCACAAAAAGAAACTCAAAATGGATTAAAGACCTAAATGAGACCTGAAATGACAAAAATCCCAAAACAGAACATAGGCAGTAATTTCTCTGACATGGTCCATAGCAACATCTTTCCAGATATGTCTCCTAAGGCAAGGGAAACAAAAGCAAAAATAAACTACTAGGACTACATCAAAAGGAAAAGCTTTTGCACAGCAAAAGAAACCATCAAACAAAATGGAAACCTATTAAATGGGAGAAGGTATTTGTAAATGATATATCTAATAAGGGGTTAATATCCAGAATATATAAAGAACTTGTACAACTCAACATCAAAAAACAATCCAATTAAAAAATGGACAGAGGTGGGGTGCCTAGCTGGCTTAGTTAAGCATCTGCCTTCGGCTCAGGTCATGATCCCAGGGTTCTGGGATCAAGCCCCATATCAGACTCCCAGGTTAGCAGGGAGTCTGCTTCTCCCTCTCCCTCTGCCCCTGCCCCCTGCTCGTGTGCTCTCTGTCTCTCAAATAAATAAAATCTTAAAAAAAACCATACTGGACAGAGGACATGAATAGACATTTTTCCAAAGAAGATATACAGATGCCCAAAAGATACATGAAAAGATGCTCAACATCACTAGTCATCAGGGAAATGCACATCAAAACCACAACGAGGTATCACCTTACACCTATTGGAATGGTTAAAATTAAAAAGACAAGAAATACCAAGTGTTGATAAGGATATGGATCATACATTGTTGGTGAGAATTTAAATTGGTACAATCACTGTAAAAACAGTATGGAGGATCCTCAAAAAATTAAAAACAGAAATACCATACAATACCCAAAGAAAATGAAAATATTAATTCAAAAAGACATATGCTTCACTATGTTTACTGTAGCATTGTTTCCAATAGCCAAGATATGGAAGCAACTTAAGTGTCCACCAACAGATGAGTGGATAACGAAGACAGTGTGTCTGAGTACCTGTATGCATGGGCATGCACACACACACACACACACAACACACACACACACACACGAATACTATGCAGCCATAAAAAGGATGAGACATGCCATTTACCACAATATGGATGGACCTAGAGGGTATTACGCTAAGTGAAATAAGTCAGACCGAGAAGGACAAATACTGTATGATTTCACTTACACATGGAATCTAAAAAAAAACAAAACAAAACCATAAACAAACAAGCAAAAAGCAGAATCAGACCTATAAATACAGAGAACAAACAGTTGGCTGCCAGAAGGCAAGGGTTGGAGGAACTGGGCAAAATGGATGAAGGGGAATGGGAAAAAACAAAACAAAACAAAACAAAACAGTAATATCCAATGCTAGAGAGATACAGTGAAATTAGGCACTCTCGTACACTGCTGGTGGTCATACAAACTGCAACACTCCGGGAACCAATTTGACAAGAAGTATCAAGAGGCTTAAAAAAAAACCCTAAATGCTTTCAACTAGTAATTCTACTATGTTTAGGAAATAAACCTAAATGCAGAAAATATTTTGGACAATATTTACTGCAGTATTATTCACAATTTAAAAAGTGGTTATAATATAAATGTCCAATAATAGGAGAATGCTTAGGTAAACTATAGTTTAATTATTGAGCAAAATATCATGTACCCATTGAAACTGTCTACAAAATATTTACAATATAAAATACTTCTGTTATAATGTCAGTGAAAAAGCAAAATCTTAAAAAAAAAAAAAAAAGGGTGGGGCACCTGGGTGGCTCAGTCGTTAAGCGTCTGCCTTCAGCTCAGGTCATGATCCCAGGGTCCTGGGATCGAGCCCCGCATCGGGCTCCCTGCTCAGCAGGAAGCCTGCTTCTTGCTCTCCCACTCCCCCTGCTTGTGTTCCCTCTCTCGCTGTCTCTCTCTCTCTCTGTGTCAAATAAATAAATAAAATCTTAAAAAAAAAAAACAAAAAAAACAGCAAACTGAAGAAACTGTTACCTCAAGCATTAACAATCCACTTCATAGGACACTTTTCTCACAAGCACAACCTCACAGACATGTTATTCTCTTACATGGCATATCCATATATATATATATATATTACTTACTCTCTCAAACATACAATCCCTAGTTTTTTCCACTTAGGCTTTTAATATCATACTTGTCAAAGTGTTTGGGTTTGTTTGTTGTTATTGTTTATTAAGATAAATGATACACTCTTTTTCCTGGGGCTCAGACATAGTTTTCTACTTCCATAAATATAATATTCTTCCACAGTTCAAACACATTTGTCTTCTTACATTCTCAAAATAAATTCGTCAGAAAGATTAAAAGTAAAACCAATTGTACAAGGTTTAGAAGCTGTTATGTACAAAAGGCAGCTAATTAAAAGCTGCAAATTAAATCAAAAGGCACAACTAATATACATGTATTTCTTTTAGTTAGAAAAAAAACTAAAAAAATCTTCCCAAACACTTGTTTCTTTGTAGTTGGTCTGTTTATTGAGGCAATAAAGCATAACAAAAAAGAACATGGGCTTTAGAATCAGAGAAACTAGAGTTTATACCCTGGTTCTGCAACTTCCTAGCTGTGAAAGATTGAGCAAGTTAAACTCCCTAAACCGCAACAGCCACCTTTGTAAAACAGGGATAAGAGTACTCACCTAAAGGACTACAAAGAACACATGAAAAGCTGGATACAAACTACCCTAATAAGCAGAGTGCATGTATTAAGCACAGTATACATGGCAGCTTTATAATAATTTTCATTTCTTTTGGGAGGATGAGGAAGTTCACTTACTCAAGTTACTCAGCTTTATACCTAATCCAACATCAAGAAACAAAAGAATGGCAGCTCTTAAAACCATTAAACATCCTTGGTAATTCTTAGTTACAGATTCGGGATGGAGCTAAGCAGATCTTACAGCTCATACTACATTTTCAGGCAATGCAAACTATTCAAAAAAGATGCAACCCTGTATCTAACAATCATGCTCTTACCTTGCAGGCTACATCAACTAATCGCATCTGGATAGCTTGATTCTCTGGGAGTTTAGTGCCAATTGCAAGCAAAGTGTCCAACAGTTGAGCTAGGACTTGATGAGACTCTAGAAAGGAAGATGAAAAGTTGGGTTGGAGAATTTCAAAAGGAGATCACTAGAGAAACTAAATTTACTTGGGTAAAAAATGTACATTTTTGTTAGCTAGGTTCCTCTATTCAATCCTTGAATCCCCCTCAACCAAAAGCTAAGTTCCTAAAAGGATCATGTCTAAAACTTTGAATCTGGGGCTCCTGGGTGGCTCAGTCAGTTAAGCGTCTTACTTTGGCTCAGGTCATGATCTCAGGGTCCTGGGACTGAGACCCCCACATTGGGCTCCCTGCTCAGTGGGGAGTCTGCTTCTCCCTCTCTCTTCCCTTCTGCCCCTCTCCCTGCTTGTGCTCTCTGTCTCTCACATAAATAAAATCTTTAAAAAAATAAAAGAATAAAACATGAATCCTCCATAAGATTGGGCACAGTACTCCAAAACTGTTTAGTGCTTGATTAATTCAAGGGCTTTTCACAGCTTTCCAGATAAAATCCAAATTCCTTAGCAGGGCATTACACACATACATACCAGTCCCTCCATGAGGTCTAGCTCTGCCTACCTTTCTAGCCTCATCTCTTTAAGTCTCCTCTAGCACCCTTTTTTCCAATTACTTATGATTTCATGTCCCCCTATCTTTGCTCAGGCTAACCTCCCTAGAATTCCTCCACCCATACCCAGCTCCATTCTCAATCCCACTCCCCAGGAAGCACCTACTAATCTTGTAGTGTCACCTGCTTTACAAAACTTTTCCTTCTTCCCCAACAAGAATTGACTATTTCCTCCTTTGTGCTTCCACTGCACCTTATACACTCTAACATTTTACTATACTTATTTTCATATCAGACTAAACCAAGAGACTGAAAGATCCCTGAGGGCAATGACTGTGTCTTATTCACCTTTGTATTCTCTCAATCCAGCACCACTCATTATATGCTCAATGAAGGTTTAGTAAGTGGGCAAAGAGCCAAATCCAAATAAATCAATACCAATCAGCCAGATTCTCTTCTTTGTCTAAATTCTCTTTTTTGTTCCAAATATGATTCTTTTAATGCTGGCTGTATAAAAGAGGATTTTAGATGGCATTCAGATAATCATTTTTACATTAATAATTATGTTTTAAGGTACATAATGAAAACTGCAGTTACTATCTATTGATGTCACATGACACTAACTCTTTTACCCATCAAGATAGTCTCTTTAAATTAACTAAAAAAAAATTTTGTCCACTTAAGAAAAATATTAAGTAAACCATAGTACAGATGTAAAACAAATATGTCAAAAATGGTGTACATAACATATAAAATGGCTAAAGCTCAGAAAACACCGGTGGGGCACTTGGCTGGCTCAGTCGGCAGAACATGCAACTCTTGATCTCAGGGTTGTGAGTTCAAGCCCACATTGGGTGTAGAGATTACTTAAAAATAAGATCTAAAAAAAAGAAAGAAAAGAAAAGAAAAGAAGACACTGGCTACATAATCTCTTAGTAAAACTTCTAGTTAAATATAATAGATTGAACACATCTTTTATTATTCTTTCCTAAAATTTCATTAGTAAAAGAGTAAAGAAATTAAAAAGGTATAAACCTAAAAACACCAAAAAAAAACCAAGAAAAACAAAAAACCAAAACAAACCCAGAGAAATAAAGGTAAGTACTTAAGAAAGGCAAATTTTTCAGAGATGAAAAACATTATAGATTAAAAAAAAGCTTTGGCAAAATGGAGAAATCTAATAGTAAATACCTACTGAGGAGGATACCCCTACAAAGCAAATTAATTCTAGCCATAACACCCTAAAAAGATTCAGGAATTGGGAGATTTAAAGCAACAACAACAAAAAGCAAAAATCAGGGATAAGGCAGGGATTTATCTGAGGTCTCTGTAAGAAGCAGTTGGAACTCTGCCTCCCGCCCTGTACTACACAGCATAGTGGCCACTGAAATAGGAAGTATATTCTATATAGAAATTAGACTAGAAAGTTCCGAATTTGGGGGATACCAGGTGAGGACTGGGAAGAAGACGAGATTAAGAGATAGTAACATACTGATAAATGAGACACTTCCCCCCCTCTCCCTAGCCCCCTTCAGCAGCTTTGACTCCAAAAAACACTGCAGTCAGGCATCCGTCTTCCTAGCAGGAGATTTATGGACTCCAAAATGGAAAAACTGATGGGCCCCACAGAAAAACATGGAAGACACTAACATTTGAAAGTCCTCCAAAGTGGGGCACCTGGGTGGCTCAGTCGTTAAGCGTCTGCCTTCAGCTCAGGTCATGATCCCGGGGTCCTGGGATTGAGCCTGGCATCGGGCTCCCTGCTCGGCGGGAAGCCTGCTTCTCCCTGTCCTGCTCCCCCTGCTTGTGTTCCCTCTCTCGCTGTGTCTCTCTCCGTCAAATAAATAAATAAAATCTTTAAAAAAAAAAAGTCCTCCAAAGAGGTTCATCCTAGTACAGAGGCTACCAACTGACAAGCCCTGTCCCTTCACACAGAACTACCCATCAGTCTTTTAGTTCCTCGTCCTCATCTTAAATTTAAATGCAAAACCGAAGATCATCAAGAAGTCTCCAATTCGAAAGAGGTCACAAGGAGAAAAGGTACTTCGAGAACACAGAAGAAATATGAAGAAATCTCCAACACTACCACCCTTTATTTGTACAAAATAATTCTACATAACAACCATGAAAAGTTAGCTAAACCTTTTTTTTTTTTTAAGATTTTATTTGAGAAAGACAGAGAGAGCAGGGGCAGGGGAGGGGGGTTGGGCAGAGGGAGAAGCAGACTCCCCCCTTAGCAGGGAGCCCAATGCAGGGCTTGATCCCAGGACCCTGAGATCATGACCCAAGCTGAAGGCAGATGCCCAACCAACTGAGCCACCCAGGTGCCCCGTTAGCTAAGCTGTTCTAAGCTTAACTCTTGCTTCTAATAAATCACAAATCTATCTAAACCTTAAGCCCTAGTCTCTCTCCTGAGTTCCAGACCTATATTACAACTACAGGTTGGATGGACATCTCCACGTGGATCATAAATAAATTCTCAACATCTCTCCTCTAAATGATGTAGTTCATCAAACCAAATTCCTCAGAGCCACCAACTTATCTTTCTAAAACTAGACTTGAATATTCCATGCCCTTGCTCAAAAAAACTTCACATGGTTCCCAGTGCCTACAAAATAACATTCAAAATTGCTCAGCACTCAAGACTACCTACCCTTTGGCTTCAAAACACTTTACAAGTTTTTCCTCCTAAAGCCCCTCACTCCCTGATGATCTCTCATGAAACAATTCAGTTTTTCAAATCTCTTATACTTAGCCAGTTCTCTAGCTTTTATCATAATGTTCCTACTTGTTGGCACTACTCCTCCCATCTCTGCCTTTCCAAATGTAACTCTTCACTAAGCCTTTCTAGACCCCACCAGTCAGCACTTACCTCACCCTCTCTTCTGTCTGATTATACCTCCTCTACAACAAGCTGTGTGTTTTCATTGCTGGTGTGATATGTACTAGAGAAGCAGAGATACCTGACACCTAGTCCAGTGCTTGCTAAGGAATTGTGGAACTCCTACATCTGATGAACTGAAATGAAGGACTTCTGGTCCACAGGGTGGCCCACACTGCTGGATTTTGAAAGTGAACACTAGACTGATAAATAAAAGACTCCTAATTCTAGTCTGTGCTTTATTCTAAGCCACAAATACAGGGTGACTTTAGCAGTCACTTTTCGTTCCTGAAGTTCATGTTCCTCGGCAATGAAATAAAGGGCTTAAACTAGATGATCTTTATGGTCCCTTCCAGTTCCATCTTCTACTCTGAATCTAGGTGGTCAGGAACTGGAAACCAGGAGGAGACCTAGATTAAATCTCTCAGAGACAATTAAGTAAGAAACATTAGAATAGGGGTGCCTGGATGGTTCAGCCGGTTGAGCATCTGATTCTTGGTTTTGACTCAGGTTATGATCTCTGCGTCATGAGATAGAGGGACCGTCTCTGAGTTCCCTGGCCCTTTATTACTCCACTCAGCGTGGAGTCTGCTCAAGATTCTTTCCCTCTTCCTATGCCCGTCCACTCGTACTCATGCACACTCGCGCACTCTCTCTCTCTCCATAAAATAAATAAATAGGGGCAACTGGGTAGCTCAGTCGGTTAAGCATCCAACTCTTGGTTTCGGCTCAGGTCATGATCTCATGGGTGTGGGACTGAGTCCCGCATCAGGCTCTACACTTAGCATGAAGTCTGCTTAGGATTCTCTCTCTCTCTCTCTCCCTCTGCCCCTCCCGCTTGTGCTCTCTCTCTCTGAAATAAATAAATAAATCTTTAAATAAATCTTTAAATAAATAAATAATTTTTACAGAAAAGAAACCTTAGAATATTTAACAAAAAGCAAAACAGCTATTTCCACGTATACTGCATTTTTTTTTTTTAAAGATTTTATTTATTTATTTGACGGAGAGAGACACAGTGAGAGAGGGAACACAAGCAGGGGGAGTGGGAGAGAGAGAAGCAGGCTTCCCACCAAGCAGGGAGCCTGATGCGGGGCTCGATCCCAGGACCCCGGGATCCTGACCTGAGCCAAAGGCAGACGCTTAACGACTGAGCCACCCAGGTGCCCTATACTGCATAATTTGAGTCTCTTTCTTTTTTAAGGTTAGGATGAGGTTTGCATCCAAATTAACTCTCTTATAATGTTTCTATCTTAGAGATAAAGTGTTTCAGTTAAACCATGGTCTATAAGAAAGAGCACAGCACTAAGTTCTCAGTTCTGCTACTCCTTAGCTAAATGAACTGACTTCCACTCACTTCATCTCTCTGGGACTAAGTTTCTATCATCTGCAAAATGAAGGAATTAGACAAGATGATCCCTATAAGGCCATTTATAGCTGGATGAGTCTATGGCTCTATGAAATCCCCAATCTTAAAAGTGTGAAATTCTTGCAGGTATATAGCTAGCTTCTATAAGAACTGTCCATGGAAAGAAAGGATACTTTTGTACTAAGGCAATGTAATTGTTTTGGTGCTTTTAAAAGAAATGGATTTATTTTTTTGCCACTATCTACAAGAGCAAAAAGTTAGAAACATGCTACTGTATCGGTTGGTATTTAATGTATTATCAACACCTCAAATATTATGAAGGTGATACAGAAACATGGAAAATATTATGAAGATGATATAGAAACATGGAAAAAATTTATGTAATGTTGAGTACAGTAAAACACAAATAGTACATTCACTGTAAGTACAACCATACAAAATGTATACAAGTAAAAGGCAATATGTAAAACCTTGTTTTATGGAAATAGAAGAGTATTTTTAAAAATTTTTCTTTATTGTCATTAATCTCTTACATTTATAAACTGTTGTCCAATATTTAAAGTCATATTTATTTAAATAAGTATACCCCAAGATGAAATAAAACTATTCTCTGAAACTATAATCAAAATTATATTTTCAGAAAACAGCAACAAAGGGTTTTTATTTAATTTTAAAATAAATATTAAAGCAAGCAAGGCACCAACTCTGTATTTTATCTTTAATGTAAATATATGTACATGTTTTATTGAATCATCCTCAAATTCTTTTTCAATAACAACCAACACAAGGAAGTTTTGTCCTAAATTCTATATAGATGGAACTAAAGATTTCTGCTCTGATTATATAGCTTTTAAATTACAACTTACTTTCATTCTGTAGGATGTTAATGGCATCATCCATAATGCAGTCTGGTGAAAATCCAGCAGTCTTTGATAATAAACCCAACAATGATGCAATTTTCAGTCTCACAGATGGATCATTCTCCTGGAACAAAAGAAGCTGTTGTTACCTTGATGCTCTAGTCTCAGCTAACCAACAAACAGGAACACGGGAAACTAACATCTCAAAAGTGATTCAATGATCCAAGTTTTCTAAGGTTTTATTTCTGAGAAATTAATCTTATAAAGTTCAGGGGAAAGAGATTTTGTTGATCAGTATATTACACCTAAATGCTGCAAAGTGAATGGTAATTTTTCTATGCCTTCCTGATACCATTACCTTCTTTTTTTTTTTTTTAAGATTTATTTATTTATTTGAGAGAGAGAGAAAGTAAGCAAGAGAGAGCACAAGCTGGGGAGGAGGCAGAGGGACAGGGAGAAGCAGACTCCCCACTGAGCAGGGAGCCCGATGCGGGACTCCATCCCAGGACCCTGAGATCATGACCCAAGCTGAAGGCAGAGATAAATTAACCAAATGCAATGTGTGAATTTTTCTTCGAACAAACAAACCACGCAAAGTCTTTTAGAAAATCAATGAGGGGCGCCTGGGTGGCTCTGTTGGTTAAGTGCCTGACTCCTGATTTCGGCTCAAGTCATGATCTCAGAGCCCCATGTAGGGCTCCCCGCTGAGTGCAGAGTCTGCTTGAGCATTTTCTCTCTCCCTCTCCCTCTGCCCCTTCCCCATGCTCATGCACACGTGTGTACACACACGCTCTCTCTCTCAAAATAAATAAATCTTAAAAAAAAAAGACAATCAGTGAAAACTGAACATGATGTAGGTATTACAAGCTATTAAAGACTGTTGTGGGTTTATTTTAAAGTCCTAAAACAAGTCCTTATTTGTTAAACAGAGATAATTAAAAATTCACAAGTGAAATGATATGCTGCTTCAGATTTGCCCAACCTCCAAAAAGTGGCGGAAAATGCATCAAAACAAGAACGGCAAAAAGCTGATAACCATTAAAGCTGGATGAAGAAGATCTAAAGGCTTATATTATTTTCTCTCTTTTTGTGTGTTTGTGAAGCTACCAAACAAAAGTTAACTTTTGGAAAAAATCACATGAAAGTACTATATTCTATCTAAAATGGTTAATTAATTTATTCCTTCAACATACATACAAGAAGCACCTACTATGTGCCAAGCATTATTCTAGCTACTGGGGATACAATGGTGAATAAAGCAGAAGCAATTTCTGCTCTCACAGATCTTATAGTCAAATGGATAAGACTGGCAAAAGAATATATAATTTCACGAGGTAAACATTCTGAAGAAAAATAAAGTGTGCAATGGATTAAAGAGTAATGTGGGGAGACTATTCCAGATAGGACAGTGAGGAAAGTTCACTCTGAGGACCCAACTTTTAAGAGGACACTTAACTGAGTCAGACAGAGAGCCACAGGAAGATTTAGGGAAGCAGCGTTCCAGGCAGAAGAAAGGTGCAAACTCAGAATATGGGAAATTCTAAAATGCTGTATATAAAACTCCAGAAAAATGCATACAAAATTGTTAGCAGTGATTCTCTCCAGAGTAATCTCTGGAGAGCGCATTTTGTTTTTTCACTTTTTTTGTTTAAGATTTATTCATTGGGGTGCCTGTGTGGCTCAGTTGGTTAAGTGTCTGCCTTCAGCTCAGGTCATGATCCCTGGGTCCTGGGATAAAGCCCCACATCAGGTCCCCTGCTCAGCGGGGAGCCTACTTCTCCCTCTCACTCTGCCTGCCGCTCCCCCTGCTTGTGCTCTCTCTGTCAAATGAATAAATTAAAAAACAAACAAACAACAACAACAAAAAAGGTTTGTTCATTTTAGAGAGAGAGGGTGTGTGAGTGGAGTTGGGGGGGGGTTAGGCGCGGAGGGAGAGAATCTTTCAAGTAGACTCCCTGCTGATTGCAGAGCCCATTATGGCCCAATCTCACAACCCATGAGATCACGACCTGAGTCGAAACCAAGAGTCAGATGCTCAACTGCCTGAGCCACCCAGGCGCCCCGTTTTTTAAGTTTTTTTATTTGCAGAGGCAAATCTCATTCTTTCACACGCTTCTTTAGTGCTTGAATTTGCTACAATAAATATTACTGCTGTAATTTTTTTTAAAGACTTTATTTATTAGAGAGAGAGAGCGCACATGAGAGAGAACGAGTTGGGAAGGGCAGAAGGATAGGGAGCAGCAGACTCCCTGCCGAGCAGAGTCTGACTCAGGGCTCGATCCCAGGACCCCAGGATCATGACCTGAGCCAAAGGCAGACGCTTAACTGACTGAGCCACCCAGGTGCCCCAAACTGTTGTAACGTTTAAAAAAGAGTGTAAATTTTTAAATCTACACAAATACATACAACCCTTCGAAAGCTCCCAGTTTTATACAGAAAGAAGTGTGAGCTGCTCCGCATGCCACAAAGGCCTGCAAGACTCGCCACTATGTCAGCTCCCACAGTTCCCTACCAGGGATGCCATGCTGCTTCAAGCTTCTGTACCCCCACTTAAGACGGGTCTTCTATCTAGGCTGCCTTCCCTTTCTCCCACACCCACCCCTCCTGTCCCTTAGGTGCATTAACCCCAGGAAGTCATCTCTGATCCCTGAACTGGACATGGAACAACCTTGAACAACTCTTTATCATGCCATTCACTACAGTGCATTGTATTTGCTTGTGATTGTATATTCCCCCAACTGGCCTGTGAGCCACAAAAGTGACTAGCAAAATGCTAAGAAAGCACTATGTACATTCTGATAAAATAAGAGTACAAGAAAAGGAAGAGCCAAGTGTTCTCTTTAATCACTCAGTAAATTATCTTATCTGTTCAACACCGATTTCCTGCATACTACGAGCCCCCCGTACCAGGCCATGGGGATACACTGCCCTTGTGGAACTTCGAGGTTGATGGGCAAGGCAGACATTTATTAAGTAATGTCCATTTAATAATTAGAGTTGTAAAGAAAAAATACAGCGTTCTATGAAAGCATATGACATATCAGACAGAACTTATAACTACGTATTATGGTCAAAGAGATCCTGATCTAATTTGAGGCAGAGGAAAAAGAATGAATCAATGTTCTGAGTCATGAAAGAATACCACAACTTTCAGAACTGAAAAAAGCGCAATGTGGCTAAAATGTCATTGACATAAGATGAGCCTTTTTTTAAAAAAAATTGTATTTATTCATTTGAGAGAGACAGAGATAGCAACTGAGATAGTGAGGGAGAGCACGCACAGGGAAGAGAGGGAGAAGCAGGCTCCCCGCTGAGCAGGGAGCGGGCTGCGGGGCTTGATCCCAGGACTCTGGGATCATGACCTGAGCCGAAGGCAGACGCCCAACCAATTGAGCCACCCAGGCGCCCCTAAATGAGGCTTAAGAAACTAACAGGCACCACATCTTTTTGAGAATTATGGCAAGTATCTCTCTAATAATGCCTACCATGAAGCAGGAACTCAATACATATTTGTTCACTATTGAATAAACAAAAGAAAAATCTTTGTCCTAAGAGCAATAAGAATCCTTTGATGAACAATGAACAGGAGAGTGACATTAACAGATTTGAATTTTTGAAATATCAATCCAGCCTCAATATGATTGGGTTGGAAGGGGCAAAACTAGACAAAGAGACAAATTAAGAGTATATTGCAATAGTCCAGCAAAAGACATTAGCAAGACTTCCACTTCTGTTGAGGGCAAGGCTAGATAATTCAGACCAATCTTTCTGCTGAGGAAAACTAGAAAAGTACTATGGATGTAAAAAAAAAAAAAAAAAAAAAAAAAAGTGTGTGCACACACATACATATATGTGTATAGATACACACATATATATATCTATGAAAACATATATAGGTGCGTGTATATACATATGTGTATTTGAAAGTATTAGAAAACTGAAAGATAAACTAAGAAAGAACTAGGATCATGCAAGGAAGGAACCCAGAAAGGTTCGCCTAGAGTGTGGGGCTGCTTTTTCTTCAGGCTTTTGCTAACTGCAGGAGTGAGGGAATGGAGAGATGGGAGGCAAAGTAAACAGTGCTTCTGACAGCCAAGTGAGGCCAGAGGGGCAATGGCTAGAGTTTAAGTCTAAGGGTACAAGGGTGAGAAGGGGCAGCCTAATAAATCCCATCACTTTGGATTAGAACCCCAAAAAGCTACAACAATACAAATAAGAATAAAATAAAAATACATAGACTTTGGTAGGAACTGCAGGTCAGCTTTGAATCATCTTAATTCCTGAAATGAGAATTTTTCCTGGATTTCTAGACTGAAACAAATATTCTCTGGCTTAAAATAAGTCATCCTAAGCCTCAAATTATTTTTACAAACAATTTTGGAAATACACTGCCTAATACAATAAGAAATAAAGCATGATAGCAGATCAGATAACATGAATAGACATGGCAGGTGAGAATTCTACCACTGAACCACCAATGCACATGAATAGACATGATAAGACACAGTCAGAGGGATTCATTTATTGGAGTTATCAGACACAGATTTTAAAATAATTCTGCTTATTATGTTGAAAGAGATAAAGACAACATGAGAATTTCACCAGAGAACTAGAATTTTTTTAAAAAAGGAAATTATAGAAATGATAAAAAGCCATCAACGAAATTACAAATAAATGAACAGATTCAACAGGAGACTAGTCAAGATGAAGAGAGAAGGAGTGAGAAGGAGTGAACCGGAACATACGTCCAGAATGAAGCCCAAGGAGATGAAAGAATGAAAATTCAGAGGAGAACAGGATAAAATGAGGTGGCTTATCACACATGTAGGTGGAGTCTCAAAAGGAGAGGAGGGAGAGAAAGAAATAATGGCCAAGAACCTCTCTGATGAAAAGTACCAAGCCACAGATGATAAACACTATGAACCCCAAGTATGAGACATTAAAAGAAATCCACATGTAGGCACAAGACAAAAAATTGCTGAAAAACGTACGAAGCAAAAACTACTAAAAGAACCAAAGAGAAAGATTATTCCTCAAAGGATCAATAGTAAGACTGACACTCTGATTTCTCAACAGAAACAATGGACAGCAGAAGACAATACAATGATGTATTTAAAGTACTGAAAGAAAATAACAGCCAATCTAAAATTCTACATGCAGCAAAACATACTTCAAGAACTG
This sequence comes from Mirounga leonina, assembly GCF_011800145.1. Lineage (NCBI taxonomy): Eukaryota > Metazoa > Chordata > Mammalia > Carnivora > Phocidae > Mirounga > Mirounga leonina. The sequence continues at coordinate 17,794,994 of NW_023270852.1, forward strand.
AATAAAGAAGATGTGGTATATATATACAATGGAGTATTATGCAGCCATAAGAAAGAATGAGATCTTGCCATTTGCAACAACATGGATGGACCTAGAGGGTATTATGCTAAGCGACATTAAGTCAGATAGAGAAAAACAAATACCACTTATATATGGAATCTAAAAAACAAAACAAATGAAGCAAACAAAATGACTCTTACAGAGAACAAACTGGTAGTTGTTGGGGGGGGTGAAATAAAGGGGATTAAGAGGTACAAACTTCCAGTTATAAAATAAATAAGTCATAGAGATAAAAAGTAGAGCATAGAGAATAGTCAATAATATTAATGTCCAGTGACAGTAACTACACTTGTGGTGAGCAATGAGTAACGTATATAATTGTTGAAAAAGTATGCTGCACACCTGAAACTAATAACACCATATTTTATAATTCAATTAAAAATTTTTTCATAATAAAAAAATTTTTCATAATAAAAATAAATCCTTCAAGAATGGAAGTAAAATAAAACACAAAGAAGCCTCATCAGTAAATTCACAATAAATGGAAATATCAGAGGGTATTCTTCAACCAAAAGGAAAATAATCCCAGATGAATAGTCACAGATGCAAGAAGAGAAAAGCAATGATAAATACATTGGACTAAATGATAAATATTTGGTAAACCTAAATGAATATTGCCTATATAAAATAACACTGTCTTGGGGCGCCTGGATGGCTCAGTCAGTTAAGCGTCTGACTCTTGATTTCCACTCAGGTCATGATCTCAGGGTCCTGAGATCGAGCCCTACGTCAGGCTCTGCACTGAGCATGGAGCCTTCTTAAGATTCTCTCTCCCTCCCTCTCCCTCTGCCACTCCCTTGCATGCATGTGCTGTCTCTTGCTCTCAAAAACAAAACACACACACACACACACACACACAAAACCACCACATTGTCTTACAGAGTGAAAAATGGAGAATTAAAATATACAATTACACTCAAATGTAAGTCAGGAAGATGGATAAATGGAGGTAAGTCCTTGCACTGTCCGAAATGGTTACTGTGCCATATAACATTTGACTTTTATAAGTCAAGAATTCATATTGTATTACACTTTGATAAAAATAAAATTAAATTTTTAAAAATTCACTTCAGGAGCACCTGGGTGGCTCAGTTGGAGAGGTGTCTGCCTTCCACTCAGGTCATGATCCCAGGGTCCTGGAATCAAGCCCCACATCAGGTTCCCTGCAAAGAGTCTGCTTCTCCCTCTCCCTCTCTCTCTCAGATAAATAAAATATTTTTTAAAAAATTCCACTTCAAATTTTTAAAAATTTCATGTCGTAATATCTAGGCTAACCAGTAAAAAAAGTATAAAAGAATGTTTAACTCCCGGGCACCTGGGTGGCTCAGTCGGTTAAGCGACTGCCTTCGGCTCAGGTCATGATCCTGGAGTCCCAGGATCGAGTCCCACATCGGGCTCCCTGCTCAGCAGGGAGTCTGCTTCTGCCTCTGACCCTCCTCCCTCTCATGCTCTCTGTCTCTCATTCTCTCTCTCTCAAATAAATAAATAAAATCTTTAAAAAAAAAAAAAAAAAAAAAAGAATGTTTAACGCCCAAGCTAAAGATGGAAAGAATTTTAAAAAACAATTCAAAAGATGCCAAGAAACAAGAGAAAAAAGGAACATTAAACAGGTAAGGTAAATATAACGCATTTAATAAGAGGGTGGTTTTAAATCCACATATGTCAATACTTACATTAAATGTAATAAACTAAGTGATCAGTTTTAAAAACAAACATTTTTTTTTTTAAACTCACTACATGTTGGGGAGCCTGGGTAGCTCAGTTGATTAAGCATCTGACTTTTTTTTTTTTGGTTGATCACTGTGTATTCTATGTTTTGTTCTGTTTTTTAAATTTTTTTATTAACATATAATGTATTATTCGTTGCAGGGGTACAGGTCTGTGATTCACTAGTCTTACACAATTCACAGCACTCACCATAGTAAATGCCCTCCCCAATGTCCATCACCCAGACACCCCATCCCTCCCACCCCCCTCCACTCCAGCAACCCTGTTTGTTTCCTGAGATTAAGAGTCTCTTATGGTTTGTCTCCCTCTCTGGTTTCATCTTGTTTTCATTTTTCCCTCCCTTCCCCTATGATCCTCTGTCTTGTTTCTCAAATTCTTCATATCAGTGAGATCATATGACATTTATCCTTCTCTGATTGACTTATTTCACTTAGCATAATACCCTCTAGTTCCATCCACGTCATTGCAAATGGCAAGATTTCATTTCTTTTTGATGGCTGCATAATATTCCATTGTATATATATATACCACATCTTCTTTGTCCATTCTGTTAATGAACACCTAGGCTCTTTCCATAGTTTGGCTATTGCGGACATTGCTGCTATAAACATAGGGGTGCATGTGCCCCTTCGGATCACTACATTTGTATCTCTGGGGTAAATACCCAGTGTTAAGCATCTGACTCTTGATTTCGGCTCAGGTCATGATCTTGGGGTTCTGGGACAGAGCCCCGCATCAGGCTCCCTGCTCAGTGGGGAGTCTGACTGTCTCCCTCTCTTGCCCCTCCCCCTGCTCACTCTGTAATACATAAATCTTTAAAAGTAAATAAATAAAAATTAAAAACTACATGTTGTTTACATAGGTCTTATCTAAAACAAAAAGACATCAAAAAGATGAAAATAAAAGGCAGAAGTAGGTATACCACGGAAACTATAATCAAAAGATAACTGGTATCATTATATATATATTAAAGCCATTATACATATATATATATATTAAAGCCCCAATATACATTGGGGCGCCTGGGTGGCTCAGTCGTTAAGCGTCTGCCTTCGGTTCAGGTCATAGTCCCAGGGTCCTGGGATCGAGCCCCACATTGGGCTCCCTGCTCAGTTGGGAGCCTGCTTCTCCCTCTCCCACTCCCCCTACTTGTGCTCTCTCTCTCGCTGTATCTCTGTCAAATAAATAAATAAAATCTTTTAAAAAAAAAGCCATTATTTGCTGATGATTATCTGTAAAAAATTCAAAATAATCTACATATAATTTATTAAAATTGTTATGTAAGCTTAGTAAGGTTGTAAGATATATGAGTTAATAAATAAAAGTCAACTGCATTTCTGAATTCCAGCTATGGTAGTGTTAGAAAATGAAATTTTAAAAATATTATCATTTACAATAACAAAATATTAAATATCTAGGAATAACTAACAAAAAAATGTACATAATCTTTATGCAGAAAACTATAAAACAGTATTAAAATAATAGGGATGTACCAAGTTTATGGACTGGAAAACTCAATACCGTAAAATGTCAATCCCCAAATGTCATCAGAACGATAGAGTTAATGCAAACCTAATCAAAATCCTAACTGAAATTTTGTTTTGGGGCAGAATTTCACAAGCTGGTATCAAAATTCATTAAAAAAATGAAAAGATCAAGAATAATTAAGACATTCTTAAAGAAGAGCAAGGTGAGTGAACTTGTCCTACCAGATGTCAAGATTTAATATAATGCTAGGCTAAGACAGCATGGTACTGGCATGAGAATAGACAAACTACTGGAATAGAATAGAAAGCCCTGAAATACCCATATGTAGACACTTCATTTACCACAAAGGTGGTACTGCAGGACAATGGAGAAAGGATATTCTTTTCAATAAATGGCGCTGGACATTTGGATTTCCATATACCCAAGCAACATACACATATCAATCCCACGTGTGAAAAGCAAATGATAAAGCTTCTAGTAATAATGCAGCAAAATGTCTTAATGAGCTCAGGGTAGCAAACCCTTCTTACATCAGGTAAGAAAAACCCAAAAATAAATGAAAAGATTGTCAAACTGGACTACATTAAGAACTGCTTTTCATCAAAATACAATACTATGGGACTAAAAGATGGGGGGCGGGGGGAAGGTGGGAGGGACTAAAAAGGAAGAAGATATTTGAAAACACATACAACCATTAAAGCTATTAAAGAACTTGTACTGGAATATAAAGAATTCACATAAAACAATAAGGAAAAAGAAAAATATGCAAAAAACATCAATAGGCATTACCTAAAAAGATATCCAAATGGCCAATTAAACATATTAAAGTTGTTCCACTTCATCAGAAATCCAACGAATGCAAATTAAGGCCACAATGATATACCACACACATCCACTGGAACTATCAAATGATAAACATCAGCAATTCCAACTGTTGGGAAATATGTGGAATTGGAATTGGAATTCTCATAGTGCTAACAGCGGGTCTAAATTGGTACTACCACTCTGAAAAAGTTGGCTTAGAGGGCACCTGGGTGGCTCAGTAGGTTAAGCAGCTGCCTTCGGCTCAGGTCATGATCCCAGGGTCCTGGGATTGAGCCCTGCATCGAGCTCTCTGCTCAGCAGGGAGCCTGCTTCTTCCTCTCCCTCTGCCCCTCCTCCAGCTTGTACTCTCTCTCTCTTGCTCGCTCGCTCACTCTGTCTCTCAAATAAATAAAATCTTTTTTAAAAAAATGCCTATAGGGCACCTGGGTGGCTCAGCTGGTCAAGCATCTGCCTTCAGCTCAGGTCATGATCCCAACCCCACATCGGGCTCCCTGCTCAATGGGGAGCCTGCTTCTCCCTCTCCCTCTGTCTGCTGCTTCTCCTGCTTGTGCTCTCTCTGTCAAACAAATAAATAAAATCTAAAAAAAAAAAAAAATGCCTATGAAAAAGTTGGCTCAGTAATTTCACTCCGGAGTATACAAAATATAGAAATGTAAGACATGCATACCAAGAGACCTGTCCAAAATGTTCATGGCACTATTTCCTGTAATAGCTAAAAAGTGGAGGAAGCCTAAATGTCCAACAATAATGGAATGGATAAATAAATTAGAGTATATTCATATAAGAAATCTTATGCTATGGTAAAAATGAATGAACCACAGCTACCGTCAACAATATGAATGAATATCGATATAGGTAGAATTTTGAGCAAAAGCCACACATAAAAGATACACACTGTATTCTCTACATGAAGTTTAAAAAAAAAAAAAGACAAAAATAAATTGTATTTAGGAGTGCAGGCTTAATGGTAAAAAATAAAAGAAAGGTAGTTATTACCCTGAAAGTCAGGACAGTGGTGGTTATCTTTTGGGAAAGATCTAAATCATTAGAGGGGAGTTTGAAGAGGTTTATGGGAGGCTGATAATATTCCATTTCTTGACTGGGATGGTGGTTACACACTGTGTTCACAGTGTGATAGAGCAATAGGCTGTATGACAGTTTTCTACCTATTCTTCTTTATGTGTTATATTTCACGATAAAATTTTAAAAATGTGGGAAGCCTTGGTAGCTCAGTTGGTTAAGCGTCCAACTCTTGATTTCAGCTCAGGTCATGATCTCAAGGTCCTGAGATTGAGCCCTGCTTTGGGCTCTGCACTGTGCATGGAGCCTGCTTAAGATTCTCTCTCTCCCTCTCTTTTTGCTGCACCACCCGCACCCCCGCTCACATGCTCTTGCTCTCTAAATAAGTAAAATGAAATAAAACATGTTACTTGGACTACTGAAGTAACAGTGGAACAACAGAGATTTTGAACGTAAAATCAATAAGACTTAGTGAAGAAGGGAATAGGAGGAGAGAAAAAGGTAAAGGATCTTTCTCAGGTTTCTGATTTAAGGGTCTGTATAGATAATGGGACCATTTCCCAGATAAGGTAGACTGGAGAATGAAGGGAGATCCTGAATTCAGTTTTGAATATAAAGAAAAACCAATTATTTTATGGACTTCAAATTATTGAAATACCAAAGAATCAGGTAATTGTCTTTCTGAGACAATGGACTAGTCAAATACTAGTCAAAAATAATCTGCAGTAAGAGAGGACAGGAGAAGAGCTATATAGCCCTTCAATGGTCTGGAATGGAGTCACAGACCTCCAAACACAAGAGAGCTGCAGAGAAAGCAGAAGTACTAGGCCTAGCAGACAAGAGGAGGCAAGAATGGCACAAAAAAAGAATAAGAGAGTATCTGACCTAGTAACATTTCTTATCAATCTGGATACTTTACCCAAGTTCTTCTACTTTCTGAAATTATCCCCTGGTACCCTCAACACCTAAGCTTAAAACAAATTGCCTCCAGAGAAGCCCTCTCTAATCACCATTAAAACTGTCCTGGTTCAGGCTTTCATCACCTTGCTTCAGACTTATCAGTCTCCTAGTTGGTCACCCTAACACCCATCTTCCCCTCGTCCAATTCCTCCATCCTCCATCCTATTTCCAGGGTGACATTTCTAAAACAAAACGCACAAAATACAGGCCCTCCACGATTTCTAGTCTTATCTCTTTAAGAGCTTTCAAACTAAAATCTACACCACCTGCTTGCATCTCTTCTAATGTGACAGGCTATTTCACATCTCCATGCCTTTGCTCACAACTGCTTTCTTCCTAAAATGCCTTTCTTTCCTCCTGTTTTCCAAATGGCCCAAATCTGTTTTAGAAGACTCATCTCAAGGATCACTACTACTCTATAATGCCGTTCTAGTCCCCTGCTCCCAAGTCAAACTGATTGCCCTCTTCTTCAAGGTCACATCATAACCTGTCCCAGATTTCACAGCACCTATAACACTGTATTGTTATTATCCATTTATTGTGTCTATATTTACCCAATTAGATTCAGATCAGGGATCACATAATCATCTCTTATCTCCAAAATTAAGCACAAGGCCTGGAACAGTTAGTATACAGGACATTTTGAGAAAACAAAAAACAAAAAAAATGAACAAATGAATAACCTTAGCCCTCACTATCTATTTACTACATATATTATTTGGTCTACCAACTATAATGCTAGCCCCAAAAGGACAAGGAACATGTCTCACAGGTCTACATCCTCCCCAGCAACTAGCACAGTAGCATAAGTGAAGAATCCCTCATGTGAAGGAAGTTCAGATACTGCTGCCTGACCCCAGAAAAATTTGGAGGAGAGAAGCAGAAGCCCAAGTAGTTTATCTACTAAAATATAAGAGACCAGGGGCGCCTGGGTGGCTCAGTTGGTTAAGCGACTCCCTTCGGCTCAGGTCACGATCCTGGAGTCCCGGGATCGAGTCCCGCATCGGGCTCCCTGCTTGGCAGGGAGTCTGCTTCTCCCTCTGACCCTCCTCCCTCTCCTGCTCTCTGTCTCTCATTCTCTCTCTCTCTCAAATAAAAAAAAATAATAAAAAAAAGAGACCACATTTATGAATAACAGACAAAAGGATAAAAAAAGCTATGGTCATCAATCTAGAACTGGACACATTTGGCATCCCTCCTCATTTCCTTTGGGGCTAGAATCTGCTACACTAATGCAAGCACCATGGCCTGGTTAAAGAGCCTGAGGTATAACATCAGAATACCTGAGTTCAATTTTTCCGCTAGACATGATAATGGTATTGTGATTATATCTTTTAAAAGAGTATTGTTTAGAGATATAAATTGAAATTTATGAACAAAATGATATGATGCCAGGGAGAATCTGGTGGAGAGGGTAAGATTGGAGGAAGTGGAAGTGGACAGTTGGGTGGGGGGAATGGGAATAAAATAAGTTTGGCCACAAAGTGGTATCTGCTGAAACTGGATAAGGGGTACATGGGAATTAATTAAACCATTCCCTCTACTTGTATATGCATTTGAAATGTTTCATGACAAAAAGTTAAAAAACAACAACAATAACAACAAACAACCCAGATCAAATCCAGACCCTACATTTACTTAGCTGGGTCACCCTGAAAACTAAACTGCTCCAAGCTTATTCCCTTTTTTTTTTTTTAACATTTTATTTATTTATTTATTTGACAGAGAGAGAGCGAGCGCGCGCACAAGCAGGGGGAACAGCAGGCAGAGAGAGAAGCAGGCCCCCGGCCAAGGAGAGAGCCCGATGTGGGGCTTGATCCCAGGATGTGAGATAATGACCTGAGCCAAAGGCAGACGCTTAACCAACTGAACCACCCAGGCTCCAAGCTTAGATCTTTACCTGGATTACATAAATAACAATGGTGTTATCACCAGGATTAAAAAACATTACATGTGGAAAGAGCTTTATAAACTCCAACAAGCTATATAAATGTTAACTGTTCTTAAAAGTATTATTACAGATGATTATGGGTAATAGAGTTATATTATCATATAATAGGTGGATATTGCTAAGAAAGGAGGTAACTAAAAATAGATCACTAAGTGTCTGAAAACTTGAGAACAGAAACCCTGATTACATTCATGGAAAACATGAGGTAAGCATTTATTAACCCCCTACAATGTTTCAGGGACTTTGCCAGGAACTAGGACAGAGATAAACAGATTTGTAGTCTCTGAATTTAGGGGTTTAAAGTCTAAAGGAAAGAACATACAGCAAACACTGGCTATACTAAGAGCTAATCAATGTGCTAACAGGTCAGCCCAGTGCCCAGAAAAAAAATGCCTGATATGTAATAAGCATTCGTTAACTGAGTAAAAAGTCTCACAAAAGCATACGTTCACTCATTCAACAAATATTAATTTTACCACACACTGTTCTTGGTACTGCAGATGCATCAATTTAAAAAAACAAAAATCCCTGTTTAAGAGGAGTTTACATTCTAGCATGGGGAAATAGATAAGGAACCAAAAGAATGAGAAAATTATATAAAATACGAGAAGAGGGGCGCCTGGGTGGCTCAGTCATTAAGCGCCTGCCTTCAGCTCAGGTCATGATCCCAGGGTCCTGGGATCTAGCCCCACATCGGGCTCCCTGCTCTGCGGGGAGCCTGCTTCTCCCTCTCCCACTCCCCCTGCTTGTGTTCCCTCTCTCACTGCGTCTCTCTGTCAAATAAATAAAATCTTTTAAAAAATAAAAATAAATAAAATAAAATAAAATACGAGAAGATAGGGGGTGCCTGGGTAGCTCAGTCGGATTCTTGACTTTGGCTCAGGTCATGATCTCAGGGTTGTGAGATCAAGCCCCATGTCGTGGTCCACGCTTAGCACAGAGTCTGCTTGAGGATTTTTCACTCTCTCCCTCTTCCCCTCCTCCCACACACACATGCACGTTCTCTCTCAAACAAATAAAATCTTAAAAAAAAAGAAAATGAGAAGATGGTAAGTGCTATGGAGAAAACAAAAGGAAGGAAGCTAGGAGGTTCTGGGGTGGAACAGGCAGTTTCAATTTTAAATACAGGGATAAAAAAAGGCTTTAATGAAAAAGTGACATTTGAGCTATGACTTGAACAAAGTGTGGGAAGTAGACATATGAACATCTGAGGGAAGTGTTCTAGGCAGAAGGAAACATAAGTGGAAAGACACTGAGGAAGGAATATGCTTGACAGAGAAAGTGGCAAACCAGATCACAGGGCAGTGGGAGGAAGACAGAGGGGTTCTAGGCTGGGGGAACAGCATGTGAAAAGACATGGATTTCTGAAAATCCACAAGATCTTTGGAAAACTGAAAGCATTTCTGATTAAGCTAGAACATTATATGTGTAAAGGAAAAGACCCTTTATGTCATACATAAAAGATTTAAATAAACATAGTTTATAGAGAGAAAAGAGACTGAAGAGAAAAAGAAGCTTTTGCAAGGGAACACTTGAAGATGCAATATGAAATACAAATCGTCATCTATAACATATTCTTAAAAATTTCAAAAATATGCTTAACCTGAATCTAACAAGGCCTGTACTTTATATCTAACTTTCCGTTTCTAGTAAATAAAAGGGATAGAGGAGCAAATTAACCCCCAAGGAAGTAAACAAATTCCAAAAACAAGATGTTTTATCAACAACTGACTGAGTCTATCAGGTCAACGTCACCAAAATAATAAAAACTGTTCTAGATTAAAAAAAGACCAGGGACTCCTGCTCAGCTGGGAGCCTGCTTCTCCCTCTCCTTCTGCCTGCCACTCTCTCTTTCTCTCTGACAAATAAATAAATAAAATCTTAAAAAAAAATCAGTTAAAAAAAATTTTAAAAGACCAAATGCCATGTGTGAATAGTGTTTGCATTCTGATTTGAACAGATCAACTATAAAAAGATATTTTGGAAATGAAAGAAATTTGAAGACTGACTAGTTGTTAGAGGACATTAAGGAAATTTAGTTTTATCTGATGTGGTTTTTTTTTTTTTAAGTCCTTTACTGAACTATTTAGGGAAATATATGATGATACTTTAAAAAAACTTAAGGAAAGGGCACCTGGGTGGCTCAGTCGTTAAGCGTCTGCCTTCGGCTCAGGTCATGATCCCAGGGTCCTGGGATCGAGTCCCACATCGGGCTCCCTGCTCGGCAGGAAGCCTGCTTCCCCCTCTCCCACGCCCCCTGCTTGTGTTCCTGCTCTAGCTATCTCTCTGTGTCAAATAAATAAATAAAATCTTTAAAAAAAAAACTTAAGGAAAACAAACAGAGAGAGCAAATTTGGCAAGATATTCGTTATGTGTTAAATCCAGAGATGGGTATTTGGCAGATCATTATAGTACTGTCTCAACTTTTCTATAGGCTTAAAAATGTTCATACTTAAGTTTAAAACTTTGATTCATCTGTGATTCAAATATTTGGAAATCACGTCTTCACTTTTACTGCAGATCTTACTTATAAACTGAAAACTAAACACAAGTTGTGAATTTCATTTCTGTTTAAACTATTTCCTGTATTTAATCAATCAAAAATTGATGTTTTTTTCTAGCCCAGTAAAATACATGAAAAAATGAAATGACACTATGCAAAGGAAAAAAAAAGTTAAAACGGGGCTATCGCAATTAGATATGAGGGCCTTGAAATAGGGCAGTAACAGCAGGATGACAGGACGACATTTCAGAGACAAATCTGGTTACAGAGGGTCATGGCTGAAGTCGTCCTTGTACTCCCACTGCACGTGACGCAACACGGGCAGCATTACCCCCAGCAGTGTGTTCACATCTGTCTCCGTATACACTATATGGATACTCTCTATATCCACACGGAGATGCTGCATATTTCTGAGGACAGGATTTGGATCTTTTTTATCTCTGTATCCATAGTGCCTGGCACATGGAAGACCCTCAATAAAAGACTGCTGAATGAACACCTTCTTATTTATCTTGCAATACTAACCCATTCTGTAGACATGATACAATTCTTACACACACTCCCATCAGGTCCTCAAGACCTTCTTACCTTGTAATAATGTTCCAAGAGAATCCTGACTACTCCCTCCACACTTTCTGCTTCAACAGGCTTCCTGGCAAACTGGAGGAGGTACTGTAAAGCATCTGCTGGGGAGGTAGCTTTACACAGATCTATGTGGAGTGCTGCAGATTTACTTGGTTTTGTCAATCGGAGTTTCTTGGTTGCAATTTCCTCCTGTTGTTGCTGCAAAGGAGTAGGCAAAGAAAACACATGAAAACACAGGGTCTGCAAATTTCACTTTGCCTCACTCCCTTAAACCAAATAATGTATTTAACTAATAGACCTAACTTTAGGGAAAGCAGTGTTATGAACTGGAAAAAGGACACTGGAGTGGAGACCAAGGAGTACCCATTTTCCCACTATCTCCTACCACTGTGGGCTAGTCATTTCATTTCTCCAAGTTTCAATTTCTCTGTAAAGTAGAGGTCCACTAACATTTTTTTTTAAAGATTTTATTTTATTTTTTTTTAAGATTTTATTTATTTGAGAGAGAGAATGAGAGAGAGCACATGAGAGGGGGGAGGGTCAGAGGGAGAAGCAGACTCCCTGCCGAGCAGGGAGCCCGATGCGGGACTCGATCCCGGGACTCCAGGATCATGACCTGAGCCGAAGGCAGTCGCTTAACCAACTGAGCCACCCAGGCGCCCGGTCCACTAACATTTTGTTCTGCCTATCTCTCAGGACCATTGTAGCTTTAGGGCTAAAAGGACACATAAAGGATCTGCTCCATTCTTTACTTAAAAGAAATCTCTATTATATATATAATGGAACATACGTAAATATGTTCAAACATATATAAATATGTTCAGACTGTGCTGAGGGACCCACCAGGCTCAGCTTCCCTCATGAGAAAACTGGAACTGATGGGAACTATCTGTAGCTTACACTGAGTAAAAAGTCTTCTCCTGATTCCAGATGATTACCCAAACCATTCTGCCTTTATGAAAAGGATGGTTAGTGTAAAAAATAAGACATACAAATACCTCACAAGCTGTAGCCAGTTAACAAATGTTTACTGAATGATTATTCAGCATTAGGACTTGTCTCTGAATTCCAATTCTGCTGTTCTAAGTAAGTCATAATTCTTATGTTCATCAGCTATAAAATGGGAATTATGACACTACTACCAGTCTTTCTCAATGAGCGATCCTCATCTGAACTACAGGACATGCAAAATTATTTGAGTAACTATTTTCTCAATTCTCCCAAGGATGGCGTGTAACTAGAAGCTTTCTAGATGCACTCGTTATGTATAATGGGTGCCAAAAAGTTCATGTAAAAGGGAACCTGGGGCGCCTGGGTGGCTCAGTTGGTTAAGCGACTGCCTTCGGCTCAGGTCATGATCCTGGAGTCCCGGGATCGAGTCCCGCATCGGGCTCCCTGCTCGGCAGGGAGTCTGCTTCTCCCTCTGACCCTCCTTCCTCTCATGCTCTCTGTCTCTCATTCTCTCTCTCTCAAATATAAAAAAAATCTTTAAAAAAATTTAAAAAAAAATTAAAAAATTTAAAAAAAAAATAAATAAAAATAAATAAATAAATAAGGGGAACCTGTCCCTCCGAGGCTTAAATCAGGCCCTGTGGGTAGGTACAGAGAGCATCATAAATAAGACAAATGTTGTAATCAATAATTTTCCTTAACATTTACTGCATCATTTTGATATGATGAGCAATCACCTCTTTACAAATTTACATTTCTACAGAGAAAAGATTAGGATTATTCTAGTCAGGAACAAAGTACGGCATGATATAAAGAGACCAAGGGTTTTGAAGTCAGAGAATTTGGGTTCAGTAACCACTTACTGGTGAGAGGAGGCCAGTCTCTCTTCTATAAAAGAGAATACAATACCTATATCATATGGATATTTGAGAAGTCTAAAGTATAACATCTTTATGTGTACAAAGACATAATAAGCACTAAATACATACCAGTTCTCTCTCCCTCCTCTTCAAAGCAGAAGAAAAGATCAGAAGCACTAATCTCATTTCATCAAAGAAATGAGCTCTTTTCTTAAAATCCTTACCCATTCCCATCCTATTCTACACAAATTCAGTCTTCTGTGTTACTTGGGCTCCCATCAGGTCAAAACCTGAGAAAGATTTCTTTCCATACAGAGTATATAAGGGGGAAGACAAACCAATATCTGCTATCAGTCAACCATCAGTAACATTTTAGTGAGCCAGGACCTATGGTCATCCAGGGGTGACAGAGTAAGCAGTGAGACATGAGCTGGGGGCAAGGGTGGTGATAAATAGGCGACACATTGGAAGCCTGAGGACACAACATCCTGACTTTGTGGCTCTTAACATATCCTGGCAAGGCTTCCAACACCCTGGAGCTGACAGACCCAGAGCTACTGATGTAGAACATGCCTCTCCTCTTCAACCTCTGCCCGAGGGTAACCTATAGCTTCACTGTAATATACTTACATTGTGGTTTCAATCCCACCCCCACACCCCACCACCCTGCTCCGGTTGGGGAAGATGGCCAGGACAGCTCTGGCAAGAACCTGGCAGGGCCAAAAACTCCCCCTCCCAACTGGTAGGAAGAGTCCCTTAGATGACTGCAAACAACCTCAGTAAGAGACCACCCTAGCTATGACCCATAATCTATGCAAACACAAAAAGACACCCCTAGTTCCAAGGCAGTAGCCACCTCTGGGCCTGCACACTCTCCCTTCTTGAGAGTGTACTATCCTTAATAAACTGCTTTGTGCTTGCTACACTCTTTCTGTCTTCATTTGAGCTTGGATCCTCACATAAATCTTTGTAGGGAATCCAAGAACCGCGACCTCCATACAACTCAGAGACTCCTACACGTAACAAAGGACATGGAGACGAACCAGGCATTATCTCTGTCCTTAAGGAGTCCAGACTGGTAGGGAGATATGTATACTGTGTGAAATTAATAAAGAGAAAACTCACTAAAATTGAGTAGGGAGGATACAAGGGGAGGCTAGAGGGGGGAACAGTGCCACTCAACAATAGGGAAAAAAACTGTGGATTACTGACCCCAACAGAAAAATCAATAAGAAAGAATCATCAATTACAGGCCCCAATAGGGAAAGACGTACATTGCATCTCCTACAAGAAATCTACCACCCTTGCAACTCAGCCAATGAGAAACTATCACCCTAGGCTTTCCCTTCAAAACTTCCTCCTTCCTCTCCATAAAATAAGACTTTTGTTTGTTGGACTTGCCTGTGGTTTTGCCATGGCTTGCATGTCCTGAATTGCACATTCTGTTATTCCCAAATAATTACATTTTGGCTGGTAAAATAACTATTCTTAAGATTAACAACTGATAACACTGAGTGGAAAGTACAAATAGACGAGTTCAGAGTACTAGCCATGGAAGCAGGGGAGGAAGAGACGAAACTCTTGCTGAGGTTTTAGATGGGTTTTCAAACAAAAATGTGAGAGCAAAAATAAAGGGGAAAATAACATGCATTCCATGTAAAAGAGAAAACAGGTACACGAGTTTGGAGAAGTGTAAACATACAGCATGCTGGAGGAAGGGTGAGTACTCCTGGGAAGTGGGAACAAAAGAACTATGGAAAGAAAGGAAATCACACTGCACAACAACGTGAATGTACTGAAAGCCACTGAACTGTACACTTAAAAATGTTTAAAATGGGTGCCCCTGGGTGGCTCAGTCAGTTAAGCATCCGACTTTTGATTTCGGCTCATGGTTTCCACTCAGGTCATGATTTCAGGGTGGTAAGATCAAGCCCTGCATTGGGCTCCATGCAGAGCGTGGAACCTGCTAAAGATTCTCTCTTCCCCTCTCCCTCTGCCTCTCACTCACTCTTGAACCAGAAAAAAAAAAAAGTTTAAAATGGTAATATATGTATTTTACCACAATTACAAAGGGGGAAAAAAAAAAAAGTGGGCAGGCAGGGAAAACAGACCCAGAAAGCAAATCCAGAAGCAGCAGCTCTGTGAAATTAGAAAATCTTTTGTGAGGGGGCCCTGACTGGTTCAGTAGGTGCAACATGCAACTGTTGATTTCAGGGTTGTGAGCTTGAGCCCCATGTTGGGTGTAGAGATTATTTAAAAATAAAAAAAAATCTTAAAAAGAAAAACCTTCCTAAATCTTGACTCATTCCAAAAGTTCAAGAAAACTAATTTCACATAAAATGGAGCAACAAAAGTGTCAAGTTTAAATCTCAAAGTTATTTTAACAAAACAAAACAAAAGAAGCAGACTAACTTCCCTACAGTCAGTGGGAATATGCTACAAAGATGTGTCCACAAAACAGAAATGATAAGTGAAAAGAGGAAGAAAAACTTGATTTGTCAATACAATCATCTCTCTGTATTATAATCACAGGTATGCTTTTCTGTCTCTCCCACTAGCTTGTGAGCTCCTAAAGGAAAGAGACTCGAATGTGTTGTTGGACTTTGTAGCTCAACACCTTTCACTATACCTGATACACAGTAACCATTCACTTAACAAACTCTTGTTGAAGGAATGAATGAAATGTTTAAGGAGTTCCCTGCTGGATGGTCTAAATCCTGCTACACTAGAAATCTAAGGATCTAGGGGTACTCTTCGGATCTAAAGATGCTTTTGATCTACTAGCATCAACTGGGGGCTTGTTAGAAATGCAGATTACTGCCTCACCTCCTCCACCCCACAGAGTATAATCTACATTTTAACAAGATCACCAGGTGATGTGCATAAAGAGTCTGAGAAGCAGGACACACGAGATAACTTGGGATCAACTTTAGCAACATCTATGAGGAGACACATGGAGAATCAATCACTGCTCTAACAGGGGCTCGGACCACCTGTCCTTAACTTCAAAGGAGGAAAATACTGCCCTACTTCCTAGGTAAGCTGTTCACCAATGGAAACTTCTGCCCCGCAGCCTGTGACCCTCACCTGCTTTGGCTGGGTTGTGAGGATTTCTACAGACTCCTCTTCCAAACCCTCACAGTTTTGCATACAACCAACTTGTCCCTGGGCGCTTTTTTTGTAACGGGAGGTGGGAGGGGCTCTACCAGAAATTGGCTTTGAATCCTCGTATCCCTCCAGAAGCTTTCGAGCCACATCTGTAGAACGAAGGTGCTAATGGAACCCGAATAAACTGAGATAACGGATAAAACATCTTCGTAAGTTCTAAAGTGCTATCTGTTCTAATAATTTTATTAAGTGTCAGACTGCACATATTAATAATGACGACTACAGCAGCTGCAAACGAACACGCCCACTGATGTGTAGTTTCGGAGAGCCTATCAAAGTAGTCGGCACTCAACCCAGGTTTGCAGCGCCTGTTTTGGCAAAGTGTCTGGAGCGTGGATAACCTTCCCCGCCCCGGACTGGTCCAGGGACCTTTCCTTCCGTAAATTACCTGAACCACCTTAGTGAATTCCTCGTAAACCCGCTTCTTTAGGTGCGCCGCCATGACTGCCCGCGGACCCTCTCAGCTTCCGTACTCAACGAGGGAGGCGGGGCTGAGGAATCCGGAAAACTTGTCTAGGCCTGAGGAACTCGCCACAATCCCACAAGGCAGTGGGGTTCCGAGAAAGAGAGGCCTCTTCCTGCTGCTCGACTGCCCTTCCGGGGTGCAGCCGAATTTGTCCGCCTACGCCTCGTGCGCAGGCGGAACGAAAATGAGGGCGCAGAACGAGGGGGCGGGGCCTCTGGCGGGAGGAGACTGGACTGAAGGGGTAGAGGAGCCAATGGGAGCCTTCGGGGGTTCGCTGGTGGTCTCAGAGTGATCGGGAGCCTGGCCGCGGAGCAGAGCCGAGGAAGGGAAGAAGTATAGGGCAAAGGGCAGAGGCGGGATGATCCAGAGCTAGAGGCAAAACCTGGATCTGCGAGAGGCTTTTGCTCCAGACATAGGGAGAGAGGCCCCGCTGGCGTTCCCGTCGTCCTTGGCTGTTCACTTTTGCTGCTTGTAGCTTTTTTCAGCTCTCTTTTCGGTTTAGCTGTGTGCCACCCCTCTCCTGGCACGGGGTTCTTTTTCCTCCTCTCTTATGCCAGTTATTTGAAATCTACCTATCTTAAAGGAATCAATCCTTCCACTGATAGCTACGGAGAGGGGAAAGAATCCTGAGGTCAGGAGTCAAGCACCAAAGTTTCAGACTGCTACTGGCACTTAATGAACAAAGAGCCTCAACTGCAAATGTGCTCACACCTAACCTGACCAAGATGTAGTGAATGAAATAATGCAGAAACATTGGGCAGACTAAAGTGTATTAGTCGTGTTAGTGAAACCCGAGGCCGAGTTTTACCTCCTTCATTAAACTTCAGCTGTTCGTTGTTAACTTACTTCAAAAGCGTTAATGCGGGATGTCGTGGTACGTACAGAAGACCCCAAAACACATAAAAATGGTCTTTACCTTAAGTCCTACTGTGTGACTGGGAAGAGACACCCAAACGTAATCAAGGTCAAGTATCCTTGGATAACAGGAATGTGATTCAAACCTACTAACTTCTTCAGGATGGGGGGAGTGCAGAATAATGACCACAAAATATGCCATTTGGTATGTGGATTATTTCTAGCTGAAGACAAGGAGCAATAGACTAAGGAAGAGCTGTTTACCTTCCCCTTAACTTCCTAAAAGAACACTAATACCACAGGTAATGTTTTATCAGAAAGACTTAATCTGCATAGTACGGCAAACATTTGTTCACCAAACATTTGTTATCTTTCTGTGAATTGTCTTTCTTTTGTGTGTGTGTGTGTGTGTGTGTGTGTGTGTGTGTGTGTGTGAATTGTCTTTCTCTGCTTTGGGAAGCATTAGACCTCTTCCTCTTTTCCCGAGCTCAGGATGGCATATAAGCCTCAATTGCCTGTCTTTGGGCCTCTCATGTCTTTGGAGCTCCTATACATATGAAATTTGTGTTTTTTCCTGTTGTCCTGTCTTCTATCAATTTAATTATTAGACCAGCCAAAGAAACTAGAAGGGAAGAAAAGTTTTCCATTCCTGCAATGCCTCATGGAAGTGCAGAGGAAATGATTTTTGCTCTGGCTTTAAAAATAGTGATGATGGGTGCCTGGGTGGCTCAGTTGGTTAAGCGACTGCCTTCGGCTCAGGTCATGATCCTGGAGTCCCGGGATCGAGTCCCGCATCGGGCTCCCTGCTCAGCAGGGAGTCTGCTTCTCCTTCTGACCCTCCCCCCTCTTGTGCTCGCTCTCTCTCTCTCTCTCAAATAAATACATAAAATCTTAAAAAAAAAAAAATAGTGATGATGATTTAAAAAAAATTTTTTTTTTTTTTTAAGATTTTATTTATTTGCGAGAGAGAGAATGAGAGACAGAGAGCATGAGAGGGAGGAGGGTCAGAGGGAGAAGCAGACTCCCCGCCAAGCAGGGAGCCCAATGTGGGACTTGATCCCGGGACTCCAGGATCATGACCTGAGCCGAAGGCAGTCGCTTAACCGACTGAGCCACCCAGGCGCCCGATGATTTTTTTGAGAGAGAGAGCGAGCTAGAGTGTGAGCGAGGGAGGACGGGGGGAGGGGCAGAGGGAGAGAATCCCGAGCAGTCTCCATGCCCAGTGCAGAGGCAGACACGTGGCTTGATCTCAAGACCCTGAGATCATGACCTGAACAGAAATTGAGTGGGACGCTTAACTGATTGAGCCACCCAGGTGCCTCCAAAATAGTGAATTTTCCAGAAAGAAGGAAAGGCATCCCAGATCACAGAGACTACCACATATACAAATGTGTCGAGTGAAATGAAAAGCACTTACAAACAGTGCGTTGGGTAAATGTTAGCAGCTGCTACCATCATTACCACATCCTATCAGATCTAAGCTGCCAGCAATTGTAACACAAACCATTATTTTATGTAACACATAAAAAAATTAAGAAAACAGTTAAGAAATTAGGAGAATTGAGAAATTAAGAATTAAGGAAAAAAACCCTAAAATTAAAACCAGTGGTTTCTTACTGCTTAGATTTGTTATGTATATTTAGTGAGAGAGCTCTTTTAAACTTACTTACACACAGATTTGTATCCTACGTCATACTGCTGCTGTGTTTCCATGTCTTTCTGCGCACGTTAAAACTTTTCATTTCAATGCAAATTACAGGGTAATCTCTTTGAAGATTCATTAAATGGCAATCAAAGACAACAGATGCAGAGCTCAAGGGAAGTGATGGTGACATGAACTGCTATGACCCAGTCTACACATGAACAATTGGCCAAGAGCAATCTTAAGATGTATCCTGATTTCAGAGACATTAACTGTGCATCTAAGCATCAATTATAAAAAATACTAACATTGCGGGGTGCCTGGGTGGCTCAGTCAAGCGTCTGCCTTCAGCTCAGGTCATGATCCCAGGATGCTGGGATCATGCCCGCATCGGGCTCCCTGCTCAGCAGGAAGCCTGCTTCTCCCTCTCCCACTCCCCCTGCTTGTGTTCCTGCTCTTGCTATCTCTCTCTCTGTCAAATAAATAAATAAAATCTTTTAAAAAAAAATACTAACATTGCTATTATTACATATGGCTGCAGGAAGTTTGGTATACTTAGAAAATGAAAGAAAATTCATGGGGTGCATGCTCAGTTGGTTAAGTATCTGCCTTTGGCTCTCAGGGTCCTGGGATCGTGCCCCAAGCTGGGCTCCCTGCTTAGCAGGGAGTCTGCTTGTCCCTCTCCCTCTGCCCCCCTCTTCCCATCTGTGCTCTCTCACGCATTCTGTCTCTCAAATTTTTTAAAATGAAAGAAAAAATTCAGTTTATATTGAAAGTAAACTGCATACAGGGAGAAACTGGGGCCGGACTGGTATACAAACAAGAACATTCCACATTCTTTAATGTTGAAATGAAAAACTGTCTTTATTGAATTGGTGGTATTTTCATTTGACCTTCATTATTGCACATGGGGATAGAATGAGGCACCCCAGTGAATCCCTTGAGCTTCAAACAGAGTCTTCCCTGTCCCCATTGTATAACAGCAACCCAATTTCCTCTTGGAAATTGGGGTTACTCACTCAGACTGGTATAATAACACCTTCTCTGCCTGTTGGCTCAGGAAAAAGAGCTCCAAATGACCAGGGGGCAGTCTCATTACATGCTATAATGTAATGGAACAATGACAGTGTTCTTTAGTGGAACTGTTCCTCCCTTGGGGACTAAATACTCCAAACCCTCTGAACACAAGAATTCATAAATGAATTATTAGGTGTAAAAATGACAAGAACCACTCCTACCTCCTCCCCCTAATCCCCAGACCTATGTATTCTAACTGTGGGAGCAACAGTACTATATTTTAGCTATTGGTATAAGATGTAAAACAGCACCCCAAACTCACAATGTGTTATCTCGTGGCTAGCCCCATAGTGAGTCTGCAAAAGGTCATACACTGTTTTTATCATAGCAGCTACCTCTGGGTGATGGGGTACCTAGCAAAACCAAGAGTTTCTTTGCTATAATTCTTTCATCATAACATAAGCTCCTTAGGGGTTGCCTGGGTGACTCAGTCAATTAAGCGTCCGACTCTTGATTTTGGCTCAGGTCATGATCTCAGGGTCATGAGACTGAGCCCCACGTGGGACTCCACCCTCAGAATGGAGTTAGCCTCAGGATGCTCTCCCTCTGCCCCTCCCCCCATCCGCACACGCATATGCGTGCTCTCTCTAAAAATAAATAAATATTTTTAAAAATAAGCTCCTTAGCCCAAAGCAATGTATGAAATACCATGAAAATGCATAAGGTATCCATGCATAGCAGGGCTGAGAAAAACATTGCAGTTAGGTTTATTAGTCAGGGTTCTCCAGGGAAACAGAACCATAGAAGATAGGTAGGTAGGTAGGTAGATACATATTAAGCTACTATAAAAGAATACTTTAGACCAAGTGGCTTATAAACAAAAGGAATTTATTTCTCACAGTTCTGGAGGCTGGGAAGTCCAAAATCAAGGTGCAGAGAGATTTACTGTCAGGAGAGGGCTCACTTCCTAGTTCATAGACAGCTGTCTTCTTACTGGGTCCTCAACATGGCAGAAGAGGCAAGGGAACTCTCTAGGGTCTCTTTTATAAGGACACTAATCCCATTCATTAGGATTCTACCTCATGACCTAGTTACCTCGCAAAGGCCCCACCTTGACTTTGTATTAACCATGACTTTGAGGGTTAGGATTTCAACACATGAATTTGGGGTGGGGTGGGGGAGTGGTGGTGGGGACATACAAATCCAGTCTATAGCAGTAGGAAAGCCAAATATGAATCTGGAATATGTATCTATTCCTGTGAGATAAATCACTGCTCCTTCCTTGATGGAAAGGATCCAGTGTGTGGTAGAATGATTGCAAAAATGACCCGATACTCCCCCTCTCTGTATGTATGCCCCTTGAAATGCAGCTTTGAAGCTGCTTCCATTAGGAGATGGAATCTCTGTCTCCATTCTTTCAATTGGGCTGGTTTTATGACTAGCCAATAGAAAGAGGCAGAAGTGACAGTGTGACAGTTTTCGACCTAGGCCTCAGGTCCTTCTACAGACACATTCTCCAGACCTTTTGTTTGATTTTGGAACCCTACCATTGCCATGAGAATAATTCCAACCTAGTCTGCTGGATATTGGGTGACCAGATGGAACAAGTCAAGTTGACCCAGCTGAGGCCATCTTAGACCAGCCTTCCCCAGTTGATCCACCATCTGACCACAGACACATGAAGGAGCCCAACCAACACCAGAAGAATTGCCCAATCTGTAGTTTTGTGAGAAATAAGTAATGATTATAGCCTTAAGGCATTAAGTTTGGGGATCAGAAAGTTGTCATGTGGTCAGACAGTCCCTAAGATGTAGATTTGCCATACTTGCATAGATTCAGCATAGATAGCTTATTGTTCACAGCATAGCAGGCAGCATGAACTTCATGTTTTCATTGGTTCCCTTTGCCCCCCCCCCCCAAGCACAATGTAGGTGATGCAGGTAAATGCAATGCACAATAGATCTGGAACACAGACGAAGAACACTGAGTTTAGGAAACCCTCAGTCTCAAAAAAGGAATGTTAGCAAACCTGCCCTCTGGAGAGAGACTTTATTATACTGGTCAGGAAACAAATCTGCCTTCCAACCCAGTGGAGACATTTTTTTTAAATTTTAAATTTTTATTTTTTATTTTTAATTTTTTTAAAAGATTTTATTTATTTGAGACAGAGAGAATGAGAGAGAGAGAGCACATGAGATGGGGGAGGGTCAGAGGGAGAAGCAGACTCCCTGCCAAGGAGGGAGCCCAATGCGGGACTCGATCCCGGGACTCCAGGATCATGACCTGAGCCGAAGGCAGTTGCCCAACCAACTGAGCCACCCAGGCGCCCCAACATTTTTTTTTTAAATAGAGATTTTATTTATTTATTTATTTGAGAGAGAGAATGAGAGAGCACATGAGCAGGGGGTGAGGGAGAAACAGACTCCCTGCTGACACAGGGCTCAATGCCAGGACCCTGGGATCATGACCTGAGCCGGAGACGGATGCTTAACCAACTGAGCCACCCAGGCACCCCAGTGGGAGACATTTTTTTAATCATCCTGAAATACCTCCAGGATTGATGGGTGATGCCAGCTTTATTATCTTTATGACTATTATTTATTTAAATTTTTCTAAGTGAGGAAATCTCCTCCCTCCCCTAAGCAGTTTTGCAAATATCCTCAAACAAAGCAGTCAATGCCATTTGCTTAGAAATGTCAGCATTACTCCCAATAGTTTCTTACAGAGTAGTATAGCTAACTGATCTGCAGTGCAATCAACCTATCACTAAGAAGTGTCTAGTCCCCCTCCCCACCCATCCCACAGAAATAATACCGTATCAGGGGCTCAGTGTTGGTGTCAGCTGTTGGACATCCATCAGGAGCCAGACCAGCTCTGGTGAAAGGAAATCTATACTGTAGATCCCATGCATAGCTATCATGGCCACCTTTTTCATGATTCCATTGAGCAAGCACTGGCGAGCCGGAAAAAGAGGCTGACTGACATCCCCAGGTTATACCATTGTGTCCATTTATTTTTTGAGAGCCTCTTCTAGAATGGATGCCCTCTGGTGGGCATTTGTAAGAAACACAAATATTTTCACCATTCCAAGAGGTCCATCCACACACCAATTCCCCAGGCCTTCTTGTCACTGATCTTCCATGCTATTACTTTCCAAGTCTTTGGACAACCAGGAAGGGGCTTGGGACTAGCTTTCCAGGACACTGAACACAGCAGAAATGGATGGGGGAAGGGAGTAGGAAAGGATGGGAAAATAGAGAATAAAAAAAAAATAGAGGTCTTCTAGAACAACGGAAACCTGAAAACCTGGCATAGTGCTATGAACTAGGGTGCCTCAATGAGGGCGCTCTCACAGGTTTCAATCTTTGTGTTTTTCTTTGGATTAAAATGACAGTTATATTTACCATTCATTTTTAGGTTTTCCTCCTCTGATTCTAATTCTCTTTAGTTAATCCTAATAGATTAGGAAAAACATCATGTACCCCTACAAATGTCCAGAGATAGTTTTTTGAACATTATTAATGTGTTTTACTATTTTGCTTTGCCTGTTAGGAAATGGGAAGGGCGGAGATGGTATTATTGGATAGACAACCTAGAGTGTCCCCTTCATTTATGTACTTCTAATTTGTATCTCTTTGGCTATTTCTTTTTTTCATAGCCCTTTAAGCCTCACCACCTTAAATCCTTTTTTGGAGCATGGATTAAATTAAATTGCATTGAATTAAATGAGTATTCTCCTCCCCAATAATTTTAAGCCTCTATAAATATAATTTTAATCACAGTATAACATTGCATTATATAGATGTAATATGATATGCTTGACTTCCCATTGTTTTGCTTTTATAATTTAAGTGGGATGAAAATAGTGTGTTATCTTAACTGTGTTATGGATTGGGAATGGGGAGGGAATATTGAAATTGCCTTTTTTTTTTTTAAGATTTTTTATTTATTTATTTGACAGAGAGAGACACAGTAAGAAAGTAAGATACAATCTGCTAGTGAAAAGCCCCTAGTAATGGGGGTGACTGAGACTTTAAGAAGAGATGCGTCCAACACCCAATTTGAAGTTATTTGCATTTCTGTCTGGTAAACTCCCTCCCCTTTATGTGCCTGTATTTGCCACAGTCTGCTATGTGCACAAATAGCTCATGGGAGTAGCATTTGTAAAAATTAAGAAAAAGATATGTGTGTTCAATCTGGGTGAGCATTGTGTCGAACAGCAAAAACAAGCTCAAGACATCTAGATGATCCATGAATCCAGTAGGAACAAAGAACCAGGATTGACCATAAGATAACAAGCCCTCTGGGAATGTACAGAAATCTTGAGGAGGACATTGACCTTTACATAATTCACAAAATTGAGACTTTAAGCAATCCTCTTTAGATCTTACAGAACAGAGTGTCTCCTGGGAATCTAATCTCATAAATGTAATTACTGATCAAAGAGTATAAACTTTTTTTCAGGCTCTTGATAAATAATGTTGAATTAAGCATCTGCCTTCGGCTCAGGTCATGATCCCAGTGGGATTGAGCCCCACACTGGGCTCCCTGCTCCGCGGGAAGCCTGCTTGTCCCTCTCCCACTCCCCCTGCTTGCATTCCCTCTCTCGCTGTGTCTCTCCATCAAATAAATAAAATCTTTTTTAAAAAAAGAAAAAATATACAAGCAGATGTGGTTATTGAATTATAACAGGCATTGACAATGACCGCTCTGAGCAATTTTATGTTTAAATCTGAAACTCCCTGACAGTAGTAATTTCTTAAACCTTGGAAATTAACCTCGATCTCGACGGCTGGTCACCCTACTAGGCAGGAAGGGGGAAGGGAGCCATCTATCCCAGACCTGGACTTGGAGAAGGATGATGTCTACCTGTGTTCTCCTTAGAGTTGCATTACTGTCTTTGGTTGAGAAGCAGAACCTGAAACAGAGACTCTTGTTCCAGTGGTTTATTGAGGATGTGCTCTCAGGGGACGGAGAGTGAGAGAAGTAGCCTATACAGCAGAGGAAGAATGCTGAGCAAGAATGTGGTGTCAGATGAAGACTGACTTCAGCCTGATCCCACAAGGAGCAGCAGAACAGGAACTGCACCAGAGCTGATTCCTCCTTGAGGTGAGGGCTCAGTCGTCTATACCTCCACATAAGAAGACAGCAGTTCTTCTCTAGAGCAGGTCTCGAAGTTAGGGTACATCAGACTCACCTGAAGGGCTTATTAAAATAGACTGTTGGGCCAACTCTCAGAGTTTCTGATTCAGTAGGTCTGAGGTGGGGGCCGGAGAATTTGTATTTCTAAGAAGTTCCCATGTATTGCCAATGCTGCTGGTCCAGGGACCACACTTTGAGAATCACTGCCCTAGAGAAAAAGACAGCTCACTGCACCTGGAAAAGGAGATCTGAGTGGGAGAGGGAGAGGGGGAAGGAGTAGCATCTACTACAGGTATGAACTTGGCATCTTCCTCAGGAAAGTGTATAATAGGGCTAGAGTATTGGACCATACGCTGAGCCTGGGCAGACTACATTTTCAGATCATTTTATCTAGATTCATGGTATTCTGTTATCTTCCTGTTATCATCCGCCATCTCCAGCCGAAGAATTGTTGAAACATTCCAACTCATCTCAGCCTTGCCATTTGGACTTGCAGGGAAGGGTCTGGCAGGTAGGGGAGGCTTTAAAGAGGAAGCAGCTGCACCTCTTTAAAGGCAAGCACAGTGGAGTCAGTTGCAATCAGTGGAAAATCCTCAACAGGGAAATAAGTATTGGGGGGGCAAGCCTCATAGACCACCTTGGAAGTTGTTTTTTTGTTTGTTCGTTTGTTTTAAATTAAAGGAAGACGGCTTTTGAAGGCAACTTTTAATTTCATAAGTCCCACCAGAACCCGAAACAAACTGTCCCCGCCCCCTGGGGGATCACCACCAGATGAAGACGAATGTATAAAAGTAACTGAAATACTTGGCCCGTAATGTCCTCTCGGAGTACGGTTCATAGTGTACCTGGTACCCCTGGGCCGTAAGGTCCATCTTCACGCAGTCGAGGAGGTCCTTGACCTGCGGGGCCGCCTTCCAAGGGCCGAACTTGACAACCGACCTCTTTTCGGCCTCCAGGAGCCGCAGAGCGTCCGCGCAGCGCGCCGCATCCTCCTCCGTGCGCACGGTGCACACCAGCACCACGGAGCGGCGGGCCGCCACGGCCTCGGCGCGCGCCAGGCGCACCATGAGCTCCAGGTTCTCGCCGTAGCCTGGCACCCGCAGCAAGAACTGCTTCCGGGCCACCTGCTCCCCGAAGATCTGCGGCATGTCCTCCAGGAGCTTGACCAGAGGCGTGATTGCGTAAAACTGTGCCTCGCGGTACACCTCCGGGATGTGGTGCGTGGGCAGCCGCTCGCTGCGCAGGTAGTCCAGGATGGGTCCGAAATAGGTGCCGGGGCGATCGATGAAGAAGCGGCCCTCTGCGTCCATGCAGGCCTTAGCTGAGCTGGAGAACATCTCTGCCAGCTTTGAACCCGGGAGTTTTCTTAGGGTGCCCACGGTGGTGGTGTACAACTCACCTCCTACGTTAAGCTCCACGACAGGGGATCCCTGAGGGCACAAGAAGGCAGAGTGAAGCAGCAGTGCCACCTCTAGGGAGCTCGTGGCTTATTTTCATCCATAGAATATTACAAAATATTAGTCCAGGAGCCTGCTGTGGAAGCAAGTCCCGGTGACGACGCTTGCAAAGCCTGTGGCCTTTGGCAGAGCTTTTTCCCTCTCTACGCCTCTTTCCTCATTTGTAAAATGGGAATATGGAGCTGTTGTGAAGTCAGAAGTCCCCAAGGTGGGATGTTCAGATCTAAGATACAGTAAAAAAAAAGGGGGGGGGGGGGGGGGGGTTTTTTCAATTTTTCAAAGGACCTAAAAAACCAAACATGGGTTCATTCAGGAAGCATTTTAGCTTTTCTGGGTTCCTAATGTGGGTCCACATCCTGTGGTGGCAGTTGGGGACACAAATTCTTTCTTTCTTTCTTTCTTTTTTTTTTTTTTTTAAGATTTTTGTTTATTTATTTGTCAGAGAGAGAGAGAGAGAGAGAGAGAGAGAGCACAAGCAGGGGGAGCGGCAGGCAGAGGGGCAGGATGTGCAGGGAGCCTGACATGGGACTCAATCCCAGGACTCTGGGATAATGACCTGAGCTGAAGACAGACGCTTAACAGACTGAGCCACCCAGGCATCCCACAAATTCTTGTTTTAATATAGGTCAGAAGTTCTGATTAGCAGTTAGCATGACTTTGATTCATTAAGGGAATTTGTGTGATAGATGTCTTTCAAAAATATGGGCCAGGGTTATTAATAACAGGAATATCTTTGGTGCTGAAAAGGTCAGTAACACCAGGTATGATCGGTATAAAACTGCCTCATAAACTGTAAAGTGTGGTGCCAATGGAAGTTAAGTTTAGCTGGTCTACAGAATTTTTAGAGGCCTCTTCTCTATGTCAAACCTTGAGCTGAGCACTAAGGATGTGGTGAAGACCCACGTGGTGCCTGCCTGGAGATGCCCACAAGCCAGTGGAGGGGTACCTGGGAACAGACTGAGAGTCAGGCTGCATTTGGGGAATACTAACAGACTGAACAAAAATACCAGAAGATTATTACATGTGAGGTGATACGCTAGTTGTTAGCCTTCCAAACCAGCTTCCTGAATAACTTTGGTTATCTAAAATTGACTCACTCAGTCAATAAAATATGTATGTGCCAGGTACCTGGAACACTGAGGAACAAGCAGGACAGTCTCTCCCCTCAGAGTCTAGTAACTGGGCAAAGCACTCTCCATTCAACCTCTAATTCAATCCTCACAGCAATCCTATGAAGAATGAATTAAATCCTCACTTTACAGGTGAAGAAATGAAGGATTAAGGAGCTGAAGTAAATTGCCTAAAGGCAACCAGCTATTAAGTGATGATGTCAGAACTTAAACTCAGGGCCATGTTACCCCGAAGCATGCGCTCTTAGTCATTACATCAGCCAGTTTTCACCCTTTAAATACCTCCACTCTTCATTCCCTTAGTTACTCATTCATTCCAGAAAATGTAGAGGGCCTATTACATTCAAGCCTTCTCCTGAGCAGAGGAGGACGCAGTCCCTGCCCTCAAGGAGCTCACAGAGGAGAGAGGGAAACAGATGGCTTAAATGTGCAGGCACCGAGAGGGGAGACTCAGAAGCTCTTCGTGTGGATGGATGTGTGTTGGAGGTTGTCAGGGAAGGTTCCCGGGGGGTGTGATGGCACAGCCACAGAAAAGATTGGGGCAGTGTCAGAGGGAGGCTGCATTTCTGTCCCGGAGACTCTGTCACAGGTCACTGCAGAGCCAGGAGTAGTGACAGGGTTCAGGAATGTCCTGGGTTCTCATTTAGGTGTGACTTCATTCTCAGCTTGACTGTGGGCTCTACCTCTAAGATTCAAGTACTGGAATAAAGAGAGCCAGAGGCAGCCAAACGGCTGGGGAGAAAGAACTGAGTTGCCATGGCAACAGCTCCTACCGGGGGACAGTTCCGCTGGCTGGAGTAGAGAAGGGAGACCAAGGGGATGCATTCTGACAGCAGCCAAACCATACAGCCAGGAGAAGAATAAACCAAGAACCTGTGACTTCCTCTTTCTCCTATGAACCTCAAGGCCCCTTGGCAAGGCTGTTCGGTTAACCCTGAGGTGGCTCTGAGAGGCAGGCAGTTAAATGCAAAGTCGCAGACTTTCACCCTGGAATGGTCGGATGTGCTCTCATCATGCCTGTGCCCTGAAAGCTCACAGATGCTCTTGAGGCCTGTATATTATAGGCGAGGAAAGCTCAGAAAGATGGGTCACACAGCTAGGAAGTGAAGTCAGAGCCGCAATCAAACCCCTATCCGTGTGACTCCAGTAGGTGGATGGGTGCCCTACCCCTCCCAACATCCAGTCCCACCGCTGCCAGTAAGTAGCGATGTGACTGGGTAAGCTCACTTTCTTCTGTGGGCCTACGCCTAGTCATCTATGAAATAGGGAAGGCAAAATGCACAAAGTGAACTCTAAGTCTCTCCAGCTCTGGAAGTCTAATGAATCCAATCACTTCAAATGTTGTTTCTGAAGCTCATTTCCAGATGCTTCACAAAATAGCTTCCTGTCCTGATACTCTAAGGCCCATTTCTTTGTTTACCAAACAAGACCTCAGTCTTGTTCCCAAACTTCTTAATTCTGTCTCTTTCCCCTCCTTTTTTTTCCGAAATCTTCCAGTTTCTTTGGAAATCCCAGACCTACCTCATCCACAAATACTACAATATGTTTCTAGCAAATAAAGACTTCTTTTCCACCCCTCTTCTGGCCACCTGCCCATTTTCGTGGCCACTCTTCCCCGCCTTTTGTACCTCCCAGTAATGCTGCGGAAACATTCCTGGGTAGGAAAGCCTATCTCAGGCCCTGTGTGCATGAGCTGGGGGAAACATGATCTTTAGGAGCCCTTGCTGGGTGTCAGGCCAGGGCTGGCCCTGAGGGCACAGGGATGAATCAGACAGACCTAGCTCTCACACACATGCAAACACCCTGCCAAACATTCAGACATTTCCTGAGGTCACCCTTAGTAGAGTCACTCCAATGTCCCCCAAGCCTCTCTAGATCTCTCCCCACCCCACAACCCTGACCTTTTCCATTGTTCCCTATCTCAGTCATCTGAGGCCAAAATCCAGGTTGTAATCTTGCAATCTGCTGGTATCCTCAACCTCCTCCCACCTAGGTAATCATAACCAAGTCCTAGTGATTCTCAGTTCTGGTCAATTCCATGGCTCCCTGCCTCCTCAAGTGCCCTTCCCCAATCCAATCTCTACTCTGAAGCCAGTCGATCTTCTGAAGTGCAAATCTGATCTGGCCACACCCTGCATTGAACACCTCAGGCACCTGACATTTCCTTCCAGATAAACTCTAGACTCCTTACTAAGGTTTACAAGGCCCTTTGCAGCCCTGGCAAAATCAACTACCAGAACCAATCTGACCCCACCCATCCAGAGCAGGCTGGTCCCCCTTGCCTCCAGGACTTGACTCATTCGCTGCCCACACTGCCTTCACTTAGGCCACTCATCCTTCAAGTTAATTCCTCCAGAAATCTTTCTAGATGGGTTGTCTCCTTGTGATCTTCCAGGGCCCTGTATTCCCACCGTCATGGCAGTTACCTCTTGTAATTCCATTTGTTCATCTGTATCCCCCGCTAGACTGTGAGGTTCCTAGGGATGACCCTCTCAGATTCCTCTCTGTGTCACCAGTACCTACTACAGGGCCCAGCACACCAGGATGCTCAATAAATGTTCCAATTGACTGGAGCTTACCTGCTGCACTGATTTACAGGGGCACCTGGTATTCTGATAAAAGCCAGTCTTTCCCTACCTGGCATCATGCACCCCGCTGGCTCCCTCTCTTGCTCAGGAATTCATTCATTTATTGAGCACCTAGGGGGGCCCTGCCACGGAGCAGGTGACTTTGTCAACAGCCAACCACAATGACGTTATCACTGTTCTATGGGAAAGAGCCACAGCCTCCCCCTGCTGGATCTGCTTTGCCTTCCAGGAGTCTTCAGGATGGCACCTAGCCCAGGAGAGATTAGAATGTTCTGCTCCTGGAGCGCACTGGGCCTTTTCCGGATCCTCCACGCAAACTCCCCTCAACCACGCCCTGGGAGGGGGCAGGCGAGCAGGCGGACTCAGGACGCTGCCAGAGGGCAGGGGCAGGCTGGAGAGGATGGGGTGTGGTGGGTGAGGGAATGAGAGTCCCGCAGCCTTCCGTGGGGGCTTCTCCCAAACACGGGAGGAGGAGGGGCCGCGGAAGAGCGGTGGACTAGGACAAGCCAGGGGACTGAGGGGAGACACACAGAAAACAGCTGAAACAAAGACCGAACACAGAGGGAGGAGACAAACAAAGGCGGCCAGGCAGGAAAGAGGGCAAGGAGGAGAGGCTGGTCCGAGCCAGGCGGGGAACGGGCACGGGTGGGCGGAAGGAGAGGTCAAAGCCAGAACTAGCTAGAGGAGGAGAGCGCCCAGCCAGGGGCGCGCCAGAAGCTAGGGGCCTCAGACCCCGAGGAAGGGCCGCACGGGGGACACCGAAAGGAGCGAAAGACCGCAGAAGCGCAAGGCTAGAGCCGCCCTCCCGGCTGCGCACTCACCGCCGGCGGGCCCGCGGAGGGGGAGGCCTGGTTGGGCCGCAGGGAGCGAGGCACCGAGCTCAGACTCATCATTCTGGTCCCGCAGGTGGCTGGGAGCCCAGCGCCGCCACGTGCGAGGTACCTGCGGGCGGCTGGCGGAAGTACACTTCTGCTCCACGCCCCCAGGTGGGGCAAAGTGGGCTTAGGGTGTGGTTAGAGCCCGGGGTTGACTTTGGCTTTGCGAGCATGCGGTGAGACCCTAGGTCAGACACAGACCCTCTCTCGGAGGGGGTTCCCAGATAGCCAAACGGGGGAGGCAGAGGGAATTGACACTGACAGCAGGAGACTTTCTACTCTCTACAGTCCCAGGAGTGAAGGATCAACAACTCCCATTTTACAAATGAGGAAAGTGAGTCTCCAAGAGATAGGGTGGCCAGTGGAGAACATTTATCCACGTAGGATCACCTGCTAAAAGTTCAAAGCATGACCACCGATGAAAAGAGCGAAGATACCGGTTGTGTGGGTTATTTTGCTTGTTAAAACATAGCCTTAAGGAGGGGGAGCATAACTCCTCACTCCTAAAGTATGGTCTGTGCATGGTGGCTTTCTTCCAAAGAGGACAGTAGAGAAAAGGAGAAAAAAGAAAACTGACATACCATCGGGGCGCCTGGGTGGCTCAGTCCTTAAGCGTCTGCCTTCGGCTCAGGTCATGATCCCAGGGTCCTGGGATCGAGCCCCGCATCGGGTTCCCTGCTCGGCGGGAAGCCTGCTTCTCCCTCTCCCACTCCCCCTGTTTGTGATCCCTCTCTCGCTGCGTCTCTCTCTGTCAAATAAATAAATAAAAATTAAAACAAAGAAAAAGAAAAAGAAAACTGACATACCATACTTCAGCCAGGTAATCAAGGTCAACATCAAGATGATAGGAAGCACCCTTGGTATGATGTGATGAAAATGGCACTTTACCTCTGATCTTCCAGCCCCAAACCCATAATCCCAATCTAATGAGGAAAAACATCTAACAAATTCCAATAGAGGGGAATTACAAAATATACCTGACCAATAATCCTCAAAACTGTCAGAGTCATTAAAACAAGGGAAATCTGGGGGCACCTGAGTGGCTCAGTCAGCTGGGCGACTGCCTTTGGCTCAGGTCATGATCCCAGGGTCCTGGGATCTAGCCCCCTGTAGGGCTCCCTGCTCAGCAGGGAGCCTGCTTCTTCGTCTTCTGCTCCCCCAGCTTGTGCCCTGTCAAATAAACAAATAAAATAAATAAAAATAAATAAAACAAGGAAAACCTGAGAAACTGTCACAACCAAGAGTAGCCTAAGGAGACATAGCAACTAAATATAATGTAATGTGGAATTCCGGATGGGATCCTGGAACAGCAAATAGACATTAGGTAAAAACTAAGGAAATATGAATAAGCTGTGGGCTTTAGTTAGTAATAGCATATCAACGTTTGTTCATTAACAGTAACAAATGTACCATACTAATGAAATATGTTAAGAATAGGGGAAACTGAGTGTGGGGTATATGGAGACTCTCTGTACTATCTTCTCAATTTCTCTATACATCTAAAACTGTTTTAAAAAATACAATAAAAAATTGACTCGATAACAATACAACCACTATGGAAAACAGTATGGAGTTCATAATCTTATGCTGGTGGAAGGTTTCCCCTAGTAGTGTGGCTGCTGACTCATTGGGGTGGTGGTTGCTGAAGGTTGGGGTGGCTGTGAAAATGTCTCAGAATTAAGACCACAATGAAGTGTGCCAAATGGATTGACTCTCTTTCATGAATGATTTGTCTCTAGCATGCAATGCTGTTTGATAGCATTTTACCCTCAGTAAGACTTCTTTCAAAATTGGAGTCAATCCTCCCAAACCTAGCTGCTCCTTTATCAACTAAGCTTATGTAGAATTCTAAATCCATTTTTGTCATTTCAGCCATCTTCACAGCATCTTCACCAGGAGTAGATGCCATCTCAAGAAACCACTTTTGTTGCTCATCCACGAGAAGCCATGAGATTATGGCAATTCAGTCACATCTTCAGGCTCTACTTCTCATTCTAGTTCTCTTGCTTTTTCTACCACATCTGCAGTTACTGACTCCACTGAGGTCTTGAACTCCTCACAGTTACCCATGAGGGTTGGAATCAACTTCTTCTAAACTCTTGTTCATGTTGATGTTTTGATCTCTTCCCATGAATCACAAATTTCTTCATGGTATCTAGAATGGTGAATCCTTGCCAGAAGGTTTTCAATTGACTTTGCCCAGATCTATCAGAGGAATCACTCTCTATGGCAGCTATAGCCTTATGAAATGTATTTCTTTTTTTTTTTTTAAGATTTTATTTTTTAGTAAATTCCACACCTAATGTGGGGCTTGAACTTACAACCCCAAGATCAAGAGTCTCATTCTCTACTGACTGAACCAGCCAGGCACCCCATGAAATGTATTTCTTAAATAATAAGATTTGAAAGTCAAAATGACTCCTTGATCCATGGGCTACAGGATGGATGTTGTATTAGGAGGCATGAAAACAACATTCATCTCATTATACATCTCCATCAGAGCTCTTGGGTGACCAGGTACATTGTCAATGAGCAGTAATATTTTGAAGGGAATCTTTTTATGGAGCACCTGGTCTCAAAAGCGGGTTTAAAGTATTCAGGAAACCATGTTGCAAATAGATGTGTTCTCATCCAGGCTTTGTAGAACATAGGCAGAGTAGCTTTAGCATAATTTTTAAGGACCCTAGGATTCTAAGAATGGTAAATGAGCATTGGCTTCAACTTCAAGTCACCAGCTGCATTAGCCCCTAACAGAGTCATCCTGTCCTTTTGAAGCTTTGAAACCAGGCATTGACTTCTCCTCTGTAGCTATGAAAGTCCTAGAGGCATCTTCTTCCAATAGATAGCTATTTCATCTGCATGGAAAATCTGTTGTTGAGTATAGCCAGCATCATGAATTATCTTAGCTGGATCTTCTCCATAAGTCGCTGCAGCTTCTACATCAGCACTTACTGCTTCATCTTACACTTTTATGTTATGGAGATGGCTTCTTTCCTTAAACTTCATGAATCAAACTCTGCTAGCCTCAGACTTCTCTTCTGCAGCTTCTTCACCTCCCTCAGGCTTCATCGAATTAAAGAGAGTTAGAGCCTTACTCTGGAGAATTAGTCTTTGGCTTAAGGTAATGTTGTGGTTGATTTGATCTTCTATCCAGACCACTCAGACTTTCTCCATATTGGCAATAAGGCTGTTTCTCTTTCTTATCATTTCTGTGTTCAATGGAGTAGCACTTCTAATTTCCTTCAAGAACTTTTTCCTTTTCTTAAAAATTGTATTTATTTATTTATTTTTGACAGAGGGAGAGAGAGAGAAGGAGAAAGAGAGAGAGAGAGAAGAGGGGGAGGGAGAGAGAATTCCAAGTAGACTCCCCACTGAGCATGGAGCCCGATGTGGGGCTAGATCTCACAACCCTGAGATCATGACCTGAGCCAAAACCAAAAGTCAGATGCTTAACCAACTGAGCCACCCAGGCATCCCATCCTTCAAGAACTTTTTCTTGGTATCCACACCTTGGCTAACTATTTGGCGTAAGAGGCCTAGCTTTTGGGCTATCTCAATTTTCAATAAGCCTTTCTCACTAAGTTTAATCATTTCTAGCTTTTCGTTTAAAAGTCAGAGGTATGATGGGGCGCCTGGGTGGCTCAGTCGTTAAGCGTCTGCGTTCGGCTCAGGTCATGATCCCAGGGTCCTGGGACCGAGCCCCACATTGGGCTCCCTGCTTGGCGGGAAGCCTGCTTCTCCCTCTCCCACTCCCCCTGTTTGTGTTCCCTCTCTCGCTGTGTCTCTCTCTGTCAAATAAATAAATAAAATCTTTTAAAAAATAAAAAATAAAAAAATAAAAATAAAAGTTGGAGGTATGAGACTCTTCCTTTCACTTGAACACTTAGAGGCCAGTGTAGGGTTATTCATTGTTCTAATTTCAATATGGTTGTGTCTCAGGGAATAGAGAGGCCCAAGGAGTGGAAGAGAAATGGGGGAATGCCTGGTCAGTGGAGCAATCAGAACACACACACAGGGGCGCCTGGGTGGCTCAGTCAGTTGGGCATCTGCCTTCAGCTCGGGTCATGATCCCGGGGTCCTGGGATCAAGCCCCACTCTGGGCTTTCTGCTCGGCGGGGAGCCTGCTTCTCCCTCTCCCTCGGCTACTCCCCCTGTTTGTGCTCTCTCTTTCTCTCAAATAAATAAACAAACAAACAAATAAATAAATAAAATCTTTTTTAAAAAAGAACACACAACATTTATTGATTAAATTTGCTATCTTATATAGATAGGCATGGTTTGTGGCACCTCGAAACAATTACAATAGTAACATCAAAGATCTCCGATTACAGATCACTGTAACAGATATAGTCATAGTGTAAAAGTTTGAAATATTGCAAGACTATGACGTTGAGACACAAACCAGCAAATGCTGTTGGAAAAATGGTGCTGATAAAAGTAAACTGTAATTGGCTGCTATATTTTATATAATCATTTCTGCGAAAGCCCAGTGTTTGGATACTAAT
Organism: Mirounga leonina; assembly: GCF_011800145.1. Lineage (NCBI taxonomy): Eukaryota > Metazoa > Chordata > Mammalia > Carnivora > Phocidae > Mirounga > Mirounga leonina. Next base: position 17,830,770 of record NW_023270852.1, read on the forward strand.
ATTTGACATGGTTAATTCTTATTACTTTGTTGGAATTGTTTACTGTTAATAATGCAAATAGATAATTTTTAATTATCCTTAAGTAACATTTCACTATTAATGGTTTGAAATGGGTGGTAAGCAAATCAATTTGAAATAAAATATGAACCTTGCCATTGTGTTATAACACTATACACTTTCTTGACAGTTAAATTTTTTTTAAATGTGGTTTTTTTGGTAGCATGTATTGTATATGTTTATAGTATATGTAGTAAAGAAAAATATGGCCAAATGGTGATATTTTGAAAAAAAAAAGCAAGAAAAGTGGTGCTGATAGACTTGCTTGATGTAGGGTTGCCGTAAAGCTTCAGTTTGTAAAAAACGCAATATTTGTGAAGTGCAGTAACACAAAGCACAATTTAAAAAAAGAGAGAGAAAGTAGGAGACAAAGTCTGAGCCACTTACAGGGTAGGACGTTGGATCAGAGGCTACAAGAAAGTAAATGATAAAATAATCCCCCTTTCAAAGGGGAATGTGGTACTTGTCTTATTCCTTGGTTCTGGGGGTGGAGAAAAGTCTTCCTGAAAAGGCCTGACTATAGGCTAGAGCTCAAATGGATCTGGGACCCAAATATTCACTTTCTTTTTTTTTTTTTTTTTTTTTCAGATTTTATTTATTTATTTGAGAGAGAGAGAGATAGGGAAAGAGAGCATGAGTAGGGGGGAGAGGGAGAAGCAGGCTCCCCGCTGAGCAAGGAGCCTGACGTGGGACTGGATCCCAGGACCCTGGGATCATGACCTGAGCTGAAGGCAGATGCTTAACGACTGAGCCACCCAGGCTCCCCTAGGAATTTAATTTAAGTGGACCTAGGTTGGTAATGCCCTCAGATGCCTGACAAAGAAAATAAAAACCTTTCCTGGAGGAAAGTTCACAGTAACACCAAACTTGAAAGAACCCACACAGTCCAACAAATGCAAGCTCACAATCTAAAGTCCTGAAATACAAAAGCAAACAAGATACCATGAGCAAGAGTCAGCAGATCCACAAGCACCTCAGATATAGCGATTAATGGATATAGAATATAAAGTAAGTATTTAATGTGCTTAAATAAATGTAAGGGTTATGTAGAACATGAGCAAAGAGCAAGAAGATATGATCAAAAATTACCAGGCAGATTTGAAAAAAGCCAAATAGAACTTCCAGAAATGAAAAAATAAAATAACTGAACTGAAGTTACTGCAATTGAGGAAGGGTTGAGAAAATGCAATCCAAGGAGCAATGCTGTGCTGTTTTTAATCCATCATTTTGGCAAACATTGAGAATAATAATAATATGCTAGAGGTGGTAAGGATGCAGGGCAACAGCTCCTCCAACTTTGCTGATTGGAATGTGAACTGCTATGATCTTTTTGAAAAATAATATGGTCATATCTACTAAAATAAAATAATGCAGATACCATTTGATCCAATAGTCCCACTTTTGAGACTCTATCCAACTGAAATAAAAGCACTGCTAAAAGAGAAAAAAAAGAGGGACGCCTGGGTGGCTCAGTCATTAAGTGTCTGCCTTCGGCTCAGGTCATGATCCCAGGGTCCTGGGATCAAGCCCCGCATCAGGCTCCCCGCTCTGCGGGAAGCCTACTTCTCCCTCTCCCACTCCTCCTGCTTGTGTTCCTGCTCTTGCTATGTCTCTCTCTGTCAAATAAATAAATAAAATCTTTAAAAACAAATAAATAAAAAATAAAAGAGAAAAAAGGAAATAAAAGCACAGCTATGAAAGGATATAAACAAATATGTTTATCACTGTTTTGTGGTGTCAAAAATTGGAAACTTAGAGGTACCATTAAATAAACCATGATTTTTGATTTGTTGATGCCTTGTAATACTATGTAACTATTAAAAAGAATGAGGCAGATCTTGGAACAGAATAGAAAGCCCAGAAATAAACCCACAATTATATGGTGAATTAATCTTCAACAAAAGAGGAAAGAATATGCAATGGGAAACAAGAGTCTCTTCAACAAATGATGTTGGGAAGACTGGACAGCCACATGCAAAAGAGTGAAAATGGACCACTTTCTTATACCATACACAAAAACTCAAAATGGATTGAAGACCTAAATATGAGACCTGAAACCATAAACATCCTTGAAGAGAGCACAAGCAGTAATTTCTCTGACAACAGATGTAGCAACATTTTTCTAGATATGTCTCCTGAGGCAAGGGATACAAAAGCAAAAATGAACTATTGGTACTACATCAAAATTAAAAGCTGAACAGCAAAGGAAACAATCAACAAAAAAACTAAAAGGCAACCTACTGAATGGGAGAAGATATGACATATCCAATAAAGGGTTAGTATCCAAAATACATAAAAAACTGATATAACTCAACACCCCCCCCAAAATAACAATTAAACAATTAAATTTAATGAACAATTAAAAAATGGACAGAAGACATGAACAGACATTTCTCTGAAGAAGACATACAGATGGCCAACAGACACATGAAAAGATGTTCATCATCACTTACCATCAGGGAAATGAAAATCAAAACCACAATGAGATATCACTTAACACCTGTCAGAATGGCTAAAATCAACAACACAAGAAACAACAGCGTTGGGGAGGATGTGGAGAAAAAGGAACCCTCCCGCACTGTTGGTGGGAATGCAAGCTGGTGCAGCCACTCTGGAAAAGAGTATGGAGGTTCCTCAAAAAGTTAAAAATAGGGGTCTCCTAGCTAACTCAGTCAGTAGAGCATGCAACTCTTGATCTCAGGGTTGTGAGTTGGAGCCCCACACTAGGTGTGGATATTACTTACAAATAAAATCTTTTTAAAAAACAGTTAAACAGGGGTGCCTGGGTGGCTCAGTTGGTTAAACGACTGCCTTCGGCTCAGGTCATGATCCTGGAGTCCCGGGATCGAGTCCCGCATCGGGCACCCTGCTCGGTGGGGAGCCTGCTTCTCCCTCTGACCCTCTCCTCTCTCATGCTGTTTCTCTCTCACTCGCTCTCTAATAAATAAATAAATAAAATCTTTTAAAAAAATAAAATAAAAAATAAAAATAAATTAAAAAAAAAAAAAACAGTTAAACATAGAACTACCCTATGATCCAGTAATTGCCCTACTGGGTACTCAAAATACAAAACACTAATTCAAAGGAATACATGCACCCCTATGTTTATTGCAGCATTATTTACAATAGCCAAACTATGGACACAGCCCAGGTGTCCACTGATGGATGAATGGATAAAGAAGATGTGGTATATATGTACAACGGAATATTGTTCAGCCATTTGCAACGACATGGGTAGAACTAGAGTATAATGCTAAGTGAAATAAGTCAGTCAGAGGAAGACAAATACCATATAATCTCACTCATATGTGGAATTTAAGAGACAAAACAAATGAGTGCAGGAAAAAAAGAGAGAGAGATAAACCAAGAAACAGACTCTTAACTATAGAGAACAAATTTATGGTTACCAGAGGGGAGGTAGGTTGAGGGATGGGTGACATAGGTGATGGGAATTAAAGAATACACTTATGATGAGCAATGAGTAATGTACAGAATTGTTGAATCACTATGTTATACACCTGAAACTAATATAACACTGTATGTTAACTATACTGGAATTAAAATTTAATAAACTTAATTAAAAAGTCCAAAACAAAACAAAAAAATCCTTAGTTATCTGATGGCATCTATACAGTGGAAATTATATCTGAATACAAAGGGTTTTGTTTTTTTTAAGATTTATTTATGAGAGAGAGAGAGGAGAGAGTGCATGCATGCGAGTAGGGGGAGAGGCAGAGGAAAAGAATCTTCAAGCAGACTCCGCAGTGAGTGCAGAGCACAATGTGGGGCTTGATCCCACAGCCCATGAGATCATGACCTGAGCCAAAACCAAGAGTTGGTCGCTCAACTGACTGAGCCACCCAGGTGCCCCTGGATATAAAAGGTTTTATTTGCTACAAAACAATACAAAACAAAAAAGAATGAGGAAGATCTATATTCATTCATCCATGATTTATTAAGTGATTAAAAATAAACATCAGAGCACTGTAGTGGGAATCCATTTGTGTAAAAACATAAACATAACAAACCCCTTCTTCCATAAATTTATATCTAATTATGTCAGCATAATTGGAAAGGTATAGAATAATACTCACTGGATGTTACCATTGGTTAATCAGTAAGGTGGTTGTAGAAGTAGGGGAAGAGCCCCTGGGTGGCTCAGTCGGTTAAGCATCTGACTCTTGATTTTGGCTCAGGTCATGATCTCATAGTCTGGGATCAAGCCCTACCTCAGGCTATGTGCTCAGTGGGGAGTCTGCTTGAGATTCTCTCTCTCCCTCTCTCTTTTTTTTTTTAACAATATATATTTTTTAAAGTATTTATTTGACAGAGAGAGACACAGCAAAAGAGGGGACACAAGCAGAGGGAGTGGGAGAGGGAGAAGCAGGCTTCCCGCCAAGCAGGGAGCCCGATGTGGGGCTCGATCCCAGGACCCTGGGATCATGACCTGAGCCAAAGGCAGACGCTTAACGACTGAGCCACCCAGGCGCCCCTCTCTCTCTCCCTCTCCCTTTGCTCCTCCCCCGACTCCTGGGTGTGCTCGTGCTCTCTCTCTCTTTCAAATAAATAAATAAATCTTAAAAAAAAAAAGAAAGAAAGGGACAGGGGAGAGTATTGATTTTTTTTCTAAATCTTTGCATTATGTCATTAGTTGCAGTGAACATTAAAAAGTATAAAAGAGAAAAATAAAAAAGACAAGACAACACCATAAGACAAGCAAAAGGCATTCCAGGGAGAAGTCAGCTTTTCAATTTGGGAGATCTGGGAAGGCTTCATGGAAGAGGTGGCATGGAAGCTGGGTCTTGAAGGAAGGAGGGAGACGTTTGTTGAGAGAGGACTGTGTGGCATTCTTCCCAGCAGAGGGGTCAGCTGTGTCAAGTGAAGGAGGGAAATGGAAAGAAAATAATCATATGCTGAGTACCTACACTGAACACAGACACTTGTTATCAATCCATCCCAGCGTTTAGACCTATTCTACAGATGGGGGAACTAAGGCTCCGAGAAGTTAAGGGAACAGCTAAAAGGACACACAGCTGGTAATTGGCAGAGCCAAGCTGACTCCATGTCTTTCTCATCCCAAATTCTCTTTCTGTGACTATGAAGATTTGTTTTGTGTCTGGGCGATGTGGTTCGAATGGGCGATATGGTTCGTGCTCCCTCAAAATTCCTATGTTGAAACCTAATGCCTAATGTAATGGTATGAAGAAGTGGGACCTTTGGGAAGTGAATAGGTCATGAGGCTGGAACCTTCATGAATGGGTTTCATGCTTTTATTTAAAAAAGACCCCTGGAGAGCTCACTAGCTCCTTCCTTCTACCATATGAGGATACGGTGAAAAGACAGCCATCTGTGAACCAGGAAGTGGGCTCTCAGCAGACACCAAATCTCCCAGCACCATGATCTTGCACTTCCTAAACTCCAGAGCTGTGAAAAAGAAATGTTTGTTGTTTACAAGCCACACAGTTTATGGTATTTGGGGTATAACAGCCCAAATGAGCTAAGACGCTGAGCAGAGTACGTACCTTGAACACTATGTCTCTGCAAATGGGATCAAGCATGGGGAGGCTGCTGTGATCTCCTCAAGGCAGACTTCGCTGCCCACCATGTCTGGGTGGAGAGCCTCCCGCAGGCTCCGCACAGCCCCCGTGCCAATTACCCTTGCCTAGTCCAGCTCATCCCGGCAGGCTGATCAGCCACATGAGCCAGGATGAGTCCTTGGGGAGGGTCTGTACCCCAGAAAGGAGGGCTGGACACTCAGAGGGACAGTGGGTACTTCTGACATGACCAAGCAGCCTGGGCTTTTAGCTTCATTTCCTGTTTCTTCCCCAGCCCCGGCTGCCCTGAAACGGCCTGCACTCCCATGCCTTCCTGCCTTTGTTTATGCTGTTCAGAATGCCTTTCCCCATAGCTCATTCTCTCTGGAAAACAATTCTCAAGGCCCAACTCAAATGGACCTCATCTTCCTTTTATATCCATGGGGACATGTGACCCTTCCCATTCAAAATAGGAATCATCCCCTCCACTTTGCATCTGAGGCCCCCACTTCATGTATGAGGGCCCCGAGGCTCCCAGAGATGAAGCAGTTCTTTCAGAGTCCTTCAGCCCTGGGCAACGAGAGACCAGGGTTCTAGTTCTGGCTCTGCCATTCGTGTGTCACCTTAGGCAAGTCTCTGCCCCCTCTGGGGCTTAATTCTCCACTCTAACATGGTGGGTGTTGGGATGTGGCCTGAGATACTCTGCAATGCTGTCTTCTTTGATGCTATGGCAACAAAGGAATTCAAACAGCTCCTTGGTGTTGCCTATGACTAGATCTTGTTTCCCTTTGGCCCGACTCCAAGAGCAAGTACTGCTTCCCTCTGCCCTCCTCCCACTCCTCCCACTCTTTGTTCTTCCTGAGACAAAGCTGCCAGCCCCTCTCCTCTCCAGGCGGCTGGGCTTTGAGCCAGCCAGCCAAGTGGCAGCTGGGACTCAGATGAAAGGGTCCTTAGAGGGTTGCCTGTGGCCAAGTGCCCAGCCCAGCACGGCCCAGGGCCTGGCAGCCCTGGGCCCAGCTGTCCCACAAGGCATCCTGCCACACACAAGGCTCCCTTTGTGGGCCCTGCAGCAGGGGAGACCCCTGCCAACAGCCTACAAGGACCCTCTTCCCCCTCCCTTTGCTCCACACTGGCTTGAGAAATATGCAGGTCCTTAGAGAAAGGTCCAGGCCCTGGGCCCGGCTGGCCTGACTTTGGGCCAGGCACCTTGGAGAGCTTTGTCCCACTTAATCTTCAGAACAGCACTGGTAGCAGGTAGTGCTATTCCCTTTTAGAGAGGAAGGACACAGATACCTGAGGGCCCACCATGTGCCGATCCCAGTGCCAGGCACTGGGAAAAGAGTAGTGAACCAGAGGACAAGAGCCAAGTGCAGGGAGCTCACTGTCAGCAGGGACACAGGCTGCTAAATAACCACACAAATAAATATCTGATTACACAGGATGCTCAGTGCTCTGACGCTAAAGAGCAAAGAATCATGAGAGCACACAGATCATGGTGGGCTTATTAGTGAGGAACCAGGGCAATGAAGCCTTCCTGGGGTGAGGTCTGAAGGGGAAGGGGTAGGAGGGTGGGTAGGGAAGGGTACACAAGGCCCTGAGGCCTTGAGGCAGGAAGGAGGTGCTGAGTTAGGGGAGGGACTGGAAGAAGGAGGTCGGGCAGGAGTGAAGAGGGGTGTCCCTTTTGATCACCTTTGGCTGAGACAGCCTCTCGATGGAAAGGCCACATTACAAGCCCCAGAAGTAGTGCCTCCATGAGTCCGCTTCATAATCAATCAACGTGTGCTTCCATCCCCCTGGAAAGCCCTCCAACTCTGCTCAGGAAATTCTTTTTTTTTTAAGATTTTATTTGTTTATTTGACAGAGAACACAATTAGGGGAGCAGCATGGAGAGGGAGAAGCAGGCTCCCTGCTGAGCAGGGAGCCCAATGTGGGGCTCGATCCCAGGACCCTGGAATCATGACCTGAGCCGAAGGCAGACGCTTAACCGACTGAGCCACCCAGGCGCCCCAGGAATTTTTTATTTAGAAGCAAGTCTCCTTAACTCTCAGAGCCTCACATTTGTCACCTCAAAAATGGGAGTTGTGATGCCCCTGCGGGGTTTCCGGGAGGAGTCCAGGAGGCGACGTCCAGCCCATGGCAGGCACGGCGCGGGCACAGGTGCCCCTCCCTGGAGACCTGTATAGGGAGGAAGCTTGGCTGGGTTCCGTCTGAAGCCCTACCCCCTGACCTGCCCCAGACCCAGCAAGCTCCTCTCTGGGGGGAGGAGGCAGCCAGAGCTTCCGGGTAGAGGTTAGCATTTGCTCAGCCTGGCCTTGACTGCAGGGACACGGAGCATGGCTGGAGGCCAAGTGTGCCCCGAGTTCACCAACTCATGGGCCCAAAGAGGCCCCTTGGAAGGAGCAGGAACCAAGATGCCCAGAATGGTGAATGGTAATAAAAGGAAACCTCTGTCCTATAGGCATTGTCTCCTTTATCTTACGGTGACCCTGTAGGGAAGACTAAAGGGGAAGAGCAACATCATCCCCATTTTCCAAGGGGGGCAATCGAAATTCAGAAAGGCTATTTTTCTAAGTCAGGATCGGATCCAGGAGTCTGGTTCCAGAGCCCGTGGTGCTGGGCACTCCCTGCCGGGCAGGCCAGGGCCCAGAGCCAGCACTGCCCAACGCCCAGACATAGCCTCTTTGAGAACACACAGTGGCTTAGTCCAAATCTCCCAGCAGCCCCCTGTCAGACCCAGGGCCTCAGTTTCCGCATTCATCTAACTGTGAAGTTGACAGCTAGGCTTGACGATGGTTAAGGTCCCTTCCAACAGTATCAGTCTTGGTTCCTTCTAGTGCAAACGATGTCAGGATGAACCCCTTAAAGCCATGGGGTGCCACTTCCACTCTTCGGATCAGCCTCTAGAGCACAGGGGTTGAAAGATGTGTGTGCAAAGTGTGCGTGCAAAGGTGTTCATTGCAGCACTGTTTATAGAAGCAAAAGACTAGATTAGAAACAGCCTTAATGTCCATCACTTGCGGACTAGTTGAATAAATTAGAGTACATCCACATTCTAGAATATTCTATATCCACTACAAAAAATGAGGCAGACCTCATATATACATATATATATATATATATATGCACTCCTGCATTTGCATTGATAATTTCCAAAAGGATATACAGGAGACTTGGTCATCATTACCTCTCAGGTGAGGACTAGGAGTCTGCCATGGGTGGAAAATCACTTTTCGTTGTATATTCTTTCATACTGTCTTAATTTCTTTTTTTTTTTAGAAGTATATATTTTTTTAAAGATTTTATTTATTTATTTGACAGAGAGAGACACAGCGAGAGAGGGAACACAAGCAGGGGGAGTGGGAGAGGGAGAAGCAGGCTTCCCGCCGAGCAGGGAGCCTGATGCAGGGCTCGATCCCAGGACCCTGAGATCATGACCTGAGCCGAAGGCAGACGCTTAACGACTGAGCCACCCAGGCACCCCTATACTGTCTTAATTTCTTGCTATGTATATGTCTGTCTTCTATCCCCCCTTTCTCCTTTCTGCCATCCATTCTTCCTGCCTCCTTCCAAACATTCTCTAGATGTGTTTCTTGTTTTTCTTTCTTTTCTTTTCTTTTAAGCAGGCTCCACACCCAGCATGGAGCCCAACGCAGGGCTTGAACTCATGACCCTGAGATCAAGACCTGAGCTGAGACCAAGAATTGGACACCCCTATTGTTTCTTTTTTAAAAACAAGTCCTAATGAGGTGCCTGGCTGGCTCAGTTGGAGGAGCATGCGACTCTTGATCCTGGGGCCATGAGTTCAAGCCCCACACTGGGTGTAGAGATTACTTAAATAAATAAGTAAATAAATAAATAAAAATAATTTTTAAAATTACTTTAAAAAAAACCACACACCCCAAAACAAGTCCTGTAGAGGACAGATCATGTAACCTGTGTTTAAGTCCTGGCCTTGACATTAACTACACGATTTTACGCAAAGCCCTTCTTCTCACTGGGCCTCAGTTTTGCTACCTGTAAAATAAGGTCACTGGGGAGGTAATCGTCAGATCCCTTCAGGGCAGAGGTGGGACTGAATGGCCCTGAGTGATCCACATTCCCCCAACTGGCCACAGTGAAGCAGAGGAGACCCCTGTGCATAGCCTCAGTAGTACCAATCCCGGTCTGAGTTTGTGGAAGGTAAGCACCCGGACATGACCCCTAGCGGACAGGTGTAACATTTCCACCTGCCTTCTACTCACCATCCTTCCTTGTAAAGGACCGGGTTCCCTCTGGGGACCAACCCCTCCTTTAAAGCCACCATCTTGCCACTACATGTAGCTTGAGAATGAAGTTGACATGCAAAGGAAAGTAGAATTGAGAGAAGATGAGAAATTTGTTTCTAGCTCTCACTGGAGCACTGACCAAGCTATTGCTAAGGCCCTAGTCCAGTTATTTACCTCGGGTATTCACTTGGGACTTAAGCCATTTCACATTGGATCTATCCGTCACTTACATTCTTTTTTTTTTTTTTAAGATTTTATTTATTTATTTGAGACAGAATGAGAGACAGACAGCATGAGAGGGAGGAGGGTTAGAGGGAGAAGCAGACCCCCCCGCCGAGCAGGGAGCCCAATGCGGGACTCGATCCAGGGACTCCAGGATCATGACCTGAGCCGAAGGCAGTCGCTTAACCAACTGAGCCACCCAGGCGCCCCTGTCACTTACATTCTTAAGAGGCCCAGGGGGTAGGAATCCTGTGCTGTATCTCTGCCATTTGTTTCTCCAGATTTACCTCATCCTTCCCTGCTCTGCACTCTGGAGGCTGATCTTCAGGGATCACATACACAGGCTCCCTGCTCTCTGGCTTCCTCCCACATTAGTCCCACGGGCAGCCTAGCGGGATATCAGAAGGTAAGGGGAGGCTGAGGTGAGAGTCCTTATTCCCTGGTCCCCTCCCGGCCCAGGGCCTGTAAGCCAGCTGCTCCTTTCATCTGAAGGTCCCACCTCCTATCAGGTGCCCTGGCCACACAGCTGTTCTCTGGGGTTCTGGTAACTGCTCTCTCCCTCACCCTCTGCAGGCTCCCTCCTGCTAATGGCCCCAGGGATGCACCACTCCTCAGGGCTGGTGCTGCCATACCTTTATAAAGAGTGCCCTTATTCAACTCTCCTCAAATCTGCAGCTCGAGTGAGCTCTTGTGTGTCCTGCCTATGGGTGTTCTTGAGTGTGAGCGTGTGTGTGTGTGCATGCACACGTGTGTGCTCACGTGCGCATGCACTGTTGCTGTGCCATCACTTGACAGTTTTTTTTTTTTTTAAGATTTTATTTATTTATTTGAGAGACAGAGAATGAGAGAGAGAGAGCACATGAGAGGGGGGAGGGTCAGAGGGAGAAGCAGGCTCCCTGCCAAGCAGGGAGCCTGATGCGGGACTCGATCCAGGGACTCCAGGATCATGACCTGAGCTGAAGGCAGTCGCTTAACCAACTGAGCCACCCAGGCGCCCCATCACTTGACAGTTAATCATGAGCTGGGACAGGAAGGGAACTGATTTTACTGGGTATCCACCATGCACCAGGCTCCACACAGGGCACCTTCTCCACACAATTGGGTTCATCCTCACAAGTCTGTGAACTAGATATTTTTAGCCACACCTTACAGAAGACAAAACTGAGGCCCCGATTGGAAAGGGGACTCACCTAGAGTCTCACAGCTGAGTAGCAGTGGAACCAGGATTTGGAATCCACATAGGTCTGGATCTAAACCCCGTGCCTTTTAGCCCCTCAGGTGCCACTTTCCAAAATGCCGGCTTCATTCTCATCCTGTATGTCTCAGCTTAAATGTCACCTTCCTCAAGAGGCCTTCCATGACCACTGCATTTGACCACCCAGTGGAAGTCACCACTGAGCTTCTTCTTTTTTATTAAAGACTTTATTTATTTATTTATTTATTTATTTATTTATTTATTTGAGAGAGTGAGAGACAGAGAAAGAGGGGGGAGGTGAAAGGAAGAGGAAGAAGGACAAGCAGACTCTGCACTGAGTGAGCAGGGCTCCATCTCACCACCCCGAGATCATGACCTGAGCTAAAATCAAAGAGTTGGTGGCTCAACCGACTGAGCCACCCAGGTGCCCTCTGAGATTCTTCTTCATAGTGCCCTGTGCTTTTCCCTTGTGATGAGTATTTGTTTGCTTATTTATTTAACGTCTGTCCAACCCGTTGGATTCTAAGCTCTGCGAGGCAGCCAGTTTCCATATCTGTCCTGTTCACCAGTCTCCTCCCGTGCCTGGCACAGTCGCCTGCTACATGCTAGGTCCCAAAGGAATGTTTGCTAAATGAAAAAGTGGCAAAGGAAAGGAACAAACGTTTATTATGCGCTTGCCCAATGCGATTATGGACGATCTCATTTTCTCTTCACAACAATCTTAGGAGGTACATGTTATTGTCCCATTTCACTGATGAGGAACCGGAGGTCAGAGAGGGAGTGCGACTTTCCCAAAGTCATGCAGCTTAGAGCCAGGGTTCCAACACAGGTCTCCCTGATGTCACAGCTGTGCTTTTTCCAGGGTGCCCCTCTGTGCCCTACTCAGGTGCTCACAATGGGCAAAGAGGAGGAGGGACTGACCAGCGGAACTCGCATGAATCATTCCTGGACAAACAGAAACTTCAGGGAGCAAATAGTGTCTGCTTTGGCCACTCCCCTGGGACCAGCCACTCCCAGACCCTCTTGGGCACATACCCTGCCAGCCCAGCCAGGAAACCATTCTCTTCCCTGTTTGCCCTCTTGTTTTCAGCCTGGCCCTATCTGGTCTGTAAGTCTCTGCAAACACCCTGTACTTTGCCTTTCTCTGTAGAGCTGCCCATGGCTAATCATCTGCTTGCCAAATTCCAAGGGTGGGTCCTGGATACCAAGTGTGTGGTGTGTCCCTGAGATCCGCATACGGGTCACCAGCTGGTGCAAACAAAGCAAGGGGCTCTCCTGCTGAGTCTGCAGGACCACACAGCAGCCGAGCCTGGGGGGAGGATCTTTTCCTTCCTTCTTCCTTTGCTCCCAGACCCTGCCCAGTTCCCTCTTTACAATCATTGCCACCCAAATGAAGGGGGGGGTGGGGGAAGCTTCTGAGATGTGGAGTCATTTTTTGTTGTTGTTGTCTTGAGCTGGAAATCATTACACAGGTGTGTTTACTTTTTGTGAAAATTACTTGGGTGCATTCCTCTGTGGACAAATTATACGTCAATAAAAAGTTTATTTAAAAAAAAAAATCATTGCTACACACTCCTGCCCCAGGGTTCCCCAATACTCCCTCAATATTCCCTCAAACCCTCATCTAAGACCCTCAGACCCTTCTCATCTAAGAGTTTCTGACAGAAGCCTGCCCAGCAGAGACAGGGTAACACGAAGGAAGCAATATGGGCAGTGGCCCAAGTCCTGGGACCTCCTGGGACCTCCTGAGTCCTCGCGTCCCCGCTCCTCGTGGACAGCCCCCACAACCCTGCCCTGACATCTGGTGAAGCCCTGAAGGCTTCCCTCTGGTACGGGCTGAGTGAGAGCTTGGGTACCCTCCCTACTCCTCCCCGGATCGCTTTTCTAGGGCATGCTAGCAGCCTCTAGCCCAGATACCACAGGGGAGCTACGTTCTGCCGCCTACTGTCACTGAGAAGAGCGGCTCCCATGCCTTGTACTCAGGACCTCTGCCCTTAGGTTCTTGGAGAGGAATGATCTGCGTCCCATCCAGCTCCCCATTCACTGGCTGCCTGCCCTAGTGTGTGGGCCCCCTGCTTCTCACACAGCCCCAGCGCACCTTAACCCAGAGGAAGGGGGCTGCTGTGCACGCCTAGTAGGTGGTGGGGACAGAACTCCTGCAGCTCAACCCAGCAGGAGCATCAGACTGCGCTTCTGGTGACAAGCTCCAGCTCCTTGAACAACCAGGGAACTTCGTAGAAGGCTGTCAATGTCCTCTGAGTTGGGGCAGAGGTCATGCCGCCTCCATTACACACATCCACTAATAAGATTTGACGCATACCATTTTAAAGATTGGTTTGAACATGAATGCCCTTTTTTTCCCATCTAGGATCGTGAGGCTATCCCCCATAGCATTAAGGGCTCTGCAGAACCCCTTCTGTAACGACCACACGGTTTGTGCTGTATGTATGTATCATAAATCTATCAGGCCACATTTCATTTCTTCCTTCTTTCTTTCTTCTCCTTTACTATAAATAGCACTGCAAGAAGCATCCTTTACATGTAAGGCACTGTGCAAGGAATATGCACTTTTTTGAGGATCTTACTCCTCATTGCCAAATGACGAGGAAGGCTGTGCCCACCATCCAGGCGCACGCGGTGTGGTTGCCTCAGAATATGTTTTTGCCCCAAGGTCAGAGTCGACCCCGCAGACCCCGCAGCGGGCTACAAGAGCTGAACACAGGAGCTGCTTTGCAGGCAGGGCCTGACACTCAGCCAGGTCACCTCCACCGCCCGTGGCTTCCTGGGATCGGGAGCATTGATTTTTTTCTGTACTGGTCAGACACACCAGCGAAGCCATTCACCCCGCCTCCACCTCCTGCTCCATATTCTCTTTTCTTTCTCCTGTCTCCTCTTTCTCCTCCCTTTCTCTTCCTTTTCTGTCTCTCCTTCCTTTTGTTTTCTCCTTCTCCCTCCACGTCTCCACTCTGTGTCTCCCCTTTGACTTGGGGCTTCTTTCTCTCTGCCTCTTTTCTCTCTGCTTCCTCTGCGGCTCTACTCTTTTCCCTCACCTTTGCATCTTCCTCCTGGAACTCAGCCTCGTCTCTCTTGTCTCTTTTCTCCTTCCCCTCAGTGGCTCTCTGTCCTCCACCCACCACTCCTGCCGTGTGAGTCATAATTTCCCCCGGGAGATAAGGCAGCCTTTTCCCTGATAGGCCTTGATCTGAAGGAGCAGTGAGTTTGCCTCCTACAAAGGGCAAAGCTAACTGATCTCAGAATGGGGAGCTGCCTCGTAAACCAGCATGACTCAGGGCTTCCAGGTTGGGAGAATCACCGTCCATCAATCAAGCTGCCCTTAGAGGCTTTGTCATCCTGGGGGCCAGCATGCTGTGCGTGATGACTCACCAGGACAGCCTTGGCATGGTGGCAGCCATGCCAAGGGGGTGGGGAGGGGCATTGGAGTTTATGATGTTGCCCCTGGGAGGACACCCCCTCTCTGTGGGCAGGTCCAGGGCTGGATGCTGGGGACCCAGGAATGCAGCAGATTCAGGCCCCACAACCATGTTTGTCATTGTGTGGCCTCACATCACAATCGTCAGGTAGGATGTTTATAACAATTCAGGTTGCTGTGCCCTAATTCATCTTTATTAAACCAGAATATCTGGGGATGGGAATCAGGAACCTTCACATCAAAGATAATTTTGATGCAAAGGCTGGCAAGTATCTGTTAGACTTCTTTTTTTTTTTTTTTAAGATTTTATTTATTTATTTGAAAGAGAGAAAGAGAGAGAACAAGTAGGCAGAGAGGCAGGCAGAGGGAGAGGGAGAAGCAGGCTCCCCGCTGAGCAGGGAGCCCGATGTGGGGCTCGATCCCAGGACCCTGGGATCATGACCCAAGCCGAAGGCAGCGGCCCAACTGACTGAGTCACCCAGGTGCCCCATTATCTGTTAGACTTCTAGAATCACACACCTTCTGTTCTAGTAGCCCACTCCTGGGACTTTCCTCTAACAAAATATTCCCACATGTATTATGCACGGGGATTTTTTTTTTTTTGCAGTATTGTTTGTATTATCAAAAAATTGAGAACACCTTGAATACAATGTCCATTAGTAAAGAATGTTTAAATAAATGATGATGTCTCCTACTGTGGAATAATAGCCATTAGAAAAGAATCCAGCATTCATAGAGACAGAAAGGTGATTAGAGGTTACCAGGGTTTGTGGGGTAGGGATTAAGGAGTTATTGCTTAATGGGTACAGAGGTCCTGTCTGGGGTGTTGAAAAATTTTGGAGGTTGGCGATGGTTGCACAATACTGTGAATGTAATTAATGTTACTAAATTGTATACTTAAACATGGTCGAAATGGCAAATTTTATGTTTTATATATATAAATATATATACACAATAAAAAGAAAAGAGAATAAGGTAGAATCACATGCACTAACATGGAAAGATACCCAAGATAGATTGTTCAGTGAAAATGGAAATTGTGGACCAAGAAGTATAATAAGAATTATTAAATTCTGTGTGTGTGTGTGTGTGTGCGTGCACGTGCATGCCAGGAAAAGACAATAAGGAATCACACCACCCTCTTAAAAGTGGTTGTCACTGGAGGTTAGGATTGACAGGACAGGCAGGAAAAGGGAGAAAAAGAGGGGTGCCTGGATGGCTCAGGCGGTTAAGCAGCTGCCTTGGATTTAGGTCATGATCCCAGCGCCCTGGGATCGAGCCCCTTGTTGGATTCCCTGCTCAGTGGGGAGCCTGCTTCTCCCTCTCCCTCTGCCTACTTGTGCCTTCTATCTCTCTGTCACATAAATCAATAAAATCTTTAAAAAAGAAAAAAAAGAAGTGGTGGGATTATGGGTAATTTTGGATTTGGGGGGTATTTTTCATACAAAAAATGGGGACACCTGGGTGGCTCAGTCGGTTAAGTGGCTGCCTTCTGCTCAGGTCGTGATCCCGGGGTCCTGGGATCGAGTCCCGCTTTGGGCTCCCTGCTCGGCGGGGAGCCTGCTTCTCCCTCTGCCTGCCGCTCCCCCGGCTGGTATTCTCTCTGTCAAATAAATAAAATCTTTAAAAAAAAAATGTAAACACACTCAACAAAACAAATACCATCCTTGTCCTCAAAGAGCTCAGAATCGAGTGAGATTGAGATAATTCCAACAAAACACCATTTGTGACAAGACCTGCAGAAACACGGTGGAGGGGGCACAGTCAGGGAAGTCTTCCAGGAGGAGGCAACATTTTGGCTCTGGCCTTCAAAAACCACAAGGAGTCAGCTAAGTGGAGACGCGGAGCTAGAACTCTTCTGGGGAAAGGAAAGACAAAGGTTAGAGAGAAAGCATGAGGTTAGGGAGGTGTCTGTGACGCCCAGGAGCTGAAATGCACCATGCCTTGAGAGGAGCAGGGGGAGAGTAAAGGTTTTCTGCGCGGGGTGGGTGGGTGGGGGGTGACAATCGATTGATCCGAATTTGTGTTTTGGGTAGATCCTCTGATGAGGTCTTTTCTGGGCTGAGGTTAGAGACCCTGCTCTCTGGCAAAGTCTGGAAACTTGTAAGGTGTAAACAAAGTCTTTCCCGGTCACCTCAGAATTTCAGCTGAGGCCCCAAAGGCTGAAACATTGGGAGAGTTGCTGACCCTGAACAGAGAGGCTGGACCACCTGCGCAGTACCCCGAAGGAGGGAGGGCAGGGCGAAGACCGCCGCCTCACCTACTCCTGGCCACAGGGAGTAAGCTAAATCCCCCAGGAACGCGGGAGGACACTCTCCTTGGAGACTTGTCGGAGCACTCAGCTCTGCCTGGCCTCCAACCCACTCTTCACCAGGGACTGGAAGAAGCTGTCCTCCCCTCCCCTCAAACCAGGAGAGGCCTCAGGAGAACTATTCTGGGAGTCTTGGCAAGGGGGGTTCTGGGGTCTGGAATCTGGTGGCAGCTGGCAAATGGAGGGGCTCCTGGCAAGGGGCTGTTTCCTGTGCAGCACGTGCAGACCCCACAGAAAGGAGCAGAATGCAGGCCTTCTGGAAAAGGACCCCGCAGAAGAGGGCTTCCGTTTAGGGGTGAGGGAACCCCAGCAGAAAGAGGCTGGAGGTGTAAGGAGGAATGCTGAAGCAGAGGGGTCGTAAGCAGCCCGCAGGAGGAGGCACCTCCCTCTTTAGGGGTAGTGCACTGGACAGTGCGCTGCGTCTCCAAGGAGCCCATCAACGTGCCCCTAAGAGAAGGTGTCCGCATAAGGACCCTGCCACGCCCAAGTGACCTCCGAGGCGGTGACTTCTCCTCCCCCGCCGCCCCGGCCGACCAGAAGTTGCCCGGGGAGGGGCGGGAGCAGCAGCGGCCGCGCCAGGCCGCCCAGCCTCCTCCCCAGCCCGCAGGTGTCCCAGCCCGAGGTTTGCTGTGACGCAGGCCTGCACTTAAGTAATCACCCATCAAGAAACGGGAAACTCAGAAAAGCTAGGGGACCCGCCGAGATTTCATCCGGGAACAGTGAAGCATGAGTCCACAGAATCCGTTCGAAAGGGCAATGGTAGGGAAAAAAGAAATCGCCTTTGTGCTTTCACCTGCTGAGTCAAGCCCCTTTAATAAATAGCTACAAAACATTAAAGACGCCTATCTTGTGAGTGGGGGTCCTGGAACGATGATAAGATTTTCCTCCCACTCTCTCCCCTATCGGCCAACCCTTTTCTATTAAAACGAGGCGGACAATTACCGCCTGGAAACTCGTGTGTTTCCGCTGGCGACGAGTCCCGGCTCGCTGGCTGGGGTTCGGGATCCCCGTCGCTCCAGGCTGCGGAGCTGAGGTCCTCGCCGGCCCCGCAGCGCCCCCTGCTGGCGGGAACCGCAGAGGCCGGCGCCCCGCCCAGCCTTCCCCGAGCCCGCAGTCTTTGCGGCGGGGCACCCCTTGGTGCGCGAAGGGCAGACGAAGGGTGTACCCTTGCAGCCAGGACGGGGGCCGCCTATCTGATAGGGGAGGGAGACGATCTGGTCGGAAACGTCAGCGGCGGGGGTGAGCCCGGGCAAAAGGAGGTGAGGCAGGAAGAGGGGAAGCAAGGCTTTGGAAGTTACTGCGGAGTTCAGGAGGGTGCGGGCATATTGAGGAGTCATCAGTATTTTTGCTCTTTTGTGTGTCTGGGCTTTTTGCTCAAGTTGGTACCTCTGCCTGGAAAACATTTCCCACTTTTCCTTTTTTTTTTTTTTTTTTAAAGAACTTAATGTATTCAAATATATTGAGAATGAATATGAAAATATTCGTGTACCCATTACTCAGCTTGAGAAATAAGACCTAATAAATATAAAGTACCCTTTCACCATCTCCCCGTGGCTCCTTAAATTCATGTTTTCATTCCCATGTAAATTTTTATTTACTGTTTATGTATGTATTCATAAATATAGATGCAGGAAATCAGAAAAATTTTAATAGATGTATCCTTTCTTCTATATATACTGTATAGAATATATGCTATATATGTATACTTTCAAATATACTATAGTATTGTATAGTATAGTATATATATAGTATATAGTGCATGTACTGTGTATATAGTGAATATGTATATATGAATATATGTACAGAGAGAGGGAGAAACGTTCCCCCCCCTTACCACCCTGCCTTTAAGATTGTTCTCATCTTTGTCTGACTTGCTAACTCCACAAAGTTGTTATCCCTTCAGGAAGCTGGAAGATGGTCAAGAAGATGCAGCTGTAGCCCCTCTCATCCTACTTCAGCCAAATCAGTTACTTCTCAACCTATTTTATTCATTGGGCTTCTGTACAAAGTTTCATTTAAAGAACTAGCATGGTAGGTTAAAATAAAATGGAAAGGGTTGAGGAGTGTGGTAGGCGCAATGTCCTAATCCTGGCATCTGTGATTATGTTAGATTGCATGGCAAAGGGGAATGAAGGGTACAGATGGAATTAAGATTGCTAATCAGTGGACCTTGAGATAAGATTATCCCGGATTACCCAGGTGGGCCTAACAAAAGAATAACAGTTCTCGTAACTGGAAGAGAAAGACCAGAAAGGTGGCAATATGAGAAGGCTTTTGCTGGCTTTGAAACTGGAGGAAGGGGCCACCAACCGAGAAATGCAGGCAGCACTCTGGCCTGGGTCCCAGTCTAGGGGCCAGCCCTGTGGGCAGAGTGAGAGGTCCCCCCAGCAAGGGTGTCTCCTGGAGCTCCTCTGTCAGGGACTGGCCATCTTGGAAGGAGGCAGCTGAGCCAAGGCCCCATCACCACTGAGCTCCCTGGAGTCCAGGTGCTGGTGTTGATAGCCTGCCCCCGAGGGTTTCCCCTGAGGGGGAGCTCAGTAAAAGTGGGTCAAGTGAACAAAATGGAAGAAAGAGTGAAGAAATACCTGGGAAGCACACCCAGGTAGACGGATCCCCATAGTTTTTATTCATGCATCCTTTCAGTCAATAAACTAAGGAAACTTTCTTGAGTGCTTGTGGTCCTGGAGTCACAAGGAAGAATTAGACCAGTTTCTTGCCCACAGGGGGTCCCAAGTAGAAGAGAGACAGACATGTTTTCTGTATAAGTGACTAATCTTGTCTGGTCACAGAATATTTTTTTTTAAAAGATTTTATTTATTTATTTGACAGAGAAACAAAGCAAGAGAAGGAACACAAGCAGGGGGAGTGGGAGAGGGAGAAGCAGGCTTCCTGCAGAGCAGGGAGCCTGATGCGGGGCTCAATCCCAGGACCCTGGGATCATGACCTGAGCCGAAGGCAGACACTTAACAACTGAGCCACCCAGGCGCCCCTGGTCACAGAATTTTTAAATATCATAGCCCTATTGTAAGTGATACATATAGCAGTGAAGTCCTTCCAGGGGAGTGAATAAAACACGATTAGAAATATAAATTGGAGGGGCGCCTGGGTGGCTCAGTCGGTTAAGCATCTGCCTTCAGCTCAGGTCGTGATCTCAGGGTCCCAGGATGGAGCCCCACGTTAGGCTCCCCACTCAGCAGGGAGTCTGCTTCTCCCTTTCCCTCTGCCACTCCCCCTGCTTGTGCTCTCTCTCTCTCAAATGAAGAAATAAAATCTTTAAAAAAAAGAAAAGAAAAGAAGTATAAATTGGAGCCTCAGTTTTTTTGTCAATAAAGTAGAAGTAGGGTTGCATGATCCCTATAATACACCCAACTCTGCTAGTCTGGACCTTTGACCCATCCGCAAGGGAGCCCTTCTGCCTCTGCCTCTCACTCAGCGAGCCCAGAAGCCCTTAGGCTGACCCCAACCTAGTTGCATCCGTGGGAGGAAGGACTGGGCCTTCCCAGAACTGAGGGAGGGGAGTGACAGGGAGGAAGTTGGGAGTGGAGGCTGGATGGAAAGACCTGCCAGTCTCCTGGGTCTCCTCTGGTCAGCAAACAGTTTGCGGTGGATTCCCTGAACTGCAGAGATGCCTGTATTCTCAAGTAACAGAAAAGGCCCGGGCCTCTTAGGGTGACCTAAGGACTCCAGAGAAGGGACCCTGCCGCTCCCTCAAATAGCTCTCTCTTAGCTGGTCAATGGACTCTTGATGCCTCAAAATCCTCCATTCAGGAGACAGTGGGGTTTTGGGGGTTTTTTTTGTTTTTGTTTTTTGTTTTTAGCTTGAAAGAGTCTCTACTTAGTCCAACTCCTCAATTTTGCAGTTGGTAAACTGAGGCCCAGAGAGGTAGAGTGACTTGTTTAAGGTTACCCAGGGAGGTAGTTGAGTCTTTAAGGAGAATATTTTATGATCAGTAGTACTGGTTGTTCCCTCTCCCTGGGAGATAGATCCTCCAGAAACTGAGAGCATTCAGGCCTCAGCACAGGTATTTCTTCTCCCCTGGGGTAATAACTATGTATGGAGTGAATGCTTGACTCCCTGGCCACAGACATGCCCTGGGCATCTTGTTGAAATGCAGTTTCCAGGGGCGCCTGGGTGGCTCCGTTGGTTAAGCATCTGCCTTCAGCTCAGGTCATGATCCCAGGGTCCTGGGATCGACTTCCAGCATCAGGCTCCTTGCTCCGTGGGAAGCCTGCTTCTCCCTCTGCCTGCCGCCCCCCCTGCTTGTGCTGTCTCTGGCTCTCTCTCTCTGGCAAATGAATAAATAAAATCTTTAAAAAAAAAAAAAAAAAAGAAAGAAAGAAATGCGGTTTCCGATTCAGTAGGTCCTGGGCAGGCCCTGAGAATCTGCATTCCTGATGAGCTCTCTGGTGATTAGATGCTGCTGATCTGCAAACCACACCTGTAGTAAGTAGCAAGGCTCTAGCTATTTTATTTTATTTTATTTTACTTTGTTTCTAGTACATGTCACAATGGGATAGTATCATATTTATCTGTGCATATGTTCACTGTGGCTTTCTCCCTACTAGATACAAACTGCCTGAGTGAGGTGCCTTGTCTGCTTCGTGCCTTGTTCTATCTCCAGGCCCAGCACAGTGCAGACACAGGAAGCCCTCAATATATGAGGTCCCCTGGGTGACAAAGGGGCCAAGTTCTGGAGGGCAGGGACCAAGATGCCCTATTTCCTCCTGCCTCCCTGTGGCATAGCGGGGAGTAGGAACGCATCAAAGGGGTTCAGTATCTGGGGGTGGAGGTAGAACGGCTCTTGACTCTTGCCCCCTTGTGTTTCTCAATAGGTCAGGACTGAAGTAACAGTGCGAAGAAAAACAGCCTGAGGCCTGCAGATAGCAGATGGTGCATATGTATAAAAGTCATTTTTAAAATTAGGAAACTTGTCGCAACCTCAGTCTGAGTTCATTCTCTGGCTGCCTGGACCCAGGCCCAGCCAGGGTTGCCTGGACCCTGGCAGTTCCCAAGCACTACTTGGTCATCTTACCCTTTGTACAACATTCACATGGTGTTCCTGACCTGACCCTTGGGGGCCTTGACCCCAGTGCATCTGGGGCCCAGATCAGTTTATCCAACTTGGGGAATTCAGATCCCCTGAGGGTGAGGCCACCGGCAGCTTTGTGGAGGTCATTCCAGGAAGTGCCTCGCTCAACCTCAGTTTCCCCACCTAAGAGCAGGGAAGCAAGGGAGGGGGAGAGGGGGAAGCCTGGGGAAACCCAGTAACGCTTGAGGTCTAGTCTAGCTTCTGCTACCTCTCCCACTCCCCGGTGGCCAGGACTTCCTTACTAGCAGTGGCCCAGCTGGACCAGATCATCTCCCAACTCTGGGATATAGCGTCTGGAGAGCAAGGACCTCTGAGTCCAGTGGACCTTGCTGAAGCAGAGCCACCTATCCTGCCCCACCACACCCCCTGAAAGTAAAGACCCCATGTTCCTTCTTTCCTGCCTTCCTCCATTCCCCTACCCACTCCTAGAACTTCTCTGAGTTCGGCCTATCCCCTCAGATCCCGTCTCTCTGTCCACGAATCCGAGAGCTGGGCAACCACTAATTCAGCAACATTTCATCCGGGGCCTTCCATCTGCCAGGTAGACCTGAAGGCAGTCTCCGTTTGTAGCCTGCTGGCCGGACAACGCCGGCCCCCATCCTCTCCCTCTTCCCCAGGACTCCTGTATGCGCTGCACTTGTTCACTCACATGGCTCCTTTGTTCTCCCAATTACCAATTTGCTCATTTTCTCCAGTTTTCACTAACACCCGCCCATCCACTCACTCACTCACTCACTCACGTCTGTCACACTCACTCGTGGAATCCATCTGGGAATGGACTGGCCCGAGATGGGGTTAGGACATAAATGCAGAGGCAGAATGACACAGAAGGCACGGCGACCGTGTGCTCAGGTGGAGGCCCCCAAAGTCTGAGCTTGAGGGGCCCTCACAAAGATCAGCCCCCTCGTTGAACAGATGGGGTGGAGGAGGCCCAGGGAGGCCTCGGTTGGCCCCAGGCCACTGGGTCAAAGATGAATAAGCTGCCACTTGCAGGGCGCTTCTGGCCTGCCCACCATGCCAGGATCAGCTCTCCCAGCCCTGTCCACATCACGCTTTCCAGTCCTGAGCCAGAGACCGGGGGCTGGGTTCAAAAGGCAGGGTCATGCCCTCAGAGACCTGGACATGGATTCAGAAGGAGTTATACAACAGGGCTGACAGGGCCTTCCCTTCAGAGAGCTCCCAACCCTTCCCTTTACAGCCATGGACACCGGAGCCCAGGGAGCCTATTTGCAAGAGGGCCTGGCAGCAGCCCCAAACCCAAACCACAGGGTCCAGCCTCGTGGTCTGTGGCTGTACCCACTGCTCAGCCATCCTGGATGTCTGAATACAAAGGAAGCCCCACTTTCCTGAGGAGAAAACATTTTAAGAATATTTTTCCTGGGCACCTGGGTGGCTCAGTTGGTTAAGCAACTGCCTTCGGCTCAGGTCATGATCCTGGAGTCCCAGGATTGAGCCCCACATCGGGCTCTCTGCTCAGTGGGGGGCCTGCTTCTCCCTCTCCCTCTGCCTGCATCTCCCCCTGCTCATGCTCTCTCTCTCTCCCTCAAATAAATACAATCTTTTTTTTTTTTTTTTAAGAATATTTTTCCTGGGATGTCTGGGTGGCTCAATTGGTTAAGCTTCTGACTCTTGATTTCGGCTCAGGTCAGGATCTCAGGGTCATGGGATGGAGCCCCGAGTGGAGCCCCCTGTTGGGCTCTGTGCTCAGTGCAGAGTCTGCTTGTCTCTCTCCATCTGCTCCTCCCCCCAACCCTGCTCGCTCGCTCTCTAAAAAAATAGATAAAATCTTTTAAAAAAAGAATGTTTTCCCCAATAAAGGTCAAAAACAAGCAAAAAATGTTTTAGAGCTGGAAATGAATCAATCAAATCTTTACTTAAGTAAACTGTAAAAATTAAATTGTTTCACTTTATTAATTTCGAAAACTTGCTCTTTTCTACTCATAGTTTAGGAAACAATTTTATGCAAAAGCTTCATCCCGCTGACTGGTGGAGGTAATCCTGGGGTCATGTGTCTTGCTAAGAGTTTTGCTTCCAGTAAAGTACTGGGAGAGCAACCTGGACGATGCAGACGTTCGGGACAGGAGCGTGGCACGTCCTTCCTTCCCTGAGGAGTGATTCTGGAAAAGAGGCTCCCGTTAGCACCTGCGTTTGCACGCCAGTCCTGGGGGGCCAGGTGTGGCTGCAGCCGCTTGGGCTCCCTCGCCTGCCAGAGTCCTCACTACTGCCTCCCGTTGAGCCAGGGACTCTGTTTTTCAAGGTGACTGGACATTATGACCAAAGACCCTAGAATGTATGGAGAAGTGAATCTAATGGTCATTATTCAGCTCGTATCTATGGAGCATTTGCTGCTCTGGGCCCTGGGACAGGTACAAAATGAACTGAAATGTGTGTAGCAGGTCCTGGAATGGAGGAATAAAAGAGGGCTTGGGAGAGCAGAGTGAAGACAGAAGTGCCAGAAGGCAGTGCACCTTTACTGAGGTCTTGCAATATGCCAGATATCTGATAACATCACGGGTAATCTGCACAATGACCTGTCGTAGGAGTTACTACTCATCCCAACTCCTCCTTGCCTAAGAACTAACAACGTGTATTCTTAGGCAGATTACTTTACCTCCGTAGGCCTCAATTTCCTCCTGGGTAAATGGGGAACTCCTACCACACATGTCATTGTTGGGAGGATTGAATTCTGTTTTTAAGCACTTTTGCTTTGAAAAGTAGGCCCTCAATCAGTGTCATTGTGATTACACCAGAGGAGGAAGCCGAGGCTCAGACAGGATCACTAGGAGACAGGAGCTCAGACTAGGGAGGAGCTAAAGGGAGGTAGAATTCAGTTCAACATAAAGATGAACTTTCTTATAGCTCTGGCCATAGGCATGGGAGGGAGTGGACAAGTGGACGATGGTTAGTCAGGAGGGTGCAGAGGGGGCTCCCACCCTGGGGTGGGGGTGAGGGTGGCTTAGGTGAGAGAAGATCCCCTCCCTGTGCTCTCCTCCTCCTCTCTCCCCACAGCTGGGGCAGAAGGTACCTAGCAGATCTTTCCACCCAGGTGCTGTGAGCAGGTGCCTGAACCAGAACTTGACTCTGACATTTGTTGCACAACTGGGAGCCTCTCTTTGGGCCTCAATTTTCCTTGTTATGCCATAAATAAATATAGCCAATGCAATGTGTGAACTGTGACAACGTGGCTGTGCGAAGGATTGTTGTCTTCCAGGACTGCAGATCAAAGGACTAGGTCAGTGGTAAAGAAACACTGTAACTTGTGGAATTACAGGTTAAAGTGGAGAGAGACCTGCATTCATCTAGGATCAGCCGGGAACCGTACTTTGTGGTTTAGAAAGCATTTTCATGGGCTTTATCTGCTTTGATCCTCTCAACACCTCAAATTCACAGCTAAGGAAATGGATCCAGTTAACTTGTGTAACTTAGGCAGCCTCGTACATCAGTCTAGAGCACTGACTGGAGGTGGGAGAGAGGTGGGGCTGGGCTGGCATCCCAGGTCTAATGGGGCCACAGGCAAGTCACTCTAACCCAGTGTAGAGCTTGATGTGAAGTTAGGTGTTCAATAAGTGTCAGCCAGGAAACAACAGAAAACACAGCTGGGAAGTGGCAGGATTCTGGCTCCCATGTCAGTGCTCTTTGTCCCACACTAAGCTGTTTCACGTCAAGACCCTCCTCCCGGGGCGCCTGGGTGGCTCAGTTGGTTAAGCGACTGCCTTCGGCTCAGGTCATGATCCTGGAGTCCCGGGATCGAGTCCCGCATCGGGCTCCCTGCTGAGCAGGGGGTCTGCTTCTCCCTCTGACCCTCTTCCCTCTTGTGCTGTCTCTCATTCTCTCTCTCTCAAATAAATAAATAAAATCTTAAAAAAAAAAAAAAAAGACCCTCCTCCCTAGTTCATTTCAAAGCCGGGGAACCCCGGGTTGAAAAATTGCACCGTGTGTGAGGAGGCTGGCAGTGATGAGGCAGCCCCGTCTCAGAGAACCTGAAAGAATTCATGACTGCCCTGGGGTCAGAGCACTGGTGGCCAACGGGAAACGCTTCCCTCTAACTGGCAGGTCAAGCTGAGGAAGGAGGGGGCGGGCTCTTGCAGAGGCAGTCTCGGAGTGCTGAAATGACAGGGAGCTGGTGGGTCTGTCTTCGGGCAGCTGGATCACCTGATATAGACATGGGTGCCCAAGCCCTGGGATTGGCCTAAAGAAGGGTTGTGTGGCCCCACTGGCTGGGCTTTGGCATGCTGTCAAACTGCTGTCACATCCAGACATAAAAATAGTGTCGAAATAGTGCTGGGACAGTGTGCTGGGCTTAGCAGGCAAGCAGCAGCCACCATGCAGGTGCAAACCAAGCACTACCCCAAGAACTGCCTGCTGACCGTCATGGATCGCTACTCGGCCGTGGTGCGCAACATGGAGCAGGTGGTGATGCTCCCCAGCTTCCTGCGGGACATGCAGCTGAATGGGCAGGGGCAGCAGGCTCAGGATGGGGCCCTCGATCTCTATAACTGCTTCACCATGCTCAAGACCATCCGCGTGGATGTGGACTATGGGCTGCTGCCCCGAGAGGACTGGTGGTCCAAGGTGGCAGGTGCCAGAGCCCACGAGGCTGAGCATGAAGCTGCAGAGACAGAGGAGGACAAGGAGGAGAGGGTGTTGGGGCAGCTGGACCTGGAAGCTCAGTTCCATCTGCACTTTTCCAGCCTTCATCACATCCTCACCCACCTTACCCTGAAAGCTGAGGAGGTGACAAGGAAATACCAGGAGATATTGGGACAGGCCATGTAGGCCTCGGACTCTAGGGAAGGTAATGGTGGCGTTGGTGTGGGTCAGAGTCCACTGAGGGACATTCCAGGGGAGATGCAACCAACCCAGTGGGAGCGGGAGAACCTGGGTCTCAGACAGGCACCCTCACTTCCGGGTATTAGGGCCATGACCTGGGAGGGCTCAAGGCCAGGCCTGTCTTACTGTCTTGACCCAGGCTTGGTAAGTAATGGCCATGAACTGCAGGGTGATAGTAGGAAAGGTGGCCCGTGAATGCAGACCTGTGTGCACATGTGTGTGCTTGCACATTCGTGCATTTACTAGTAAGTATGTGAATGCTTGGTCAATAGCCCGGGTTCAAGTTCTGATTCCACCACCAAGGCCTTGGTTTCACCAGTTCACTTCTCTGGGTTTCCGTTTCTTCACTGAAGAGTAACAGTAATGGTAAAAATAACTACTGGCATTTGAATGGTTTTATAGTTTTAAAATCACTTGCATGTCAATTTTCTAATGGAACCATCATTCCCTTTTACAGATGAAAAAACTGGGGGCCTGAGAAGTGAAAGGAGTCCAAGGTTACTCAGGGAACGGCAGAGCCAACATGTGAATGAGCCCTG
This sequence comes from Mirounga leonina, assembly GCF_011800145.1. Classification (NCBI taxonomy): domain Eukaryota; kingdom Metazoa; phylum Chordata; class Mammalia; order Carnivora; family Phocidae; genus Mirounga; species Mirounga leonina. Next base: position 17,858,243 of record NW_023270852.1, read on the forward strand.
GGCTAATTCGAATCCAGTCCCTTCTCTATGCTAGTGGACTGCCTTAGCACCTTAGGATTCTGCAGCCTGGCTGCAGGTGGGGATTGGGGATGACAGAGTAGAGAGAAATCCCCCTCTCTGTGGGTCAACTATACTTCAATTAAAAAACAAACAGGGGTGCCTGGGTGGCTCAGTCGGTTAAGTGTCTGCCTTCAGTTAGGGTCATGATTCCAGGGTCTTGGGAGCGAGCCCCACATCTGGACTCCCTGCTCAGCGGAGAGCCTGCTTCTCCCTCTGCCTCTGCTCTCCCCCCCTGCTCATGCTCTTTCTGTTGGCTCTCTCTCAAATAAACAAACAAACAAATAAATAAATGTTTAAAACAAAAGAACTAGAACAAAAATCCAACTTGGTGGGATGCCTGGGTGGCTCAGTCAGTTAAGCATCTGCCTTCAGCTCAAGTCATGATCCCGGGATCCTGGCATCGGGCTCCTTGATCAGTGGGGAGCCTGCTTCTCCCTCTGCCTGCCGCTCTCCCTGCTTGTGCTCTCTCTGACAAAATCTTAAAAAAAAAAAAAATCCAACTTGGTGTCAACTTTTGCAAAAAAAAAGGAAGAAAGGAGAAAGAGAATAAAAGCGCACTCCTTGACCAGCCCAACTCCTTCAGAGACAGGGGCAGCAGTTCCACGCCGTGTGTCAGCACACCGGGACCTGGTTTTCATGGAGGCGATCTGGTATAGCAGAAGTTAAAAAAACCTGGGCTCTTGTGCCGGTTCTACCACTGACCTCTGTGCGCCCCTGGACAACGTATTTCAGCTTTCCACATTGCCGTTTCCCTGTCAGTAAACCCCTCCTCCCACTTCACTGACTTGGTTTTTTAAATTTCTGCTCTCCACAGATCCCTTTAAGTGACAGAAGGCAGACTGTGTGGTGAGGACATGGAACAGCTCACTAGCTCTGAGGCAAACCGGAATGGCCTGGACCTGCAGCTGGAAGCAGAGGTGACTTGGTTGTCTGGGATGCTTCCCTGCCTCCCTCGGAGAGCCAGTTTGTGGACTTGGCACCAGGTCACCTTTAGGATGCTTGTTGCTATTCACGACTCCCCTCATGCCTCTCTCCAGCTGGGGTGGTGGCCAGTGGCTCATGAGGAGCTAGATGTTATCTGCCGTAGTACGGCAGCACGTGGGTTTTCCACATCTGAGCCAATGAAACTCACAGCCTTTCTCCCCGAAGTCATTCACCACGTGATCCTGGACATTATTTAACCCATTGGAGCCTAAAATTCCTCATCTCTAAAATGGGATAGTATTACTGACCTCACAAGATTGTTACAGATATTAAACAATTTTTTCTCCTACCCTCACGTTGTATTTGGTCTAGCCCTTACTTTTTACCCTCCAGAACAAAGGGATAGCAAAGTCCCTTGGGATGAATGGTTCACACTCTTATACCTGCCAATCATGAATGAACAATATAGTTCATTTATATTTGTTGGAGTAGCAATAAAAAAATTAAATAAATAAACAAAAACTTGTATTTATCTTTTTTAGCTTCTAATTTCTCAGGCATGATTTGAACAGACATGGAACTCACCTGATTTTGCCCAGAAACCAGTGGCTTATATTTATTCTAATTTGAAATCATGCACAGAAATAATCTTACAGATCTCCCAAAACTAACCTGATTATAAAATCTGAGCTTGGAAATAAATAAATAAATAAATAAAATAAAATCTGAGCTTGGAAACTTTTTGGACAAACATTTGGACTCAAAAAGTCATTAAGAGTAAGTTTATTGGGCGCCTGGGTGGCTCAGTTGGTTAAGCGACTGCCTTCGGCTCAGGTCATGATCTTGGAGTCCCGGGATCGAGTCCCGCATTGGGCTCCCTGCTCGGCAGGGAGTCTGCTTCTCCCTCTAACCCTCCTCCCTATCATGCTCTCTCTCTTTCTCTCTCTCTCAAATAAATAAAATCTTTCAAAAAAAAAAAAGAGTAAGTTTATTGCAGGTAGGTGGGGGTTTTTCCTTTTAATGGCACCAAGTGTAGCTGTAGACAGTGTTAGCTGCTGAGCCCACTTTCTCCAGGATGATCCAGTACAAGCAAAGTCCCCTCTGCAGTATCAGTCTTCTGTTTTCCTGGTCCTGAGCCTTCTCCTTCTAAACCACCCTCTATACTGATTGTTGCAGAGAGCTCAAAAATACAAACCTGACCATGTCATTCCACTAAAACCCTTTAGTGACTTCCCACCACCTACAGGATCAAGTACAGATTATTCTGCACGACTCAGAAAACCCTCCATAATCTGGCTTGCTTTGTTTTGCTTTCTACTAGAACCAGAACAGGCAAACTTTTTCTGTAATGAACCATATATTAAATATTTCCAGCTTTGCAGGCCATAAGGTCTCTGTCACAACCACTCAACTCTACCCTTGTAGCATGGAAGCAGCCATTGACATGTAAACAGATAAGCATGGCTGTGTTCCAATAAAACCTACTGGCAACAGACAAGATTTGGCTCACAGGCTATTGCTTGCCAACTCGGAGCTAAACTCCCCACTTTAAATCTGTCAGATGTCTTAAAATTGGGTGAATGGAAACTGATCATTCTCTGATGAATTATTTTTCTTATGACAAAAATGAAGTCAGAGTGTTCATGATGACCATTTTAATCATAAGGTGTTAACATACAGGTTAACATAAACTTCAGATATCATGGAAACATGTTCCACAAAATTCAGAAATAACTGCTATCTGTGAAACCAAAGTAAGCATTTTGGAGACTTCAACGCACTGGATGGAATTCTTCAAGAAATTCACCGTAAGTTTTCTTTTCTATAAAGGGAAAGATCACAAAAAATTTATTTTTAAATTATGTTTCAGAAATCATATTTCCTAAAGAAAAATTAACACTTAATATTTTTATAGACATAAACTCCTAAGAATTTCCTTATGTTCTTGTCCTCAACCATAGTTTGGCAACCACTGAGACATTCCGTTTCACCGGATGAAGGATAACTTTGAAAGAATCTGTGGTGACATCCATCCAGATGGCTGCTTGGAGGGGCAAAGTGCTGCCGGGGGTCCTGGCTGAAGGGGTAAAGGAAGGAATGAACAGGGAGGGGCACAGGTCAGCTGGGAGGGCTGGGAGTCAAGGTGGTCAAGCCCCAGATCCCTGCTGTCAGTGCAGGAGGCTGCTGGCACACCTGCCACTCATCTACCGCTCAGAGACTGAATGAGGCTGTGAGGCGACTCGAGCTCGTGCCGACAGAGGGAGCCTGTGTACAGAGGAGGCTAGAAGCCGGAGGCCGGGGACTGAGGACCGCTCAGCCACTGGGTCTCACTCTTAGGAATCAATATTCCCAAGATTCCAACTCTAACACCCAGCAGTTTTGAGTATTCCCCGTCTCTGATACATCCAGTATTCATGGCTTTGTACTTAGTCTTTGAACTCTTCGTTGGTAAAAAAAAAAAAAAAGCTGTACCTTTTTGATCCACCATAAACATCACATATGTGACTGAAGGCTATTAAATAATAAAATTTTAGAGCTAAACAGGACCTTAGAGACCATCATTCCGTATAATGAAACTTAAATGCTTAATATTACATTTATATGAATAGGAAAATCTATTTAAAATCTATATATTTACAAGTTCAAAAATTTTCTGCATTCATTCATTCACTCACTCACATGTATGCACATCTGTATTATGTGTATATATGTAAAATACAAACAATAAAAGAGTTATAGTACAATCAAATTTATAGTTGAAGAGCAGTAAGTAGAGTGTGCTGAGGAAATTCCTGTTTGTCGCTGGGCCAGGGCTTCTTGAAGATGGTATGACTCTCAATCTGGAATTCGCTCAGTGGACAGGTAAAGATGGAACAAGGGGAGGATCAAGAAGGTACACGGTGGGGGCGCCTGGGTGGCTCAGTCGTTAAGCGTCTGCCTTTGGCTCAGGTCATGATCCCAGAGTCCTGGGATAGAGCCCCGCAAATCAGGCTCCTCGCTCAGTGGGAAGCCTGCTTCTCCCTCTCCCGCTCCCCCTGCTTGTGTTCCCTCTTTGCTGTGTCTCTCTCTCTGTCAAATAAATAAATAAAATCTTTAAAAAAAAAAAAAAAAGAAAGAAAGAAGGTACAGGGTGTACAAAGTGATACACAGCAAGTTCAGGACACAGTGTTTCATGAGGCAGGTTTTTTTTTTTTTTTAAGTCTTTTACTTTTTAAAAATTTTATTTATTTGAGAGAGACAGCGACAGAGATAGCAAGAGAGCATGAACAGGGAGGAGAGGGAGAAGCAGGCTCCCCACTTAGGAGGGAACCCGACGTGGGGCTCGATTCCAGGACTCTGGGTTCATGACCTGAGCCCAAGGCAGACGCTTACCGACTGAGCCACCCAGGCACCCCAAATGCAGGGTTCTGTGTAGATCAGGTCAGCTATTATTTATTGCTTACTAGCAGAGGCTCTGTACTGGAGGCTGGGGAAACAAAGATGAATTTATAGTCTAGTGAGGGAACAGACACGTGCATGTCACGTGCTGGATAAAAGGCATGGGCAAAGTCCTTCTAGCAGACAATTAGCTCAGCCTGGGGAAATAAGCCCTCCTCAGAGTCTGGATTTTATCCTAAAGGCAATGGGCAGCTACTGTAAGCAATCCCTTTTAGGCATATCCACATTTATCCAGAGACCTGATCTTCAGTAAGGTTGAAGGCAGAGGTGAAATGAAGGCTAGTGCAAAAGCAAGAGATTATCAGGGCATGGACCGGGGGAGTGGCAGTGGAGGTTCAGAATTGAAAAATACTTAGGAAGTAGAACAGCAAGACTTGAAGATGAATGAGAATTCAAAGAAAGACTGGAAGATGCTTCCCGGGCTTCTGGCTGGAGGAGCGAGGTGGATAGTAGTGCCACTCTCCGGAGCAGAACACAGAACAGGAAGTCTGCACAGGCAGAGGGTACATAAATTCTGTTTGCTGACTGATGGACACAGAGGTACGCGGCCAGAAACTGGATATACAAATTCAAGAGAATTCTAGTTGATAGGCAAAGATAGGGAGCCCCAGAATATTGAAGGTACCTGAAGCCACAGGCAGCTGTAAGATTAATGAGGAGCGCCTCGGTGGCTCAGTCAGTTAAGCCTGACTCCTGATTTCAGCTCAGGTCATGATCTCAGGGTCCTGGGATTGAGCCCCACATTGGGCTCTGTGCTCAGCGGGGAATCTGCTTCTCTCCTTCTCCCTCTCCTTTTCTCCCTCTCCACCCTTGTGCTCGCTCTCTCATTCTCTCTCAAATAAATACATAAACACTTTAAAAAAAAAAAAAAGGGACGCTTGGGTGGCTCAGTTGGTTAAGTGTCTGCCTTCGGCTCAGGTCATGATCCCAGGGTCCTGGGATCGAGTCCCGCATCGGGCTCCCTGCGTGGCAGGAAGCCCATTTCTCCCTCTTCTCCCTCTGCTGCTGCTCCTCCCGCTTGTGTGCTGACAAATAAATAAATAAAATCTTAAAATAAATAAATTAAAATTTTAAAAAATTAAAAGAAAGAGGTTCGCTACAGTTAACTTGAAATACCTTTTTCAGGAAAATCCTCTGGATGTGATTTTACATAAGCAAACATATCATGGTCCTTCACAGCATACATATAGTCTTGGCGTTTTAAAAGATAATATCCAATAAAGACAAAGGAAGTAACATATAGGAGCTGGCGATGCAAACCTAAAATTCAAATGACAAATCCCAAAGAAAGCAAAAATCAGTCAGTATATATTTAAAATCAGTTCTGCAGTTCAGACATACAATTTATTGTTATTTCTTCTATCATTCTTTAAAAAAAAAAAAAAAGGCTCTTCTACATAGCTCTTTTGAAAAAACAGCCTTGACCTTGATATATCTTCCTAAAGAAATCTGGCAATTATGAAAAGCAACATTAAATCTACAAACATAACTATTAATGGAACCCAAGATTTTTTTAAATTCAGGTTTTATAAATTTCCTCAGGAGAAAAGTTAGATTACTACAAAATCCTGAAAACCTAAACTAACTTGTATTCCAGGACCTGTTCAGAATGTGATGTGACAGAGATGAAGTCCTTTACTATGCTTGAAAAGCAATTTGGTTTGTCTCCATATACCAATTTATATTGGCATATTTATTGGTTACCAAAGCAGCCAGCTACTCTACAAAAAATCAATTCTCTTTTTAACTTCTAAACTTTGTACCATGTGTATGAATTACCTATTCAAAAACTATATTTAAAAAAATCATCCTATAATAATGAGACTGGGGAGGATCAAGTCATGTGATCTAGGGAAAGCCAAAATTTAAATTCTGAAGGGGAGATCCAAAGGTCTGAACTTTATACAGAGAAGCATCTTTTTAAAAAGGCTAACTACAAGTTTGATTTTTTTTTTTTCCCTAGAAACATTTATTTAACATTTAAAACCATATTACTTCATACAGCAAACTGTGCACTTTGATATATCACAGTGTCTTAAAAAGGAAAATAATCAGATTTGTTTGGAAAGTTATTTACATCAGCCTAGAATGACTGGCAAGTAACACAGTTCCTATGGAACCCAAATTGTTACAAAATGTTTACAAAAAACTATATTCATAGAAATTCTGCATGTCCACAAAGGGCATCCCCTGAACGGCCCAGAGACCAGTGTGTGCGAACCATGTCGAGTGGGAGTGGGGGGCATCCAGGCACTCTGGTCTGGGTGGTGCGGCAGGCCAAGGGTCTCGCATGGCGCCGTCTGGGGGCTCAGCCCTGGGGCTGCGAACCCAAGGCCCCGACAAGGGAGGCCCAGGCAGAGATGGGGTGGGGGTTGGAGCACAGTGGCATGTGGGCCCCTGGAGCCAGGACAGGCCCCTCCTCAGGGGGCTGGATTCAGATGTGCTCTTGGGGGGAGGGGGGCAGAGGCAGATTAAGTGCACACCAGCCTGACGCATGGGGCCCAAGCAGAAGGCAGGCTCCGACCACAGGGAAGCTCATTCCCTTGCAGATTCCAGAGGAGCTCTGACCGGTGACAGGGGCAGGACTGCTAGCTAAAGGGATCATGAGGCCCAGGAGGAGCGGACAAGTTTGATTTTCTAGCTATGCCCCAGAATTCTTTCCCCAGTGCTCTTCTTATCCCACACGTATTCTTTTGAAGAACTCATTTATTCCTATAGTTTTATCTTCCGTCCATTTACCGGTGACCTGCAAGTGTGTTCAACTTAGACAGCCATGCTGAATAACAGATATATCCAAATGTTTGACATGTATGTTCCCCTGAATACCCCCCAAATGAACTTCCTTTCTTCCTATTCATACCTCTTCTTAATTCAGAGAATGATAAGACCATTCACACAGGAAGTCAAGTCCTGGGAAATAAATACAGTAATCATCCTTTTTTTTTTTTTTTTACCCTCATCCCCCCCATCCAGTCACTGAGTCCTGTCAAGTCCTTATAAATATTTCCTTGCCTCACTTCAGGGAACTCATCTCTCACTCACACTAACTGCTCTCTCTTCCATCTCATTTTCCATTTCACTTATCCCAGCCTTTACCCTGTCACTAGAGGAATTTTTACTAAAATACAAACCTAGCTTGTCAGCCCCTTGTTCTTCAACTATACCCAATAGGAGACCAAGATGTTAGATAATGACCTCCCAGGCCCTTCATGACCTGACTCTTCATCTTCATCTGACACTACCCCGATATGCACATTGTGCTCCAGCAATGCTGAACTACTTTTAATTCCTCATGCAAATTAGACTCCTTCATGCTTTTTTATGCCACCCACCAGTTATGTCTCTGCCCAGAGACCTCCTCAAGATTCAATTCAGACATCACCTCTGCTAAGAAGTCTTCCCAGAGGGCGCCTGGGTGGCTCAGTTGGTTGAGCGACTGCCTTCGGCTCAGGTCATGATCTTGGAGTCCTGGGATCGAGTCCCACATCGGGCTCCCTGCTCGGCAGGGAGTCTGCTTCTCCCTCTGACCCTCCCCCCTCTCATGTGCTCTCTCTCTCTCTCTCTCATTCTCTCTCTCAAATAAATAAATAAAATCTTAAAAAAAAAAAAAGTCTTCCCAGAACCTTCCTTAATGGGGTTAACAGAATGAATGCTTCTCAATTAATATGTAAACTGCTATAGAAATTATTTCCATCTATTACCACGCAAAGCCAATGCTTAATTCATCTTTGTGTATCAGAACACAGATAGCACTTAATAAATTTTAATAAATGGATAAATGGCCTTGGGCAAGTCAATTTACTACCTTTAAACAAAGAATACCTATCATATCATTCTTACAGCAGTGTTATGTAAACCAAAAGAAAATACGTGTAAAAATATTTTGGAAAAATGTGTAAAACAATAAAAACGCAAAATATTACTATGATCTGGGACTGGACAGGGCCCAGACTCTTTTGCATTCTCCTTTACCCCTAACAGCCATTGGTTCCCCTAATGGGCCACCTGCAATACAGCAAACCAAAGTGTGCTGGGTTCTACTGTGTGCCACTGGACTACACAAAGACCCAGACTCTCTGTGCTTACCCATATCCCTCACAGAAGACTTCCTGAATGTTTCAGATGATGATGTCAGTGTCCCAGCCCTAAAGGCATGGTGTGGCCTCTTACCTTGTCCGCCTTTCCCTAACCTCTTACCTACCTCTCAGTGGTGGTCTCCCTCCCACCACAACCACAACCCCTCCACAATCATTTTCCCTTTCTTTATTAAGTGACTCTAAACTTGGAAGCCATGGTGCTCTTTGCAGAACACCATAAATTACTGATATATTAAACTAGAAATCAATAAAAAAAACCTAGAAATCAATAAATATATTTAATTTTGTGGACTACATTTAGATACCATACCAAAACCTAAATTTTCCACAGCAACTTAGGGACACCCAGGGAACTCAGGAACTCCGGCCCCTAGCCCTAGATTAAGGGCTTTATACACCATCTCATTCAGTTCGCACAAACACACGGAGGGAGATAGCATCCCTATTTCATAGAGAAGGAAACGAACACTCATGGAGATAAATAACTTCCCCAGAATCAAATGGCTAGTAGGATGGAGGTGGTGTCAAACCTAAAATCATGTGCGCTTGACTATGCTCTTCCTCTGGAACAGTCTCGATTCAACCTGAACCTCCTTTGTGCTCCCAAAGTGCTCACTGCTCACCTACTTCTATGAAAATACATTCTCTGTCATACTTAGACCCATAATGGACTGTTTACTTGTCTCTCTGACTCGACTAAGAGCTCTTCAAGGTCAGGGATGGTATTCTTCACCCCATATACCTGGTATGTAATACTGCCTGGCACAGAGAAAAGAGCTCAGTAAATGTTGAACAAACATATTGTAAACTGTTTGCATAACAACAGCTAAGAAATGGAAACTTTGTCCAGCACCTTCTGTGTGCCAGGCATTTTATCTATAGAATCTCACTTAAGTCTCACAACAAATATGCAAAGACTAATTATTCTCATTTTTTTTTTAAAGATTTATTTATTTGATGGCAAACAGACACATGAAAAAGTGCTCAACATCACTCAGCATCAGGGAAATAGAAATCAAAACCTTAATGAGATACCACCTCACACCAGTCAGAATGGCTAAAATTAACAAGTCAGGAAATGACAGATGTTGGCGAGGATGCAGAGAAAGGGGAACCCTCTTACACTGCTGGTGGGAATGCAAGCTGGTGCAGCCACTCTTTTTTTTTTTTTTTTAAAGATTTTATTTATTTATTTGAGACAGAGAGAATGAGAGACAGAGAGCATGAGAGGGAGGAGGGTCAGAGGGAGAAGCAGACTCCCTGCCGAGCAGGGAGCCCGATGTGGGACTCGATCCCGGGACCCCAGGATCATGACCTGAGCCGAAGGCAGTTGCTTAACCAACTGAGCCACCCAGGCGCCCCATGGTGCAGCCACTCTTGAAAACAGTATGGAGGTTCCTCAAAAAGTTGAAAATAGAGCTACCCTACGACCCAGCAATTGCACTACTGGGTATTTACCCCAAAGATACAAATGTAGTGATCTGAAGGGGCACATGCACCTCAATGTTTATAGCAGCAATGTCCACAATAGCCATACTATGGGAAGAGCCCAGATGTCCATCAATAGATGAACGGGAAAAAAAAAAAAAAAAAAAAAAAATATATATATATATATATATA